>NC_140508.1:20728057-21215557 GCF_964339955.1 Pipistrellus hanaki | reverse complement strand
TTTAACCATGAGCACTGCTTCTATCTGGGAGACCTGTTGCCAGCTTCACCTCTGAAAAAACACCAGAAGACAGACAGGCAGTTCTTTCTTGACTTTTATGACTCAACACTGTCTTAGTTTTCTTCCCACTCCCTTGACCCTTCTCTGTTTCTGCTATAGACTCACCTTCTTCTCTCAGGTTATTTAATATTGCCATTCCTAAAACTTTGATAATTAACTCTTTTTTTTCCTTGTCCCTCTACACTCTATTATAATCTGTTAAACTGAGCATTCTATACAAATCCACAGCATTTGGCACTGTAGTCACCCATTCCCACCGATTCTAACCTTACTCTGAGACAACATTGGCTCTAGAACCATGGTGAACAATGCCAGCCCAAACTTTGCATCTGCCTGACCAATTATCACTGTTTCTGTCTGGGAAGACCTGCTGTTGAGCTACAATATTTGGAGAGACACGAGGGACAGAGCTAGATTATTCCAATCACCAATAGGACTTTTAGTTGTCACCATAATTTCCTCCATTCCCACAGATAAGTTATACCTTAGCCTGAATATTTCCTTTGCCAGGTTACTTCCCCTGTCCTGGCTGCTATTGTTATTCAAGGAAGATGAGACATAAAACTCATCTCTCTTGAGATTTGTTTTCACTTAATGCCTTTTCTATAGAGTATGAATTGTTTTACTGTTTCTTTGTATATCCAGAAATTTTAGATTATATTCTGAGCATTGTGAATGGTATATTATAGACACTGGGTGCTCAAAACTCTATTCTCCCTGGAGTGGGTGGAAATTCAAATCTTGGATCAGTTCTTTTAACCTTAGCTGGGATACTTGGGTGTGTTTTTATATATTCATAATTGATGGGTCAATAAGAGAATTGAGATGAGTTTATACAGTAATTTGGGGCTCTCCCTTTCTGGTTATAAGCTTTTCAGGATTCCCCCTCTCTTTGCAGTGACTGGGTAGCCCTTTCCTTCAGTGTCTCAAACCAGTAAGATTGTGAGTTTTATCAAGTTTTAGTCTACCCACATGGTGCAGTATGGGGCCTTTCCTCAGCTTAAAAGTTGTAAAAGTATAGTATAGTCACTTAATGCTGATCCTTTGTTTAAACAGTAGAACTGATTGCAGTTTCAGCCTGTTTAGGGGTCATTTTCCAATGCCTTCAATTCTGTTAGAGGCCTTCCTTCCCCCGGCTGCTGGCACTGGCTACCCTGTGTCACCGGGGACCCAGGCTTCCTTTGCAGCCCTGACTTCATACAGAAGGTCATCTGGAAGGTGACATATTAGCATTTTACACTTTTATTATTATAGATCTATATATTAGTCCAGACCCTCTTCATTCACATTACTCTTCTTTAGAGCTAGCAACTAGCTTCAAGAAAACCCCAGGGTTTGAATTTCTAATTCACTAGTTGTATTAGTTATGTGACTCAGACAGTTTTCTAAATTATAAAATGAATATAATGATCTCTATCTCATAAAGTCATTATAACTAATAAGAGAGTGGAATATCAGTTTATTCTCTTCACCTCAGCCTCCAACTGAGCTCATAATTAATTGTCAAATATAGACTATTAAGTCTATTGGAATCACATGAGAAGTTTCTGTTTGTTTATTTGTTTTTTTATTTTTAATGAAGTATTACAAGGTTTGCAGAGAAGATTCCGAAGTTGGTAAGGGATGAGGCTTATCTTTTTAAGGATCTTCCCTCATGGACTGTTTCTTAGACAGCTAAGTTATTTTGCTAATGAAATTGGTGATGATATACTTTTCTTTCCTCTACTGACAAGATTCAAAATTTTCTGAATAATGATTATATTTTATGAGTGAGTAATTTACTATAGAAAATCCAGTGCCTATTTAAGGTAGAAAAAAATAGTGCCAAAAACTATTCATAATGACAACAATAAATGCAGAAGCATATAACTTTTTTAGTTTCCCATAGAACTAAAATACAAAGCCATAATAAAATATCCAAAAATAACTTGAGGTTTGGAGTACATAAACAAAGGTTTATTAACATAAGACCAAACTAATCTATAATTGAGCATGAGAACCAAATTATAAATAGGTTCATAATTTTAACATGCCATTTGCTTACCCAAAACTACTTATATCATATACATAACTCCTTGTAAAGACACAGCCATAAGTTAGGCAGGGTATCATCGATTAGCTTTGGGGTTGCTTGGTACTCATTGGCCATGAGGCATAGATACAATACAGCTCCTGTTCCAAGAGTAGATATTTTCTGAAAAAGGTCTCCCTATTGTGCCTGTTCTCTTAAAAGTCCCATTACTATCTACATTCCTTAGCCACCAATAAGAGGATTATTGTTGCCTTTCAAAGTGGATTAGTGTTCCCTATGCATTTAATTAAAGTGGGCCTTAGTCCATTATCTTTAAGAGCAAAATCGTGCATAGAAAAATCCCTATGCACAGACATTGACTATAAGTATGTCTCCCACTTGGATCCTTCAAGTGAATCAGTTGGCTGCAGAGTTAAGAATTTCTGAAATAAGATATAAATTCAGTGCTTTTTCTCCTGAGAACAGAAGTGTCAGCTCTTCCATGAGTGGGAAGGAAGTGGAGAGGGTCATGTCCCTGATATAATGTGGATCTCACACTTTCTAATAAGGCTCCCCTTCAAAGTAAAAAAAAAAAAAAAAAGATCCCTATATAATAAAACCCTAATATGCAAATCAACTGAACAACAGAATAACTGGTCGCTATGACATCCACTGACCACCTCAATGCAGGAGATGCTCCCTGGTGGTCAGTGCACTCCCACAGGTGGACTGCCGCTCAGCCAGAAGCTTGGCTCACAGCTGGGGAGCACAGCAGTGGTGGCAGAAGCCTCTTCCGCCTCTGCAGCAGTGCAAAGGACCCCACAGAAAGCAGACCTAAGCTGGCAGGTGGCCATCACCCAAAGGGTCCCAGACTGCAAGGGGGCACAGGCCAGGCTGAGATCACCCATCCTTCACTCCCAATGCACAAATGTTGTGCAAAAGGACTCTGGTTAAAAAAAAAAAAACAACAACAACAAAAAAAAAAACAAATTTCCTTCTCAATCTGATAAACTTGCAAAAGGAGAAGTCAAATCAGAATGGACTCAGGTCATTAAGCATGCTCTCATAAGACAGTACCATCTACAAATAAACATCAAAAAAATTATTTCATAGATACACTGCAAATGCTCTGGTCTACAGTCAGGTTGCCAGTTTTTGTAGCATTTTTTGCAATAGCAAACATTTCAGCCCTGAGCCACTTTATGCCCCTAAGTACACGTATTGCCTGACTCTTTTCATGAGGATCATAACAAATGATCACAAAACTTCTACCCCACTGATACGCAACCATAGCTACTCATTAGAATCACCTAGGAAACATTACATGTTTATGCCTTACTCCTAGAAGCTCTCATTTAACTAGTCTAAAGCAAACCCAGACATAGTATTTTCTAAAAGCACTGCAGGAAATTCTGTAACCGCTGTTCTCTCCAAGTCTCTCTCTGTCCGGGGCCTGCAAAGTAAGCCTTTATGGGATCCAAGGAGATACAATCTTTCTTGCTTGCTTTTTGGGTTAATTTTCCTTAAAAAATATTTTTATTTAGGCTAGAGAGAATATCTCCCTTGCATCTAAATCTTGGCTTTCAAAATGGCAATGGACAATGTGTGAGCAGAGGAGTCCAGGCTCACATCATTCCTGGTACTCACTGAGTTGCACATATACTTTAAAATAAATGATAGGGGAAGGGGAAGGCAATAGTGTAGAATGCCACTGCCCTCATGAACATCAGAAGAGTCCATAATTGGTTTGTGGGCTGGTTGGGGCTAGTTGAGAGGGAAAGTCTAACAATAAAGAATGTTCAAGTGAAATATCTATGACAATGGACATTGGTGATCACATCTATTGTATAGACCAAATGATCAAGCGACTTTCTGGAGAGCTATCTCTAACTTATTGCTTTTTTGATTATAATAACATCAGCTAAGTCCAGGGCATTTTCTTTCACCCTCAGCTTCTTGGGCCTATTTTGTATCAAATTTGAGTTTTTGTTATCATGTGTATGTATCTCACATATACACAAAATCTTAATCCTAACGGTTGAATTGGCTTTTACAGATGTTTCCTCAAAATATCTGTGAGGGCATCTGAGAAAGCACAAAGGTAACACAAATGAGATTCTACTTGAACCACTGATGATACCAAGTTCCAAAATTATTTATGATTCAAAGTTTAGCAGAAATAGCAAGACACAGTCCAGTAGCGGTCTCTCAGAAATATCTAAAACTATCAACACAGCTCCCCAATTGCCCATTCTCTCCTGAATTAGAGCTGTTTTGGCTCAAGTTTCACATGTGAGTGTTAGGAATAGCATCTTGTATGTTGTTTGAACAGAGGAGCCATTTCAATTACAGAAAACCTCTTTCTATACATATCTATACCTTTATGCCTATATCTCTTCATACCTTGCCTATGATGGCATCTGACAAAAACACAAAGAATGAGATTCAACATCATTAACTGATCAAAACCAGTACTAAGTTTTCTTTCGATTAGTTTACAAGCAATAGCAAGACACAGCAACTTGAAATTACATAGCTTATGGAATATTTTCCAGTGAGCTCTGGTTCATAAATACAAAAATTTGGGGCTTATCTATATATATAAAAAGTCAGCGATTAGAACACCATAATGACCAGAAGGACTGGCCACTATGATGCCCACTGTAGCTAGCAAACCAGCCCGATTGGGGGGCAGGGCAGCAGCCAGCCAACACCCACCAGGGCCCTTCCCCCCTACCAACCCTGCCCCTAATCATACCCCCTACCCCAATAGGCAGGGCTGACTGGCTAACCTCCTACAGCCCCTCCCCCCAGCTGGCCCCAACCCCAATGGGCCTCCACAACCTTGATAGGCCCACAGCCCCTCCCCACAGCTACCCCCCCCCCCGCCCCGATTACCCTCCCACCCCAATAGGGAAAGTCTAACAATAAAGAATGTTCTACCTCCTACAGTCCCTCCCCTTACCCAGCTCCAGACCAGATCAGTCCCCCCACCCCAATCAGGGGCAGGGCTGGCCAGTCAATCACCCATGGCCCCTCCCCAAGGCTGCTGGCCCTGGATCAGTCCCCCAACCCTTTCATGGGCAGAGCTAACTGGCCCACCTCTCATAGCCCCTCCCCATGGCTGACCCCAACCCTGATCAGCCCATACCACCACGATTGGCCCTTCCTCTCTCCCCAGCCAGCTCTGGCCCTGATCAGTCCCTATCACACCAATCAGGGGTGGGACTTGCTAGCTAACCTATCCTAGCTCCTCCCCCAGCTGCTGACCCCCAGTTGGTCCCCCGACCCCAATCAGGGGTGGGACCTGCCAGCCAATTGCCCATGGCCCCTCACCCCAGACAGCCTGTCCCTGATTGGGCTCTGATCAGGGCAGGCCAGCTGGCCAAGCTCCTGTTGTCTCCTCCTCCTGATCCCCCCAGCCCTATACAAATTTGTGCATTGGGCCTCTAGTCTATAATAAGCAACTGACACAGACTAGGTATATCGTAGTAAAAAGAGCTTACAGACAAGGATTCTCCTTTATCTTTCTGTTGGCAAATGCTAGTAGTGTGTTTTCTAGGAAGTCTGGTTACTAGTGCGTTTGCAAGGGATTTTGTCCAATTCATCAATTTCTTTCCCAAATGTTCCAAGTAAAGATAAAAAATAGGTGACAGGCCTGATGCTAACCTTTTCATTTTTAGCATTTATGCTTCCATACCCATTGCCATCTTGATATCCCAAGAAACCTCTGGGGCAGACAGGGCAAGATTCTTCTTCTGAGTGGAATGGGGGAAATTCAAACTAGGAAAAATTGAGGGAGTCATCCAGTCTTAAAGCAAGCTGGGAATGAAGCAACTTGAGTAATTCAATCCTTGTTCCTTAATATTCTGTCTTATACTTCCCTTTATGAATCATGTTTCTCAATAACAATATATGAATCACTCCTGAAACACACACACACACACACACACGCTAATATATGCAGAAAAAATTATCAGAAACACTGTTTTCAACAATAACCATTGGATAGCATACTCTGTGCTCAGTAAGTACTGAAAGCAACAAATCCTAGAGCTCTAAGCTGTGTGGGTGATGAAGCACCAACAGATGTATTTTAACCTACTATTTCTAGGGAAAAGGTGGCAAGAATAATGATTTATTCTCTTATGCACTCATAATATTTCATCATTTGCATAGGCAGTATATCATCTTTGAATCTCTGATGCCTGGTATATAGAAGATGGACAGTAAATGTTTTTGTTGCACTAAATTGCCTATATTTCTGGATACTCACAATATGATTTTGAAGCAGGCAGATCAGAAATAACTACCTTTACTCTGCAAATGAAGGGGGGAAAAACACTTACGGAAATTAAATGATATTTTCAAGTTTACAGTGGGTAGGTATCCAAATCAGGGCTGATCCTAGATATTAATGAATTAAAAGAAGGTTGTACTCCCCGCCCCCTGGGTTATGTGAATATTGTGGCAATGCCATCTTGTCTCTTTTCACAGTTACTGAATAATATCTCCATTGATTAAGTAACATTTGCCCCTAATAAATTCCACTTCAATTCTTGTTACTCAAAATGCAGACACTGAACACCTTCTGGACCCTTGAGGTCAATGAGGTTGCAGGGTGAGGAATGAAAACTGGGCACATAGTGCCAAGATTGCTAGCACTGAATACTCAAGTGCCTTGAATAAGTTCCATAACCTAATAAGCCTTCATTTACTTAACTATCAAAGAAAAGGAGCTAGTTAGAAGGCTTTGTCCCTATGCTTGCTTTGAGTTTTAACCACCCCTGCTAACTCTCCTCTTGCTACTTTATTCTTGAGCTATGTACCTACTTAGGTGGCTCTGAAGAAACTAGAATTACATTTTCTTTTATTTCCTATTCTTACAGTGAGGCAGTCTAACTTCACTACCTTTAAAACCTCTGGGTGAGAAGCATGGCCATCATCTTCAGCCACCTGCTGGATTGATACAGAGCAGAGCAACGGATCTCATCTGGACTCAGGGTATAACTCAGTGCTGAATCACTTTTGTGCCTTTTCAATGTCTCATTCAATACAGAAATTGTGGGAGGCCAGAAGACATATCTAATACAACTTTCACTTCAGGATAAGCCAGGAAACCTGGTGCTCCCATCGACTAACGAAAACCTGTTTGAAACTTGCCAAAGAGATAAAGTAAATATCAAAGCATCACAAAATATAAAAGAGGGAGAGAAATGAGAACTGGGCAAGAGAAAAGGGAAAGCAAAAAAAGCAAGGCCAAAAAAAAGGAAGAGAAAGGGTGATTAAGGCTAACCTCATCCTGCGTATGTTATCCACATTGTTGCATTCAATTTTTACCAAAACTCTATGAAATAGACATCATTAGTATTTGGCAGGATACAAAAAGAATAAGAAGAATGAGTCTCAGGGAGGTTGCAGAAACACTGTTTTCAACAATAACCATTGGATAGCATACTCTGTGTTCAGTAAGTACTGAAAGCAACAAATCCTAGAGCTCTAAGGATTGATATTAATCAATCGAGAGAGGGAAAGTTGGAGTGATAGTGACTCTAGTAGAATGGTGAACTAGAGAGGGCTTGATACACCAAGAAAAATAATAATTCCACACTCTTACTAGCTAAATCACACATATTTGCTGGCCAAATTCAGCCATGAACTACAAGGTTTTGACCTCTGGTAAGTGAAAGTGGGTAAACAGAGGAACCACACTTCAAACGTGTGCTTTGGCCACATGGTGCTGCATTTTTCATCAGCAGAGGCCAGGATCAATTTTTACCAAGGTTTATTTTATTTCTCTCTGTGTTTTTAACAGCCCAGCAGAGTCAGCATTTCAAAATTCTGCAAGTACTCCATTATAATTTTCCCAGGCTCAGGAAGTTTTGGAGGAGATGGATGCACCAAGTATTATTTTTCAGAATCTTTCAGTGTTGGGTCAAGCATGGCTGGGATAAGAAATCCAGCTTTTTAGGGATTCTCCTTCTGTCCACTTAGCTCTATAATTAGGGATTCAGGATGTGGTCTCTTAGAAATGCCATTGCCTAAAGTGATGCTTGCCTCTCATAGTTACCATGACTCCACACAGGATGACACAGTCTGAGCCCAGATCAACCAGCACTGGAGCTCTATGACATGCCCTCTACTGGTTCAAGTTTTTAAAAATGAATGTGACTCAAAATAGTATGTAACTTTGAAATACATATTTACAGAATGTTGCACCAAGCATCAGACCCTGCTGGGAGCAACACCAAGGGGTAAGCTCTCACATGACAGCTCATACACGGTGATTGAGGTCTATCCAGATAGTCAGTCAGACTGAGGGTTAACTCTACCCATAAACAGGTCAATAGCATTCAAAGACTAAAGTACAAAAGAAGGGTATATATAACCCATATAAGAAATATTCCTGGAGCACCTGGCTCAGGTGACCTGGAAGATTGTACCATTGAGCCCCATAAGACACATACATCATAAAGTCATCATAACAAGTTTGGGAGGCATAGTATATCTACCAAATGTGCAGAGAAAAACAAAAATGGAGATGGTATGTAGAGAAAACAAATGCCACAAATGAAAAAAAACAAAACAAGAGAAATCCTGAGAAAAATAATGCAGTGGAAGCAACAAAGGTACCAGATGGAAAGTTCAATTCAGTGTTTATAAGGATGCACAAGGACCTTAGGAGAAGAATGATCTCAGTGAGAATTTAAAGGAAGAGATAATAAGCATTAAAAAGGACATAGAAACCATTAAAACCAGTCAGAAATGAACATCTGAAATGAAGAACTCACTAAAAGGAATCAGCAGCAGATTAGATGAAGCAGAATATAGATTAAGTGATTTAGAGAACAAGTTAACAGAAACACCCAAGCTGAGCAACAAAAAGAAAAAACGATTTAAAAAAAATTAGGAAAGTCTGAAGGACCCCTGCGACAACATCAAGTATAACAAAATCTATATCAAAAGGGTACCAGCAAGAGAAGAGAAAGAGTAAGGAACTGAGAACCTGTTTGAAGAAATAATGACTGAAAAGTTCCATAACCTGTAAAGAGAAATACACACACACACACACACACACACACACACACTCCAGGAAGCACAGAGTCCCATACAAGATGAACCCAAAAAGACCTACACCAACACACATCATAATTAAAATAGTAAACGTTAAAGAGAATTAAAAGAGCAGCAAGAGAAAGATAGTTACCTGTAAAATAGCTTTCAGAAGGTTGACAGCTGATTTCTCAACAGAAATACCTTAGATCAAAGGGATTGGCATAAAATATTCAAAGTGATTAGAAACAAGACCCTGAAATCAAGACCACTCCATCTATGATAGCATGGCTATCATTTAAAATAGATGGCAAAATAAGGAGTTTTCCAGAAAAGAAAAAGCTAAAGGAGGTCATTGCCACCAAACCAGTATTTCAAGAAATGTTAAAGGACCTTATTTAATAAGTAAGAAAAATAAATAAATATATAGAGAGAAGAGCATAGATATAAAGAATAAAATGGCAATAAATAAGTGTCTATCAATAATAACTTTAAATGTAAACAGATTAACTGCTTCAATCAAAAGACAGGGTAGCTAAATAGATAAGAAAGCATGACCCATAGATATGCTGTCTACAAGAGGTCCACCTCTGACCAAAAGATACACACAGACTGAAAGAGAAGGATTGAAAAATAATATTCCAAGTAAGTGAAACAAACAAACAAAAAAAGCTGGAATACCAACATTTACATTAAAACTAGAGACCCGGTGCAAAAAATTTGTGCATGGGGTGGGGGTCCTCCTAAATTTGGCCTGCAATCTGGGACACTGACTCCTAACTGCTCGCCTGCCTGCCTGTCTGATTGCCCCTAATCCCCTCTGCCTCAGTCCCCACAACTATGGCTTTGTCTGGAAGAAGGACTGGACAACTGGAACATGTCCAATAGATCTGGTCTAATTAGCTTATTACCCTTTTATTAGTATAGATAAACTTCAAAGTGAAATTCATAATAAGAGACAAAGAAGTATACTACATAATACTAAAGGGATTCATCCAACAAGGGCTTATACCACTTCTAAAGACACATGCACCCAACATAGGAACACCTAAATATACAAAGAAAATGTTGGTGGACATAAAGGCAAAGATTGGACAGTAATATAGTCATAGTAGGGTATTTTAACACCCCATTGACATCAATGGATAAATTTTTCAAACTAGAAATCAACAAGGCAAGGGTGACAAATGACACACTAGACCAGATGGATTTAACTAATGTTTATGGAACATTTCACCCCAAAGCAGCAGAATATATATTATTTTTAAGTACACATGGAGCATTCTCTAGGATATATATATATATATATATGTGTGTGTGTGTGTGTGTGTGTGTGTGTGTGTGTGTATATATATATATTATTTATTAAATGTCTTTTATTTGCCATGCTATAAATATTTATATTTATATTATTATTATTATTAATATTATAATTCTAATCTTGCCCGTAAAATCTTCTGAGGATGGTCCTTCCAGGTTCACAGTTGGAAGTCCCATCCACTCTACCTTGTGATGCCCATGTGCTCTATTTAGCAGCTGGTTGGATGCCTAAATGCCGATTTCACATTATTAATTGACTCTAGTTGGCCCCCAGTGTATTGCCCATTCTCACAATCCTTTTAGGAGTCCCCTCTTCTCTGGCAGAAAGGCTCCACTTTCTATCAGATGGGATGTTTGTGAGGGAGGCAGGTGGCCCAGAGCACAGGTTTGACCAGTGAGTGCTGGCCTGGCCGCCAATTTCCAACCCCAAATCCCCTCTCTCATTAAATCAATCCTTGGCCTTTTTAAGTTTTGCCTATTCATCTTTCCTCCCCCCTCAAGGGCTAGGGATTTCTCCGAATGATCCACAGTCTATGGAAGGGCTTCTTTTCCCTTTGTGCCTCAGATCCTACCCTAAAAGACCCTGTGCAGCCCTCCCTCCCCAGGGAGCCTCAAACACCCAGGGGAACAATGCACTTTATTTAATTAATCTTCCTTAAGGATCGCCTTTTCTTTGTGCCAGCCTGGAAAGATCATCTAGGAAGAGGCCTCCCCCTGTGACTAATCCTCTACTTTCAAAGACTGTGCTTAGCTGCAAAGCTACCCTTTACACACATCAGCTCCCAGGAGCTGCATCTCTTCACAGGCCAGACAGCCCCCTGGGCCACACCAGTCCAGGGCTGCCACCATCCCTGAAATTAATGGGAGAGGGCCCCCTTTTACAAGCATGGCAGCAAATACCCAATTCAATCTGCTTTCGCCCAAGATTTCCCAGGAGCCATGCCGAATGAGATAATCAATGATGATTATCAGGCTTGGCTTGCCTGGCCAAGCCAGTGTTAAAAGGAGGGAGAATTTCTGCTTCGGTGCTCACTCAAGTCAGGTGCTAATTTGGGCAGATCCATTTCTGTTCTCCAGTGGCTCGGAACCGTGTGTGCTGCAATAGTCACACTGGGTAGGTAAAGGCGAGGTCCTCCTACCTACCAGTAAGAGAGAAGGATTCATTTTTACTTCTCCTCCCACCCCAGAACAACAATAAGAATGTACAGAGCATCTGGAGCAATAATAAGTAGGTTGTTCAAACCTGTCATACCAGAGAGATTTAATTTAAACAGGCTAAACTTTCCATCTTTGTGCCAGAGACTAGTCAATGCTTCTGTTACTAATCCAATAAAAAAAAAAAAAAAAAGGTATTAAATTACTGGTTGCTACCATCTTAACTCTGAGAGGACTGTATCTGCTTGGCTGGTGGTTCTGAAAGACTGCAACTCCCAGAGAAGGAAGGTGGAGGCAAATGGCTCCGAGAGGCCAAGGAAACCTTCCAGATCCCTGCCCCCCACTCCTCTCTTTCTTGCCTCTGCTAGTCCTGAACTTGAAGGCTGGGTGCCAGGGCTCCTTGGCTCTGCACATGTTTCAAAAGCTGTGGCCTCAAGTGGGAATGTGGTTATTTATTAGTTACCTTAGTTTAAGGTGACCAGACATCCCGCTTTTGGAGGGACAGTCCCGGTTTTTAACAATTTGTCCCGCGTCCCACGGCATTTTAAAAAATAATCTTTCCAAAAATTGGGACTTTTTTAAAACGCCGAGGGATGCGGGACAAATTGTTAAAAACTGGAACTGTCCCGCTTTTGGCGATCACCTTACCTTAGTTACCTGTTACTGTATAACAAATTTCCCCAAAACATAGCAGCTGGAAACAACAAACGTATCATCTCCCAGTTCTTGAGGGACAAGAATCAAGGCAACAATTTCTGCATATAACCCCCCACTTAGGAATGACAGGGTCTCTGTAGCTTTTAAGGCCCCTGGACTTACCTTTTTTGAGTTTAACAATCCTGAGTTTCCTGTAACTGACAGTGTAAATGGCTCAGGTCACCACAATCCCTGGTTCTACATCCATTCATATATAATATTTCATGTGGAAAGCAGCTGCAGTGTTTGGACATGTTCAAGCCTTGGACTAAAGAGAGGAGGAATCCTCTCTCTCATGGCCACGTGCCCGTCCCAGCTTGGAGGCCAGAGCACAATTATAGCCAACAGCTATTGTTGTAAGTTTGAACCTATGGTCTGAACAGGTGGTCCCACTTGCCTGACTGATTTGGGCTTGATAGAGTTCAGGTGCATGTAGTTGAGTAGGATCAAAACCCACAAGAAGGCTGTAAACATCTTGACCATGCCCACTTTGACTCGTGGAATATGGCTATAAAATAAGTACACAGCTTGTAGTCCATGGCGCTGGCACTGTCTCTCCATTAGAAGACAGCGTCCCGCCCAGACTCAGCTTTCTTCTCTTGTCTGTCTTTTCTCAATCCTTTACTGCCCCTTCTCAGGGTTACTGAACCTAACTGAGCTGGCGCTGCACATAAGGCAGTGTTTCCCAACCTTCTCTCATGATGAGAATCACCTGGTGGAGTTGTTAAAACACAGATTCCTGAATCCCAACTAAGAAGTGCTAAACTAGAATTTTTGGGAACATATAGGTAAAATTGTATACTTAACTAGTGCTCTAAGACAGATGTTATATACAGAGCACTAAGTTAGGTATGCAATTTTACCTATATGTTCCCAAAAATTCTAGTTTAGCACTTCTTAGTTGGGATTCAGGAATCTGTGTTTTCACAACTCCACCAGGTGATTCTCATCATCATGAGAGAAGGTTGGGAAACACTGACATAAGGCACCCTGGGAATGAGTATGGCATGGCCATGCAGGCTCGCCACATTTCATCAATAATCTTCCCACTCATACAACAAATACCTACCATCTATTTCCTATGTGAAAAGCCCATTGGGGGATACAGAAAAGAGTCATGCATTAATTCTGCTCTTGAATTGGCTCTAGCACAGAATATAACTATGTGCAGAAATCATGAAAATTTGAGGTAGAAAGTGAAATGCCAGAAAAGGTGCCACTGACGGAAGGCAATCTGATTATATAAAATCCTGTTCTTCACCCAACATTTTGTGCATTGATTATTGACTCTTCAAACATTTGTTGAAGTGTCATTTAGTTAATGCCAGTCACTGACATACTTTCTCTCATTTGGTCTTCTCAGCCATTCACTGAGGTTACTATTATTCCAGCTTTGCAGATGGGAAGCCTGAGGCTCAGGGAAGTTAGATGCCTTGCTCAGGTTCACACGGTTGCAGAATTGGAACCAAGACCTGTATGCATGCTTTCTCCAGGTGCTGTGTCCACACAAGGCATGTGGAACCCTTCTTCCAACCCAAGTAAATGGACTCATTTCCGAGGAGCACACAGCTGAGCCCCCAAAAAGGATGCACATCCACTTTCTCTCTCACTGAAGGCCAGACCTCAGATTAGGATAAGGAAAGTGAGGCACTGACCTCAGGCTCAGGATTTCAGGGAGTGCCAAAAACCTCAGTAATCAAGATAAATAATATTTTAATGCAATATTTAAAATAAAACAAATTGACAAACTACAGCACTTGGGCTGACTGCCTTTAAAAAAAAAAAAAGGTTTGCTTGGTTTTTATATTTTTATTTATTTCAGAGAGGAAGGGAGATAGAAACATCAATGATAAGAGAGCATCATTGATTGGCTGCCACCTGTACAGCCCACACTGGGGACTGAGCCTGCAATCTGGGCATGTGCCCTAATCAGAAAAGAAACCATGACCTCCTGGTTCATAGATCAAGACTCAACCACTGTGCCATGCCAGCTGGGCTGTAAACAAGGTTTTATTGCACTTCATGTGTCAAAACAGGCCGCACCCACGGGCCCAGCATGTTTCATTGGAAAAGAGATTTTCTCTGCTTTTTTTTAGACTGGAAGAAAGAGCAAGTGTCTGTTAATAAAGGCCATGTAGGTTTGGTCTCATACAATCCAAACTGTGACACCAGAAGATATATTCTTACTAAGAGCCCGAGTGGCCCTGATGTGATTTTCAGACAGGAACAAGAGTAAGGAGCCAGTGCTCAGAGAGCTAGACAAGAGTAACCAAGAGGCTGGAGGGTGGTGCAGAGAGCTCAAGTTCCAATTTCGGGAGAGATTAATTCTACCATGGGGCATGCACAACACGGGACTTGGTGCCATATTTCCACCTCACCTCTCCACCCACCCCTCGCCCCATAAATGTGATGGGAGCTGTAGTTATTTATAACATACAAACATGCAGTGGCCTGGACACCTCCATCTGTACACAGGCAGTGATTCCAGCACCAGCACCCAGCAAGTATTAATGGGAAAGAGAGGGCTGGGGCCTTCCACAGCCATTTTTAACTGTGGACATTATTGCTCAATTTTGAGCTGCATCCAGGGACTCGTAAGAGGAAGACTTAATGCTTGTTTGTGGAACTTTTATAGCTAATTGACATTTTTTTTAGTGCTCCCCTGACAGCTGTAGTTACTCCTGATTGGAAGGGTCGTGGAAACCATCAAGTTGTGCACTGTCTCCAGATGGGGCCATTTTTCTGATTTATCACTGGAAAAAAAATAAATAAAAAGCCATCAAAATAAACACACTCAAAAGTGATAAAGGGGAGCTGAAGTGATTGGCGAAAGCAGTTCTCTGTTCAAAATGATGCATGCTATGTTCATACTAATTGAGGATGCTTGACTATCTGGGGCTGTCAGATTTCCTCCCTTCTTGGGAACATTTTCCTCCCTTCCATATCTGCTCTTTGTTTAATGGAGAAATGGGAACCGAAGCAAATTTCTCCTCTCCCAGTCTATGTGCTTCTTGGAGCTAGTTCTCAGACTGTCCTTAGTGCTAGCAGTAGAAGTCAGTGCATCATATTCTGGCTGCTGTAAGTCAAGTTCACGAGACAAACAATTATAATCAAGCTGAGAAATTACACTAGTGCAAGGAATTTCACTTTCCTCTCTGGACATATTCACGCACATATAATCCGGGATGATTGGTAACTAGGACAGCACAAGACACACCAATAGAAGTGGGGAACCACTTGGCATAAATGCCAGTTTGGGTTTGTGGAAACTAACGAATGGTTGTATGGATGGATATGTCTACCCTAAGCTTCATTCTAATGTTCTTGACTCAGAAAAGTCACTGCTTCATGTGGAATGAGTCCATTTGAAAACATTATTTTCAGGATAGAACAAGTTTTTTTATCCTGCTTCCCTCTGTGTCTCAGTCATCCTAAGTTGGAGGAAAGATTCTTATTGGCCCATCCCCAAAACAATCACTGTGGCCAGGGCAATCAATGCATGGCTCTAATTGGCCAGCGTAGGTCACATACCTATGGAGGCTGGGAAGGGGTGACTTACCTCCATTGCAGGATGGACTTAGTTCCATTGCAGGATGGGCTGAGACAAGGGGGGTGGGAGATATACAGATAAAAATCTGGAGACTGACACAAGAATGTAAGGATGCTGTTCTGGTCAAAACAACTGATGTTTGTTGCTCTATTAGCTATTATAAAAGCACAGTTTTCTAGAATGATTCAATGTCTGAAAGTTTTAGAGTCCTGGGTTCCCTAGGAAAGAGACTCAGACAGAGAATTGGATGCAGGTGGCCTGTTGCAGAGCACTGTTAAGACAGCATCAGGGAGGGAGGGAGGGAACCTGGATGTAACAGAGTAGTGGTGAGCAAACTGTGACTCTCGAGCCACATGCAGCTCTTTGGTCCCTTGAGTGTGGCTCTTCCACAAAATACCACAGCCTGTCTACTTTGAAGAAGTGATGTTAGAAGAAGTTTAAGTTCAAAAAGTTGGCTCTCAAAAGAAATTTCAATTATTGTACTGTTGATATTTGGCTCTGTTGACTAATAAGTTTGCCAACCACTGTGTTAGAGGAAGGAGTTGGGCCATCATGAAGTTCCAACAGCAGCCTCAGCCCATCCCACAAAGAGTTCAAGAGCCCAGATGGCCCTTCCAAGTTATCCTGAACTGAGGCAAGGAGCCAACCCCTTGTGCCTCCTGCATAGAGCAGCTGGTGGCAGTAGACTGCCCCAAGGGAAGTATCCTGGTGTTGGAGAGGAGGCTCCCTTCAGCCAAGGGAAGCAATTCTTGGGGGAGGGGCTCAGCTACCAGCCATCACTAGGCAATATGCTCAGTATCTAGGGCAGGGGTGGGGAATCTTTTTTCTTCCAAGGACCATTTGGATATTTATAACTTCATTTGCTTATGTAATTCACTTAATATAAATTTATGTTGCTATGATAAAAAGCTCCCAGATTTATTAAATTTCGAGTCCTGCCTGCAATTGCCTTGGCCGGGTCAGGCCAAATGGTTTTGCAGGCCTTATATGGCCCGCAGGCCAGAGGTTCCCCACCCTGGATCTAGGGAAATGGGTGCCTCACGTGGGAAGGGAGGTCTGGGAGAAGCACCAGAATGAAGTAATAACAGTAATGTGAACGAGGAACTCCTCTGAATGTGAGGCCTTGAGTTCCCAAGTCTGTTTACTCTGGTACAGCCACCAGCATGGCCTGAGTGCACTGATGTCAGGGAAGAGCGGGGCAGCCCTGCAGAAAGGCTGAGGCATGGGGCAGTCTGGAGCTCTTCCTGCTGAAGTGATGGGGAAGAGCACTTCCCATGTGTTAATTTCATGCTGGTTTCTTTCTGCCACTAATGGGGTTCTATGAGTATCAGATGATGAGAACTAAGCATCTCTCTCATTAATACACTATAATTAAGCGGAAAAAGGTACAAGGAACCTAAATGCTGGTTCTTGGGGCTTCATCTTAAGAAAATTCTTTCCCAAGTTGGATTACAGAAACCACACTAATAGCTAAAGAAAGGAGGACACAGCTTGTGCTTAATCAGTTCAAGGACAAGAAAAAGAGTAGTTGCTCAAAAGTGAGCCCCAGGGGTGAGCAGAAGTGTATTTCTGAAAGTGTGTCAAGGGGAAATTGATTCCCAAGAAGAGGTAGGAAATTGAGGGAAAGACTTAAAATGTGTAATCACAGACCTAGTCTAATTTTTGAAGGCTTCTTTTAAAAAGGAGAATCACAAAGAAATCCAGGGAATTAGGTATAAACAAGGGTGAGCAGTTCTAAAACTAAGAGCCATGAGAAAACGTAGTAGCACGGCCAATTATGTGTGGTTTCTAAGAGGGACTGGTGTGAGAAACAAGTCCTCTCATTTGCCCTCACTGTTTACTTAAAAACAAAAACAAAACAGTATAGCAATGGGTACCCTAAAATTGAAAATAAAACTACATGTGTCTTCACGTGTGCACATGTTTACATTCTTCTGAGAAGTCCTGTGGATTTCAGCAGATCTTTAAAAGTGCCCATAATTGCCAAAATATGTAAGAAGGAATGTTTCTGCCCAAATAGTGCCAGGTGCATAAACAGTTATCACTAGAAGAGAAAAAAAAATAGGAAATACATTTATTTCCATTTTGACTAGATTTCTCATTTTCATGGTTCAAAATAGAAATAGAGTATTCGGAGAAGTTTCCTTCTTTCCCCTACCCACATCATCCTAATTTCCCTCCACATAGCAAATAATGTTACAGTACTTTTCCCTCATCCACTGAAAATAACTTCCAAAACCCCCTACTGACGTGATTCATATCAAACCCTATAATTACAATTTTTCTTTACATACACACACCTATGATAAAGTTTAACGTATAAATTAGGTACAATAAGAAGTTAACAACAATGACTAATAGTAAAATAGAACAATTGTAACAATATACAGCAATAGCAGTAATGTGAATTCGGTCTTTCTATCTCTGATAATTCATCTGATAAGGACAGCTACTGAGTGAATAACAGGCAGCATGGATCCACTGGACAAAGGATTGATTGATGTTCCAGGGACAGAGTGAGATGGCGAGAGATTTTATCATGCTGCTCAGAATAATGTGCAATTTACAACTTGTGAATTGTTTATTTCTGAAATTTTCCATCTAATATTTTTGAGTGGCACTTGACTATAGATCATTAAAACCACAGATAAGGTTAGACCAGTGTACCAGTTTTTGTGCAACTTCACAAATGTATTCTCTATATCTTTATGTGTATGTGTGTGTATGTTATGTAGGCAAATGTATATCCATATACACATATGGGATGTACTAATATATGTAGATAAAATATGTATTACATTAAAATAGAGATTTATGTATTCATGAATGCACGTATGCTTTTAGCCAGAGAGGAGTGTACTATAGACAGTATTCTCTACTTTTTTTCACTTAATATATTCCTATTGAGGCATAAAAATATTCCTCATTATTTCTTAAGGCTTTTAGTATTCCCATTCATGAATGAACCATAATTTATTTAACCAGACCCTCAATTATAATCATCTTGGTTATATAAACATATGTTAATATTATGGCAACTGAAGAAATAAGCTTGACCATGCATAAATTTGTACATGTAAAACTATGTGGAAAATAAATTCTAATAAATTAAATTTCTGGGCAAACAGTATGTGCATTGATAATTTTGATAGATATTTCCAATCACTCTTTGAGTCTGTGCTAATTTAACTCCCTACAGCAACATATGAGGGTGACTATTTCCTCACACACTTTGCCAACAGAATGTATTAAAACACTCATTATCTTTTCCAGGATAACAAGTGAGAAATATATTTCAATTTTATTCTGTGTAATTTTATCCACATTTCTTTTATTTTGAAAAAGTAGCACCTTCAAATATAAATACTATTTATATTATTTATATTTACTTTTCTGTGAGCATTCTATTTATTTATTTTCCCATTTTTCTATTGATTCATAGATTTTTATATGTTAAGGTAATCCTCTCTTTGTTTAAGATGTGCATGAGAATGCGGTTTAAGTAGCCATCAGAATGCATTAAAAAAAATCAAATATATATATATTCCACAATGAGTGTAAACATACAAAAAGAGCAGAGAAAAATGAGAATGGATTAGGATAACTAGACTAAAAGGAAGGAGAAGCCACCTGCCACAGGGATTCCTGAGAGTTAAAAATTGAAAGTTGTAAGAAAGATATAGAGATATCCTGTGGAATAAGAAATGAGCATGCATCAGTTAAGCTATGCTAAACAGCTGCCACAGATATGCCCAAAAAATGCAACAAAGCAAATATAGTAGCAATTTATTTCTTGCCCAGTAGCTGTCTGTGGCAGGTGGCTCTCCTTAATATGGTAATTCAAGGACACACATTCTTCCTCTTGGATCTTGTCCTGGTCCATACCCACTTATGGAAAGAAAAGTATATTCAAAAGCAAGTGGTTCGTACCACCTTCATTTATATTCCATTGGGAGGAAGTAGTCACAAATCTATACTTAGCTTGGATATAAAGAACCTCCTGACTGGGTAGCCATTTCCAAGCTACAACTCTATGAGTATAAATAAAAGTGGGGAAGAATTTTTAATGAACAGCTGGCCAGCTCCACTACCCCTGATGAGAGACACAAAGGGATAGATCTGATACCCACAACTCTGAGACATGGGGGCAAAAGGCATTAAGAGTGAGTAGAAGCCCTTACCTAGCTTAGCAGTCCAAAATCTAAGTGGTCAGATGCTTGGAGCCTGCCCTGCTATCTGCTGTATCACTATTCTCCCCTCAGCAAGGGCTTAATAGTGATCTGTCCAATAAACAATTTTACACCAAAGAAGAACAGAAGTTGAGGCCAGAGGTGGGTGCTACACTGTCTATTGAGGTGTACTTTGCGGGAAGAGCCACGAGGCAAATGACAGAAGCTCAAGCCCCACTTTGTTTTTCCAAATCCCTCCTTAGTATTTGTCCTGGGATCTCTTGTTTGACTTGGGGACTTCATAGCAGCTAAGTCTGGGCTCCAAACTTCCAAAGAAGTTCAAAGTAGTTGTTATCAATCCTCACACTTCTAAAGGCTTCTCTCCGAAAGCCTTGGGTTTTAGTATGAGCGAGAAGTAATTTTGATTATTTTTTATTACTTTGCATGTTTTCAGCTCCTCCTCCCAAATTCCTGTCCCTCCTCTTGACTCTAACCTGCGAAGAGCACTAGACTCAAAGAGAGCATGAGGTTGGTGCTTTGCCGTTCCCATTCCTTTCCCTCCAGTATTTTGTTTCCATTAAATAGCAATAATAAGCAGCCATCAGTTTAAATTAAATCCATTCGTATTTATTGTAGCCTCAGGACCCAGTTCATGTAGGCTGAAATTCATACCATTTGTAGGACTCTAGTGACTCCAGGGGCATCCCTGACATTGCAATGTGTTCTAAGCACAGCAGCCAACGGAGGGGCCACTGTCTTGCCAGGAGACCTGCCTCAGAAATTTTAATTTTTAAATTTAAATTGGTATGCTTTACACAGAGGAAGTCATTACAGCTGCTTGAAGCTAAACAAAACAAGCCCAGGCATAGCTTGTGGCAGACTTGATGTACGCGGTAATTATTGTCAGAATTTCAGCAGGGTGAGGAACAAATAAAGACAATCTTGGTTTCTGCTCACTGCTCTTTTGGGCAGGTAAAGCTTGCGGACCACTAACCATTGATACTGGCCAGGTGGGCCTGGTGGGGACCAGTCAGCAGAAAGTGGGAAGAGAGCAGTGGAGATTTCAAGGCACATACGGTGTCCAGAGTGTGCTTGGTTTCTGGTGTGTGTTGACTTATTTAACCAGCAAAACACTCCTAGGAGTCTCTCTCCTCGCCTCATAGGCAGCGTACCTGACATGAACGGCTTTACAAATTATGGATGTGAAACATGCAATCCCTTCTCAAAATCCAATCTAACCAGCTGAATTCAGAATGTTTCAGATTTAGAAAAGGTAATACGATGCATTGGCTCTAGATTATGACTTGCCATGAGGAACTGAGATGGAACCCCAACATCGAACAGAAATATATCTGCAGAAAAACATAAGAATATTCTCATCAAGAGGAACCAATGAAAACTATAAATACTTTTATGTCACTTCAGGTCAGGTGTTGCTACCTAATGAGACTGCATTAAATTTTGACAGGGGAAAAGGGGGAATTCCTGATTTCAGAGCATTCTTGAATTTAGAATCAAGAATTACAAATTATTGGCCTCTTTGCTATCCAATCATCTTTCAAAGGATACTTAAGTTGATTCCATGTCTTGGTCACCAATTTAATTTTAAAAATATATCCCTTATTTTATTTTTGATGCCATTTCCTACTTTTCTTCCTTCCTTTCATTTCTCCCTGCCTCTCTTCCCCTCTGTCTTTAGTCCACCCACCTTTAAATTACTAGTGTGTTCTGTGAGATAATAATAGGTCTTGTTTCTATCAATAATCACCTCCCTTCCCATTCTAAACAAACAAATCAATAAACAAAAAGATTTCATGATAAAATGTTTTGGGAAAATTTGGGAGGAAATGCTTCTTTAAAAGTATTAATTATTGGAAATCTCAACATTATAAATATATTGTAAATTTCCAAAAATAGAGATCTGACCACAACGATGGTGAGCTATTAGAGACAGAGCCCCTTTCTTAAATTATCCGTGTCGTGAGTTCCCAGCTCACATGGTTCTTCCTTAGCCCTCTCTATGTCCAAAACTTCAGGCTAGCTCATATGTTTACTTGGGAAAAATTAGTAAAGACTTCTAAGGATCCCTGTAGTAATGCTGAAAACTGATTCTTAAGTTTGTCCAAAAAAGATCCTATACTTTAGCAATCTTTTAATGTTAATATTATAAAATTCTTAATAAGGTATAATCAAGTAGAATTACTTTATTGAAGCAAAAACTGAATTTGTCTACTTATTTTTCACAGTTTATGTATCACAAATGACTCAATGATTTTAAAATGGGTTATGTCACATTTCCATAAGCAATTTATCACCAGCTTTAGAGGAGATGAGTTGTTCTAATATAGATTCTGGTTGAGAGCACAGATCCATTCAATGCTTTGGTAAGTAATATATTTACATCAATAGCACTGAGACTTATTATCAATTTTAGCGCCCCTCCCCACCCCATTTTTGGAACAACAACATTACATGTGAGGAACTCATACACAATTTAGGGCAACTCTTCATAAATATAGCTAAAATAAATAATCAAGAAGTATGGAAAGTAAAATGCTTTTGGGGTTTGGTCTTTAAAATGTAGAAATAACCACACACTTAAAATATATAGCCCACCATAAAATTCTGAAAATAGAAAAAAGAAAAGCAAATAAAATGAAAACCCTGCTAACTTCACCATCATATATATGTGTGTATTTACATATTCATATGTATATATTTTATGTATATATGAAAGCATATATTTTTATAAAAATATAATTTATTGTATGGTTAATTATTAATTAATACTAATATAATACATTATATAATTGTATAAATCATATTTAACATAATGAAATTATATTATTATTAATATATTTTAAACATTAATAATATTATACTTTAATAATGGCATCATAATAATATTAGCTACCACTAAATATATGTTAAATTTACACAAACTATTTAGAAGCTACTTACTTAATTACCTCATTTAATTCTTATAAGTCTCAGACAAATATTATATGACTCTCCATTTTGCAGATGAGAAAACAGAGCAGAAAGATAAAGTGCCTTCCCCAAGGTCACACAGCAGGTGCATGGTGGAGACTATTCAAACTCAGTCTAGTTCTAGGGCCTGCATGTTCCACCAATAGGCTATCCACACTCTCCTATAACCTGCTGTTTTCACTTATTTTTATCATATTTATACTTTTATGTCAATAAACATACAATGTTGAAGGCTGCATTGCATTTTACTGTAATAGGGGCACCATAATTTATGAAACTAATGCTGTATTTATAAGTGTCATTTCAGTTCTGTTCAGTGTTTTTGTTATAGTACTACTATATATGTAGTATTCCTATATATTTTTGTACATCTGATTATTTTTATAGAATTCAAAATATCTATGTTAGATGTCTATTGTTATATAATGCACCATCCTAAAACATAAGACCTTACAATAGCAACAATGTATATTTCTCACAATTACCTGGGTTGACTGGCTTCAGCTGGACAGTTCTTCTGCTCCATGAGGTACTGGCTGAGATCACATATATTGTATAATTTCAGTCTTCGGGAGAGTTGGTGGAGCTAGAACATCTGGTATCTCCCACATGTCTCATAGTTGGTACTGCTCATCAGCCGGAGTGTCTCTCCAAGTGGCCTCTTCAGTTGTGTAGCCAGACTATTTTACATGGTGGCTCAGGGTTCCAAATGACAAAACTACAAACTACCAGTCATCTTAAGGCCTAGCTTCTGAAGTTGTACACTTCATTTCTGCTATATTCTATTGATCAAAGCGAGTCTCTAGGTGAGCCCAGATATCTGGTAGGAGGATAACATTCATATTTCAAAGGGCCATGTGAGATGGAAAGAATTCTGGACATCTTTGCAAACGATGTACAGATAAGTCAAAGTAGTACATGGAACGTATAAAGACTTTTGAAAAATACTGACCCCCGAGATATTATGCCAGTAATAGCAGATAGAACCTGTCTCTTTTATATGTTCATTAGTGGGCTAGTAGATGACTAGTGGTGACTTCACTTAACTTTATATTTCTAGTAAAATTTAGCATCTGTTCATTGACCAATTTCATTTGTGGTGGTAATACCATGTTTATATTCTTTGCCATTGTAAAAATCAAACAGTTTCAAAAAGCCATTTAAAAATGGATTGTGTGCCTTTTATTAATTTGAAAGAGCTCTTTACATATGTTACTAAATCTTTGTAAACATATTTTCCAGTGTGTTTTACATTATTTATGATGCAAACACCATTTGCATCTTTTCATACCAACATCCCTGCCACATTCAGGCCCAGCTAGTCTAGCTTTTCCTGTGGCCATTTTCTCAGGCACAACCTCAGGGCAAGTTTCTGGACCAAATACCCAGCCTGTGAAGTACCTAAAATGCTGGTTCAGAGCGCTTGCTGAGAGAAATGTGGTGGGTGACTTGGCTCTTTGTGGGCTGTTTCTGGAGTCAAAAGTTCCCATCCATCATGTTGGATCTTTTAATAGTTCAGATCTTGAAAAAGGAATACCAAGCTTAGGGCATCTCAGCAGAGCTATCAGAGCCAACTATTTCTCATCATCTGGTGGGGAACCACAGTAAGCTTGTTGCCCAACCCCTGCACTGAGAGTGTTCCTGTTTTCCTCTGTGTTTGAGGAGCTGTACCTGGAGACAATCAGCTTCCCCTTATCAGCTACAGATCCAGGCCCACAGAAGTCAGGCTTGTTGACACTTTTTCAGGTTTGAAGCAGATTCAGCTGTGGCTTGATGGCTTGAAAGCTCTGAATTTCTAGTCATGTCTTTGTGTTGGGCTCTTGATGGTGAGGCTACAGTCCCCAGTTATGTAATCAAATACTAATCTAGCTGTTGCTGTGGAAGTATTTTGCTGATGTCATCAAAACCCTAACTAGTTGAATTTATTTATTTAGGAGTCTCTGCAAGTGGGGGCAGGGGCTATGTGGGAAATCTCTACACGTCCCTCCCCCCAACTTTGTTTTGAACCTAAAGTTGCTCTAAAAAGTAGTCTTTACTTGGGAAAAAAAAATAAAAACAAAAACAAAAACAAAAAAACCCTTATAAGATGATATACTTTGACCAGGAAATCTATCTGTGACTTCTTCAGTCTTGTCTAAGGCCCCTGGTAAAATCCATGAGTTAGCTTTAGGTTCATTTTTTCTGTCTTGCTACTGGTCTAGGATTTAGAATGATAATTTTGCCATTTCCTTCAGGGCATATCTGCCTCCTAAAAATTCTTTTTTGTTTTTCTTTTTCCTTTTTGTTCCTTTCTTTCTTTTTATATTTATTTATTTATTTATTTATTTACTTTGCTTTCCCTTTAAGTTTCAGCAAATTTTTAAAAAATATTTTAGTACCTTAGAGATTTTCCTCAAATTTTCAGGAGCCCAGCATGCAATGAAAACAATGTTTTATAGAAGCTCTTATTTTCCATTGTTAGTATTGGAAACAGAGTTTATTTTTGTATTATTTATTAGTTAGTGTTTATTTTCTATACAAACAACTGCAAACCTACATTTTCTCCATCCTGTACAATTCTTCTAGAAGTGCAGATCCTTCATATTTTTCATGTTGAAACTTTAAAACTCTGTGTTCAAAATGCCATTTTTTGAATTGACTGATGACCTTTAAAATGAAATTTTTAAATATATATACATTTTTATTGTTTTTAATTTGTTTTTTATTGTTCACAGTATTATAGATATCTCTCATTTTCTTCCCCTTTACCCCCCTCCTCCATACCCCTAATCCCCCCTCTCCAACTTTTCACTATATTGCCTATGTACTGGTCAGTTGGCTTTAAGTAAGGAAAGTTTTCTTGGATGATTTGGGGGGCTTGACTAAATCTATTGGAACATCTTAAAGGAAGAGCTAAGATTTCTGAGAGAGAGAGAAGAAATTCCACTTGTGGGCAACAGGTTCAAGGTATACCTGTGGAGATCCATTCTACTTGTGGGTTCCTTTCATTATTGCTGCTCTATGGATTTCAGACTTGCTTAGCCAGCCCACAACCACATAAGCGCTTTCTTTGGAAGACAATCTTAGCTCACTTAGCCCACCCCAGTGGTCAGGATGCCTTAGGGACTCAATGGGCCTCAATGTGAAATTATGTCCCTTAGTGGAGCGGTGAAGGGAAAAAGCAGAAAGGAAAGAATAGGTACAAGAAAGTAAACTTCAGGGGCTGGGTTAATGCTAAGTCTGCTGAGGACTGAAGGACAAGTGAGGAAGGACAGATGGACTTGACTGAGGGTGGGTCATACAAGATGAGACGAGTGAAGGTCCGGAGTTGAACTGGGGCTGTGGGAAGACTCTCACTAAGGCTCTCCAGTTGCTACCTTCCTCACCCCACCTCTGTTTCATTGTACACCTAGGCCATCTCTGCCTGACATTCCTTACAAACCTCTGGATAAGCATCCCTCCCCAGCCTCTGCCAAACCACACTCTCCTCTCCTTCCAAAAACTGATTTCATGCTCCACTGTGCCATGACAGTCCCCAGGTCAGGGCCATCTGGCTGCAGTTTGCTGTCTCCAGACTTCCTAGAAACCCAATTGTCTCCTTCTCTTTCCCACAGACACACACGGGCACCTATGGCATCTGAGATATCTGTGAGCTGCTGGCTGTGAACCTTCGCTTTGTGAGGGCCCTTTACCAGAACAAGAAATAACAACCATTTAAGAGCCTAGAAGCATCTCTCACCTTTGGGGTTTGGGAGTAGCACCTCCAGGCTGTTCCTGTTAGTAAAGGAGGTCGATCAATCCAAAACCTGACATTTCCTTTTCTCCCAAATGCTGAAAGTACTAACAAGCCTGACTTCACTGCAGGCTGTTGAATGATGTTCTGCTGAGGTGCCCCAGGCTGGGCTCTGAAGCTGTCCAGGAGAAGCTGATGGTCTCCAGGTACAGCTCGTCAAGCTCGGTCATTGTCATTGCAGACACTCGGCAACAAGCCTAACTAGTCTCCCCCTCCACCCTCTGATTCTCCATGATGAGAAATCTTGGTTGGCTATGATAACTCTGCTGAGATGCCCTAAGCTTGCTATTGATTTCCCAAGATTTAAACTATTAAAAGATCCAACATGATTGGGGGGAATGTTTTACTCTAGAAACATACTTAACCATACATCATACCTCTGTGGACACCCACTTTTTCTATTTTTCTCTATACAAGCTAAGGCTCCCATCACTGTGGTCCCATCTAAGACTCCCATTACCTGTGGTCCCCAATTTTTTTCACTTCTTTCACCTTCATCCCTCTAGTCCAGTGGTTCTCAACCTTTCTAATGCCACAACCCTTTAATACAGTTCCTCATGTTGTGGTGACTCCCAACCATAAAATTATTTTTGTTGCTACTTGATAACTGTAATTTTGCTAGTGTTAATGAATTTTAATGTAAATATCTGTGTTTTCCAATGGTCTTAGGCTCTACAGCAGCAGTTCTCAACCTGTGAGTCACAACGTGTGGGTCACAATCCACAGGTTGAGAACCGCTAGCAGGGTTGAAAACCGCTAGCATTACGATTCGTTAACAGTAGCAAAATTACAGTTATGAAGTAGCAACGAAAATAATTTTACGGTTGGGGGTCACCACAACATGAGGAACTGTATTAAAGGGTTGCAGCATTAGGAAGGTTGAGAATCACTGCTCTAGTCCATTCCAAGCAATAACCTGAAAAATATTTTAGACCATTAGTTATCACTACCCCAAGCCCCAAATACACACCAATTCAACACATTAACCATTGAAAATGCCAGGTACTGAGCTAAGGGCACAAACAGTGACCAGAATTTGTGGTCCCTCTTCCAGAACTCACCATATAAGAAAGAATCAGACAGTTGTTAAATGTCCTGTATTTCCCACTGAATTCTGGATGAAGTCTCACCTCTCACTGAGTGCTTTTCTTTTTCTTTTTAAATATATTTTTATTGAATTCAGAGAGGAAGTGAGAGAGAGAGGGAGAAATAGAAACATCAATGATGAGAGAGAACCACTGACTGGCCTTCTCCTGCACACCTCCCACTGGGGACCGAGTCTGAAACCAGGACATGTGCCCATGACCAGAATTGAATCCAGTACCCCTCAGTCCACATGCCAATGCTCAATCCACTGAGCCAAACCAGCCAGGGCACTAGGGGCTTTTCTAACTTGGCCCTAGCAGCACTGGTGTTTACCGTACCCCTCCCTGCAGTATCACCACACTGGCCCCTAGCACACAGAGCTTCCACTCATGTGAGCATACTGTTCCATGCACCTGGGCAGCCCCTTTGTCACTTTCTCGGTGCATCACAGGTATGTCCAAGTAAGTTCCCGTATCTTGCCTCTAGAAGTCTTCCTAGAGATTAGTAGGGTTGGAAAAAACAACTCTGAATTTCTTTTCCTATAGAAAATATGCTGACCAAAACTAGACCAATGGCCTTTTAGCCACAAGATGGTGGAACCACTTCAAACACTGACAGGGACAGGGCTTGGGAGGGAAACAGCAAGGAGGGAAGAAAAGAGAAGGGAGAGTAGTGGGGAGAGGGAAGAGAGCTCTGACCTAATGTGGTCGGAGACCCACCATCCCCACCATCAATTTCACAACTTTTCTTGAGCCCCTGCTGTATGTTGAAAGAACCATGGGCTGGACCTTGCCACCTGCATGCTGAAAGGCTGGTGGGAGGAGACAAAATTGCAAACAAGCCCAGGTCCCCATCCTAGTCAGGCCCTGAGGGGTCTAAGCCCACCAACTGGATTTTGGAGAAGAAAGTTTGTTTTATTTTTTCTCTCACAGACCTATGCTAGCTTTCTCCTTTACAAGGAAAAAAAATTATATATATATATATATATATATATATATATATATATATATATACACACATACATACATATATATATATATATACATACATACATACATACATACATACAGTTGTATAACCACCTGCACAATCAACATATATAACAGCCCCCACACCCCCAACATTCCCTCTGGTGGCCTTTCATGGGCACCTCCTCTCCCATCTCCCTCACACCCAGACCCTGGCAATCATTAGTCTGTTTTCTTCTTCTGTGGTTTTGCCTTGCAAGGTTGTCATATACAGTAATAATTACATTAAAGCATTTTTATTTATTTTTTGCTTGATCTAATTCTATACTCCTTGTTTCCCACTTTGCTGTATTTTCTTTGATGTCCTCTTATCAGAAACGATGCAGCAGCATCTTTAGAGAGGATTGGAAGACAGACTTTCCTGAGAGTCACAACCTATTGCTGGAAATGCCACATCTTGTGGGCAGTGCTTCTTGACTAAGGGCAGGTCCTAGAAGAGCTGTTTGACTGCCTTGGGGCCTTGGCCTTGGCAAGGCTGGTGCAGCTCAGCTGTATCCACATCCTCCACCCTCTCCACCCCCACTTTGCAGCTGTTGTGGAAAATAGAGGCAGCCTGCAGGCCACACCAAAATGCTGGCAGGGCCACCAGGTCTGGGGGGCTGATCCCCAAGCCAGGGCTGAGCTGTGCTTCCTCCTAGGTCTGCAGAGGAGAACCCAGGGACCTTGGAGGGAGCTTATTCATGGTAAGATTCTTACACGGAAACATCTCCCTCAGGAAGAGCAATGCCCCAGGCTTTAAAAAATGCATCCCTCTGCTCACAACTCTCCGATGCTGGGGCACAGGGAAGGCCATCAGGCCATTCTGTGTGCTCTCTCAGTCCTTCTGAAACATCCATTCTAGCTCACAGGAAAAAGGGGGCAGGGTACAACACAAATTAGTAGACTCTGAACTGGAGATTTTTGTGATAAGGGTGTTGGAGGGGGAAGATGAACCTAAGTGCTTGAACACATTTTCTGAATTACTGATATTTTGCCATTTCCAAATAGATTGATGGCTAATTATAGAGACTGCTTGAAATACGTTTTATTGGGTCGGCAACTAAGTAATTGCGGGTTTCACACATACATGGCTTCAGTTGAATTTTTAGGTTTGCAGACGTAGTACAAATGTAAAACACATTTTGTATTTGATAGTTGGCTATTCAGCTGTTAATCAGTAAAAAAAGTTTTTTGATCTGTTTTGTAGTTTTTGTTTGGCGTTCGTTGAAAAATGGAAAATCAAAAGGAACATTTTCGTCATATTTTGCTTTTTTATTTCCGAAAAGGGAAAAACGAATCGCAAGCTCATAAAAAGTTATGTGCTGTTTATGGTGACGAAGCCTTAAAAGAACGGCAGTGTCAAAATTGGTTTGCCAAATTTCGTTCTGGTGATTTTTCACTCAAAGATGAAAGACGCTCTGGTCGTCCAGTTGAAGTTGATGACGCCCTAATCAAAGCAATAATCAATTCGGACTGTCACAGTACAACACGTGAGATTGCAGAGAAGCTTCATGTATCACATACATGCATTGAAAATCACTTAAAACAACTTGGCTATGTTCCAAAACTCGATACATGGGTTCCTCACGAACTGAAAGAATCACAGTTAACGCAACGCATTAGCAGCTGCGATTTGCTAAAGAAACGTAATGAAAATGATCCATTTTTAAAACGACTGATAACTGGCAATGAAAAATGGGTTGTTTACAACAATATCAAGCGGAAAAGATCATGGAGCAGGCCAGGTGAACCAACTCAAACAACATCAAAAGCTGATATTCATCAAAAGAAGGTTTTGTTATCAGTTTGGTGGGATTACAAAGGAATTGTCTACTTTGAACTCTTACCACCCAACCGAACGATCAATTCTGATGTCTACATTGAACAACTAACGAAATTAAACAATGCAGTTGAAGAAAAGCGGCCCGAATTGACAAATCGAAAAGGTGTTGTATTCCATCATGACAATGCAAGGCCACACACATCTTTGGTCACTCGGCAAAAATTAATGGAGCTTGGTTGGGATGTTTTGCCACATCCACCATATAGTCCTGACCTTGCACCATCTAATTACTTTTTGTTTCGATCTTTACAAAACTCCTTGAATGGTAAAAATGTCAATAATGATGATGATGTCAAATCGTACCTGATTCAGTTTTTTGCTAATAAAAACCAGAAGTTTTTTGAACGTGGGATTAGGATGCTGCCTGAAAGATGGCAAAAGGTCATTGATCAAAATGGGCAATACATTACAGAATAAAGTTATTTAGTTCCATGAAAAAATTGTCTTTGATTTTCTTTAAAAAATCCGCAATTACTTAGCTGCCGACCCAATATCTATTCAGACTTTCCCTTCTGAAAAACCTCACTTTGAGTTCCCTTAAATTTGTAGGTATGATGTTGGCTTGTCTCAACTGATAAGCCCTGTGACAGCGTATAGCTCAGATGGCAAACTGTTACCACTCATGCTCCTGGCACCTTTCCAGGATGCTGCTCTCAGCCACTGTCATCCCCGCACCGATGAGGCAATGGTCTGTCAGTGGCACCAGGAACTATAATGAAAATAAATGAAGTTCTTCAAGCTTCCCGGAGAATATTCATCTTAAAAGGAAGGCAGGAAAACAGTAGCCCAACTATTGTGGGCTGGCTGGAGGGGTAAGATATTAAAGCAAGCAAGTATTAAATGTTCATTTCACTTCTTAGGGATTTTATTATGCATTTATATAAGTCTGAGCCGCACAACCAGAAGACTTTTCTATTCCATCAATGTTATTTCTTGTAATTCTGGAATCTTGGGCCTATTGTTTTCCAGAATGGCTTTCTTTCCTGCCTCTTCCACTCTCCAACCCTGCCCACTCCCCTTTGATATACCTACCAATATAAATGAGCAGAAAAAAGTTCAAATGGACCCAGACAGTGTGGCTCAGTGGTTGAGCATTAACCCATGTACCTGGAGGTCACTGTTCTTTTCCAGGTTCGGGGCTCAATCCCAGTATAGGGCATGCTGGAGGCAGCAGATCAATGACTTTCTCTCATCATTGATATTTTTATCTCTCCCTATCCTTTCCTCTCTCTGAAATAAATAAAAAACATATTTTAAAATATATATATTTTTAAAAAGCTAAAATGGGAATACAACCTTGGAATCCATAGCTGAACAGAGCTGGCCTCCACATTAGAAAAGTAGTTGCACAGAAGGGCCAAACAAAGCTGGGGAAAACACTGACATGACACCTATCCTGTTTATGATCATGGGATTTTAAATGGACTCGGGAAGTAGCTATTTCCAAGTTCTGAGTTCAGAACAGCCAGGAAAACAGTCTTTTCAGGTCAGTGAAGGTCACTGCCAATGTCCGGTGCCAGGAATGTCATGTCTGATCTTGCCTCTCCTAGGGATAAACAAAGAGAAGTAATTTCCCAGAGGAGTGGCACTTCAGATCTCGCCAGCAGAAAGAATGAAGCTTCCCACCTCGAATGAAGAGTCCACAGGGAATAGAGGTGATTCCAGCACAGATTAGTGAGGGTGCTGTTTGCAGGTGCAGAAAGACCGCTAGGAACGACCGCATTTCATTAACAGTGTATAAACCTGGGATCCCCAGGCCCTTGCTCCCCTGCCAGATGCTCAAGAAGCATCCTCATCTATGCCTGAAGGGCTCAACCGGACTGCAGTGTGGCCTTCCACGGCCACAGAATTACAGCCAGTCCTCCCCAACCCATTTTCTGAGTCACCAGAGGAATTGTCTTGGTCACTTAAGGAAAGAATAAAAAATAACTAGTGCTTTGGTCCAGGGAGGAGTGTCCTAGGATGTTTTGAATCCATGCCCTTGAGCAGTCTTTCAACAATCCTTTCATTTCCAGAACACTGGCCTGTGGCAAAGTCTAGGGGAGGTAGAAGATGCTTGTGGGTTCGTTTCCCATATGATGAGCATTTTACTATGCAGGCCATGGCTGTTTCAAGAGAGAAGACTTTCCAGTCTCTTGGGCCACTTAATAAGGTTCAGAAGGAATTTTACCTTCGCAGGTGAGCTCCCAGAAGGAGAGGCCATGCAGTCTGACTCCCAGTCTAGAGTGGTCTTGCCTGGCAGTTGGCATACAGCAACTCAAGGATGCCCAGGGAAGGGTTATGGAAGGGGCAGGGGGGCGTACATTCCTGGTTGTTCTCCCAGAATTGATAGCTGATGCATGTGAGGTCCAGGCTTCAACTGGAGCAAAAGCTCAATGTGTCGGTGTGTGAGCACTTACCTCCTACCCACCTCTACGCCACTCTGGGAGCTGGGGCCGGGACTCTGCAAACTGATTTCTGTGTTGCCAGCTGCTCACAGTTAGGCTCTGCCAAGACAGAGCACTGGAGAGAGACCACCAGGCTGGAGGAGAGAGACTTGTTCCTTCTGCTTTGTGTTCCTGTGAGCATCTTCCTGGCAACACTTCCTGTCTGCTGCTTCTTGCTGATTGGATTACTTCCCGTTCATGGCAGCATCACCTCAGGCTCACTTCTTCCCCCAGCAGCAGCAATGCTCCCTGGTAGGGGTAGATCAATCTAGTTTGCAGTTTTCCCAACATTTGCCAGCAAGCCTCTTTGTGGCCTGGCCCTCAGAGATGCCAGCAACCCTTCCTTAGAGGATGTGGACAGGGAGATGGTGAGGCAGCTGGAAGCCTAGTAACCTGAGAATCATGTGCAGCTGAAAAGTCTCTCTCCTCTGCTTTAACTTTGTATATTAATCCCTGGACAAAATCCCCTTCAAAGGTGGTCTCCCTACCTCCAGCAAAACACTCATTCTGACTCTGAGGAAGGTGGCCTTGGAGCCAGTTCTTCCCCCAGCAACAGAAAAGAAAAAAAATCTCAGGGTCTGGTTATTGAGACCATAGCATCTTCCATGCAACCATGGTACTCAGCTCTCCCCACTCCTCCCTGCAGGCTCAGCACAACCCATCCCCCTCTTCTGCTGCACTTTCTCCTCACCTAGGATGTGTCCTGGCCATGGTGGCCTCTTGCTTTCATAAGAAACTAGAGGCTTGGTGCACAAAATTCATGCATGGGGGGAAGGAGTGTCTCTCAGCCCAGCCTGCACCTTCGCCAATCTGGGAATCTCAGGGGATGTCCCTCTTAGAATCCAGGACTGCTGGCTCCTTACCACTTGCCTGCCTGCCTGCCTGATCTCCCCTAACCACTATGCCTGTGTGCAGTCCCCTAACTGCTCCCCTGCCAGCTTGATTGCCGCCTAACCACTCCCCTGCTGGCATGATTGTCCCCAACTTCTCTCCCTTGCTGGCCCAATCACCCCCAATTGTCTTCCCCTGCAGGACTGAAGGGACTGAGGCTAGATGAGGCAGGGCTGAGGGGACTGGGTGCTGTCATATTGTGGCTGTGGGTGCTGCCATCTTGTGAGGGTGTGGTAGTCAATTAGCATATTCCCTTTTTATTAGATAGAATTAGAGGCCCAGTACATGAAATTTGGGGGAGAGGGTCCCCTCAGTCCCACCTGCGCCCTCTCACAATCTGGGACCACTCAGGGGATGTTCAACTGCCAGTTTAGGCCCAATCCTGGCCTGCAGGGATCTGGCCTAAACCAGCAGTTGGACATCCTCCAAGGGATTTAGCAGTGCACCAAGTGGCAGGTGGACAGGAAGGAGCCAGAACCAGTCCTGACACTGTGCCACTCGCATTCATCCCAGCCCGGTGCACCTGCTCCCGTCACTTGGTAGTGCTGCTGTAGAGTCAGGAGAGGCTCCTATTGCCACAGGAGTGCACTGACCACCAAGAGGCAGCTCCTGCCTTGAGTGTCTGCCCCCTGGTGGTCAGTGCATATCATAGTGACTGGTCGATCAGTTGTTCCGGTCATTCCATTGTAATGGTTGCTTAGGCATTTACAAATATATATTATCAATGACTGCAGCCATAGCCAATGGCAGTCTGTCCCCACTTGGTGAAAGTGTTGTTTCAAGTCCTTTTGAATGACAGCCCTGAATTCTTACAAACTGGAGCAGGCTGGCATTTTTGGAAGCCCTGCATTAGGGTCATCTGTCTATGAGTCATCTGAGCAATAGAAACTGACCCATTTCACTGAACCACAGTCTCAGGGTTGCTGAGGAGGTTTTGCTTTCTTTTCCATCAAAGGGCTTCTCTGCACAGCCAAGGGATGGGTTACAGGCTATGGGTTTAGTCTAAAAAGATAAACTTTTCTCTTATGGGGGAGACTAGAATGACTATGTTCAGGCCCCCCAAAAATAGTGAGATGACTTGATGTCCAGGCAGGGCTGCAGGTGCTGGCATCCCCAGGCTTATAGAGGACACAGTGCCCATAGTATATTGCTGGTCTGTCAGCAATTGAGCCCACAGCTCCATTGCAGCGTCAGGACAGCTGTGCCTGTGTGGCTCCCTGTGCTTCTGATTACAAAGTAAGGAGCCCAAAGAGGAGAGGAACTTCACTTGGGCCTGCTGGCTACTGCATAGAGGAGTTTGGATACACCCTGCTGGCCATCAGAGTGTCTGGGGAGATCATGCTTCTCAATGACAAGAGCCTCTGAAATCTCAGGACCCCAAACATAGCAAAGGTCAAAGTTACAAGATCCCCAATATAGTAAAGGTCAAAGTCACAGGGCAGAGCTCTTGGCCTTGATCTTGTCCCTTGGTCATTAATATTTAATTAGGAAGTCGTTTCTCCTTGTACATAGAATTCAAAGGATGAGCTCTAGTTGTAACATGCTCTCTGCAATTTTGTTGTTTGTGGTTCTACAATTTTCCAGATTATTCAAAGTATCAGGATGGGCATGAGAAGTGACTGATCTGAAGATGTTTCCATTCTCCGGTGAATTTAACTTGAACTCATTCCCGATGTTCCATACTCTGGCTAAAAACCATTCAGTAAATCTGCCTGTTTCAGGAAGACTTTTCATCTCATCATTCACGTGCCATTCCAAGGTTTCTTCAGGAATCTAACTTTTCTAGCCCATACCACAGTGCCTTGCAAAGGCACCAAATGGATAAAGCAATAAAATTTGATTGTTAAGCTACAATAAATAAATAAATAAAAATATTCCTCCTCCAGGAATATTCTTTCCAAAACAGTGGCAACTGAGGGGAAACATGATTGATCCAATTTACATTCTGACCAGCAACCTTCCAGGTGCCCTTTCATCTGCCCTCTCTCTTCCCTCTTCATCCTATATGTCACTCTCTTGGATGTTCTCTTCAGGTAATAGCTATGATGGGCTTTTCCCCTCCTGTTCGCTCTTTCCTTAATTTAGGGCAATCGCCCTGCCAACTCTATGCTCACTTCTCATGGCTCAGATCTCTGCTCAAATGCCACTCGCTCCCAGAAACCTTGGAACCTCCCAGATTAATTTCTCCAGTGCAGGCTCTGCCAGCACCTTTCACTCTCGAAACATTTATCAGAGTCTGCAGACAAAATTGTGCAATCATTGGTGTGTGTCTGAGTGCAATGAGAGTCCCTGAGGGCAGGCCCTTCGCCATGCTGCTCACCTAGATGGGGCCATCCTGTGTGGGACATATAGATGTTCATGAGGACGTGCTGAATGCCTAAATGGTGAAGTGTGGGGCACCACAGGGCCAGCCAGTTCTCTCACATCCAGGAGTGAGGAGAACACAGCCAGTTTGCTTTCCATTCTCTGTGCCATGCTCTGTCTCAGCTAGGACCTTCCAGCTCGTGGCCATTGGAGTCATAAGAATGGCCAGAGTTTGTTCTGATCCTATCTTTTCCATCCCCTCTGCAGGTGGGGAGTGGGGCGGTGACTGTGGCATGATAGCCAGCCTCATCATCACCTATGAGCTTTCTGCCCCCCTGTGCTCATGCCTCCACAGCCCAGCCCCAGGGGTACAGAGCAAGAAGGGGACTAGCGCAACAAAGAATGGCTTATGTTGGATGCTATTAGGTGGGGAGGCACTGCATTGGCGGGGTACACAGCAGGAGCTGGGCTGCCTGGCACCAGTGTTCTGCTCAGACTTGCACACAGGGGCAACGTGTCCAGCAGAACAGTGAGCACAGAGGACCGCCAGCTCTTCAGAAGAGGAGTCAGTCACCCAGGGACACTGCCCTCCAGACCCTGAGGAGCGCTACGGCCTTTGACCATGAACTCTTCACTAAGAAATCTACACATGGGAGCTCAAGGCTACTGCCCTCGGATTAGCAGGCGTAGAAAATCCTTTATAAATGTAAAATGACCTTCCCCATCTGCTTACAGAGGATAGCCAGTATTTTAATATTACTTTGCAACCAAAGGCTTGTATCCTCTGTGAATCAACTTTTCTTATTATAGTCATTGAAACGATGGCTTAAAACACTATATAAAAAAAAGCAGGCCTCCCCCCACCACTTTCCATGGCTTCTACCTTGTTTTCAGGAGAAAAGCCAACCAATTTTAGAATCAATCGAAGTGCAGATATTTAAAAAGCTGGTCATCAGCACAGACTGGCATTACTGCTCACTGTGATCCTTTTCTCTGAAGATTACTCCCTGGCAGTTATAAAAAGCAGCTGCCATCTTCCTTCCGCCCTCCCTTCCCACCTCCGTCCTTCCTGTAGGGCCAGAGGAAGCAGGGGCCTTGGAAGAGAGCAGCCTGTTCTTGAGTGAGAAGTTCTCAGGCACGTCTTCAGGCGCTAGTGGAAAGATACTGACATTTCTGCAGTTATTAACTGTGCATAAGGATTCCTGACACTTGGAGGGAAATAATTCTGCTCTCAAGTAATGAAGATGTTTAATTATATTTTCACATTCCCTTCCCCCCCACCCCTCTATTTTTAAATTCTGGAGAAAGATTTATCTCTTTCTGGTGACCTGCCTTGAGGGTACCAAACAGCATTGTAACACTAAGCCTATGACTCTGAGCTTTCTGCTGATGCATTTTCCTCTAGGCACTTCCAATTCAGTGCCTAGGGCACTTCCCCATCCTCAAACTTCACAGAGAGATGGCCTGTGCATCTTTTGCAAATACATCTACTTGTCTCTCTCTGAATGGGGAAGATGCTGCCTTCTGAATGGAGAAGCAAAACCAAGTTGATGAATCTCAGATTCCCATAGAAGAGTCATTTAGGAACCCTTAGGAAAAAAGGATTCATTTTCACATTTTCAAATAAAAGGGTACCAAATAAGTGTATTCAAAAAAGGATGCTTTGTCTTCTGTTATTTTGCAAGAGATTCACAGAAGGGAGAGCTTTCTAGAAAGGTGTAGGGAAACCTGAGGAGACAATGCCAGAGCTTAGTGTTTGTAATTCCTCAGGAAGAGGAACATGCAAATGCTATTTGCAGGGAACAAAGATAAACTTATATCCTTGGACCCCTTTAGTCAACTGCCTTCCTGTCCCATCCCTCCCATCACTTAAAGATGTAATAAAGTTCACTGTGCCGTCCGGCCGGTGTGGCTCAGCAGTTGAGCATCCATCCAGGAACCAAGAGGTTGATTCCCGGTCATGGCACATGTCCAGGTTATGGGCTTGATCCCCAGTAGGGGGCATGCAGGAGGCAGCTGATCAATGATGTTTCTCTCATTAGTGTTTCTCTCTATCCCTCTCCTTTCCTCTCTCTCTAAAAATCAATAAAAGAAATAAAATAAAAAATGTAACAAGGTTCTCTTGGGTTCCCAAATAAAAAAGATTTATGAAGAGAACAGCATGGCCAACACCAAGATAGCCCAGCTAATGCAAATTCCCAGTTACCACTGATTAATTTGAAATATGATGCTTTAGGAATTTATAATAAGAAATGGATGAATTGGTTTCAACTTGGAAATAATTCTGTACCTGCGGAATTAAAAATCTGAGCATCACAGTCATTTTCAACCTAATGTACTAACATCAGGAAAGCACTCCAACCAGAGGAATCAAGTCGGTAGCCAGGTCCTCTTCCGCACGTGGATAGAGCCCTGGCTCTCAAAGCAGGAATATACAGGTTTCGCTTGTCAGGAATGAGTCTCCTTAGATAAACGGTCTTTAATTAGTTTTCCCAAAGCATAAATCACCTGTCAGGATAATTTAAATTGAAACAGTTGATTTGGCTGTGGAGTTATTTACCTAAATTTCCTTACTCCTCTTATTTAAAATGAAGAAGGGGGAAAAAAAAGTCCTTTCCAGGAACAAGTCTGAACTGAATGACTCCTGCAGGTGTGTGATGCAGAAACCTGGGAGGACAAGGGTGTCAGGTGGCAGAAATGTTCCACTCTAGTGACATCACTTTACACATTTGTGAGACAGTGTACTTAAAACCTCTCACTAACACGACTGTGTGGAAAGCAGGATGTCACTGAATATTCTCTCTCCTGTTAGGCTGGAGCTGTCACCTCTGAGAAAGGCTTGCATTGTGTAGGCCCAGAACAAGTACTGACAAGACACATAGTGTAGCAGGGCACCCATCTCCCAGAGCACGGAGGAAACAGTGGGGCCTGGGACTGTGTGCCAAGGGAGCTGTGTACTCCAGGGGAGAAATCACCTTTAGAAGTTGAACCCAGAACAACAATGTGTCCCGCTGGATGGGGGATGAGGACTATAGTTCTGAAGCTCCACTTCCGAGTTCCCAGATGCTCTAGGCTGTGGAAGTTTCTGGAAGCTTCTACCCAGAACTGAAGCATATGCTGTCTAGAGCTCTGAGGGCCAAATGGAGCAGAACTTTCTTCATACAAGTACAAACAGAAGCGGCCCAGGGCCTGCGTACCCTGCTCATGAATCTTGAAAACATCTCTACATTATGGACCAGAGAATCTTCTAGGTGTCCACGTAAGATTTGGTTATTCCCAATTCACATGTCCAAGTTGATCACAGGGTGAATTTTACTCTAATTTCAGAATCAGAGAGGTCTGCATGGGAGCCAGGCTGAAGGTTGCTAGACCACTTGTGATGATACATAAACAAATTTGGTGCACAGATTTTAATGTGTAAGCAACACCTGGCAGGACGTGCTAAAACTACTGAAAAAAAATCCGTTTATGTTACTTAGAATTGTCCAACTGACTATATGGCACCTCAGTCTGAACTGCTGGACGTGGTCGGCTTAACCTTTCTCATTTGAGGCACCTGAAAGTAATGAGATACACATTTACAAATTTTCTTTTACTTCTTCGAGTCCAAATTATCAAAGCTTCGAGTTTGTCATCCATTGTTGGTTTAGATGAAACTTTCATTGGCTTTTTGAGATGCCCTCATGTTTTATTCAGATTAAATAAGTTGCCTTCAAGGCCGGTTAGATTTTGTGTATCACGCCCATACACCTGTGACAGAAGCTCAGTGACAGTCCCTGTGACTGAAGTATAGTCCCCACTGAAGTGCTTATCTCCTCGGCTTGTCCCCATGGGCTGGAACGGAGCCCGAAGGTCATCTGATACCACAGCTTCGTTTTCAGATGGAGACCGAGGCTTAGAGGTGTGAAATGGCTCACTCATAACTGGCCTGACCCTGAGCCAGCCAGGTCTTGAACTCAACACTAATTACTTAAGATGAGCATTGGAATCAAAGGATCTTCTGATTCCTAAACATCGCACAAACGTGTCTATTTATTCTTGCCTAGTTATTGTTGTACCCTGTGTAATTTTAATGAAATGCTTGCCATAAGCCTGGCCTCAGATGCAGGTCCAAAAGGGCAGGAGATGGATTATCTGACCAGTTGAGAAAACCATAAACTCTCCAGATTACTCAGCAAATGAGGGACAATCTTTGATTCCTTTTGAATAAATGAACTGTAGTTAATTACTATCTTCCAGTTTTTATCCTTTAATCTCTAGGTTTACATTCACTAGTAGAAATTGCCCCTAAACCTATGCCTGTAATCCCAACTGCAGACAAAAGCTAGTCTTTCCGTAGCAATTAAAACATTTTCTCATATTTTCCATGCTATAAACTATGCTATCTAATTAGTGCAATAATAGTTTTTCCCCTTGTCAGGATAATCGCATCTTTAAATATATCTTTCAGGTTGGAGAGCTCTGTTTTGCAGGCATATTCTAGAAGACTAAATGTAAACATGCTTTGTTACCCATTCATTTGTGATTTCAATCATTATTATAACTGCATCTTCTGCAGCACAGACACTGAATTGTACGTTATGTATTTTCCTAGGCACATAAGTTTTTAAACCTGTAAAAAACGATCATGTTGCAAACTTAAAATAAACTGAGCTACATAGTACATTCCGTAACTTCTTTTAATATTGACAGCAGCTTCATTTAAATTTTGAAAAGCAAATACCTTTAATAAATTTATGTGAATCATTATATATTTTGATAAAACTATTGTACAGGAGTGTGTACATATATAAATCTGTAGGTAAAATTATATACATTTCAATATATTCCGCATATATATTTTTCTACTTACATTTTTCTCTTTATAAAAGCAAAGCAGTTTTACTGTACATAAATGTGCAATGCTACATTAAGTCCTGAGTAATTTAGGGATCGTTAATAAACTACTGCAAATTCTAGGTTTTCAACGAAAGATCCAGTAGACTTTATGACAAAAATGTGAAATTATGTTTAAAAATATGCCTTCAGCTATGCATGTTGTGATTAGTGGAGAAAGCTTGAGAATGCACAGTAGCCATTTACATTTGGGAAAAATTTCATGAATATTCAAGATGAGGCAACTATCCGATTTGTATGGGTTTATAGAAGTTTTAAGTGACTTCACCTACATCCAGTTGGTCAGGCATGGAAGACTCCAGTTGTGATTGTACTGAAAATCCCTTTTGCAGAATTTGAAATTCTGTGTAAACATCAGTGTTTAGGTATTATACAAAAATTCTGACTCAAACCAGATGAAAGTCATTTAAGGGCAGTCTGGTGAGCCACTCACTTTGGGAGGTCCCATGTTGGCTTGTCTCAGAGAACCCAAGATACTCAAGCCACATCCATCTCACCGCAGGAGAAGGAAGCACTATGGGGGAAAGGCCACGATTCAACCACAGTGGGACAGTAACAGTTACCCGTCAGAGACACCATCAGCAAGCAAAGCCCGCCAGCCCCACGCTCGGGCACTGGGTACGAACTGGAGAGGAGGCGGGAGGCTGCCCCGCACCCGAAGGCCCACTTCGACGAGAAGGCACTGCAGTGGTGGTTCCTCTGTCACCCCCGGCTCTACCCAGTTCCATGGCTGCTGTAGTCAAAGACCCCTTTCTTGAAGAATGGTGAGAACTCACAAATGGTGTGCTTCGAGAGCATCAGCCCCACTTTGTTGATGTGTAGGGGGGACGTGGCTGATTGGAGCATCACGCTGAAAAAGTCCCTGAGGTATTTCTGAGGAAGAGACAAGAGTTAAAAACCTGGTCAGGACGTTGTTGGGAGTAGGAATGTCCAGAAACAACTTTCCATCCAGCTGTCGCCGTCATTAGACATTTCACCTGGGAAATCTCCTCAGCTGCCTCTGCTGTCCTCAGGCCATGACATTCCTTATGCAGGGGGCGGGTCTTTGGCTCTGAGCGGATTCAACAGCAACAGCCTCAGGCCTCACTGCAGACTCACCCAGAGGCACCAGCAACACTGCCACTAGCTGGTACCTTTTACCTTTTTAGAGTAATTTCCCCAGACTTACTCATTAAGTAGGCAGATGACTAAAAGGGGGGAGAGGCGAGCCATCTGCACCATGCTAAATGTGCTGCTGCCTGGGGCTTTAAATGGGACAGTCAGCACATGCCTTGGATCGTTCTTATAAATAAGGAAAAGAAGTCCTGGGGACTAGAGGGTCAATCCCTCCTAATATTTACAGATCATTTTGCAAATCCTATAATCATCCGTGAAAAGAAATTCTGACTATGATTAATTGCTCTGGACCCTTTCCCTCCCCTGCCCCCTGCTGCTCTTGTCACTCCCAGCATCCTCCGGTGCACAGCAAAGCCTGCCGGAGACTAGGACCGGAGCTCCTGGGGATGGAATCAGGTGTGGGTGCTGGCAGGAGGCATTCAAGAAAAGAGGACACTAAAAACAGTTACACTATTTCAGGTCAGGCAAATCTTATCCACAACAGAAAACAGAGGCAGATGGTGGGGGTGGGAGGAAAAGGAGAAGAGGAGGTGATTAGGACTAAACCTTTATTACTGTCTCAGCTTGTTTAAAAAATATAATCAGTCCTGTCACAAACTTAGAAATTAAACATCATAATTACAGGCTTTGAGTAACAGAAAGAATGTGTCTAAGCAACATGGCCTAGTCCTACACCACTGATCTGCCCTATAGGAGAAGCAGGGCGTCCGCAGACACTTTTACTGTCACTGAGGGGGAAGATGGGGAAGGGCAGCGATACAGCTAACATCCTACAACACACAGGACAGAATCCTTGGGCTCTAAAAGTCAATAGTGCCCCAGTTGAGAAACCTTGATCAGAGAAAGCTGAATTAATCTACCTCCGTGAATTGCCAATCTAGAATTTATTTCTGTAAGAAGACACTTCGCTTAAGGAAAATTTGTTAGCTACCCTCTTAAAAAGAGTAACAAGGATGCCCTGCCAGTGTGGTTCCGTTGGTTGGGCATAGTCCCATGCATCAAAACAGTTGCCTGTTTTGATTCCCAAGCCCAGGTTGTAGGCTCGGTCCAAGTGGGGGCACGTGCAGGAGGCAGCCAATGGTGTTGCATCTCTCTCTTCCTTCCCTCTCCCCTCTCTCTAAAAATCAATAAAAATATTTTTTAAAAGAGCCTATATAGTCAATAACTTTCCTTATTTTTTAAAAAGGAGAGAAAACAGTAACAAGGATGACTAATAACTAACATTTGTATAGTAACATAGTTTCTAAAAATCTTCTCACAGATGTGTTTTTAGGCTTTATGGAGGTATAACTGGCTCACAAGACCTGTACATTTTTCAAACATGCAAACTGTTGAGTCCTGACATGTGTACAACTGTGAAACCACCACCAAAGCAAGATAAACATTTGCACTGGCTCCAAAATGTTAAGTTACCTAATCCGATGGCGTCATCTACTGTGCCTGGAATTACCTCTTATTACTGTAATACCAATTTTCAAGTGAGGAAGGTGTTGTAAGGAAGGTGAGCAAGGCTAAGAGTCAAGAGAGGAGGAGTGTTTCAACTCAGACTCTGTTTACCGTTCAGCATCCTAACATACTGGTCTCATGGTAATCTCTCCCGAAAGTTCTGGAAACAGCCATCAGGTTAAGGTAAGAAGGTGCAAAACCAACTGCTAGAAAATGAAGATCTTACTCCAATACTTATTTGCATCAGAGGCAAAACTGAACCTGACCTCAGTTTTTTCTGGGGGAGGGAAGCTGAGAGTGAACATCCACTTTAGAGGGACCCGAATTCCATCCAACATCATTTCTAGAAATAACACAGCCCGCTCCTGACTGCTTTTGGAAAGGCAGGAGTGAAATGATTAAGGAGGAAGGTGAGGAGCTTGTCCATGGTGCCTGGAGCTGCAACATCGAAGAAGTTTAAAGCCTGAGGAGACCTGGGATGCCACACAGGTGTAGCCTCGGTAGCTCCTCCGCGGTCCCCAGCTCCTGCGTCAGGTCCCCCGCAGGTTACATTAACTGCAGGCTAACGCTCTAGCAAAGCTGCCTTCAAGATGAATTCTAACAGAATAGAACGCTTTGAAAACTGGGAACAGATGCTGTCTCAACATTTGTCATAATTAGTTCCCAGAGCAGGGGTTCCTTAAAGGGCCAATAAAATCTGAAGGGTATAATGAAGAGAGAAGTGAAAGTTAAGAATATAAATAAAAGAAAAAGAGAAAGTATTGGAGACACCTTCCCTACGAAGGGCTCCACCATAGGAAGGGAACAGTAAACCAGCTGCAGGTAATGCCTTTTATTTAAATGAGCTCATTAGCATGCCTCCAGGAAAACTCCAGAAGGAAGGATCTGCCTCCCTTGTAAACATTACAGAGAGCCTTTTCTTTGCTTTGTGGAATTCAGCAGTTTTGGCTCCCTTTGTAAGGACTGCTTTCTTGCTTAAAGAAATGCTCCGAGTATGAAGTATTCTCTGCGGAACCTCAAAGTGCTCTAACTTGTATGAGGTGAGGCTTTCGTGGTTGGCAGTGTCCAGAGCCACATGCTTGAAATGGGCTGGGCCAGTGGTCCGCAAACTCATTAGTCAACAGAGCCAAATATCAACAGTACAACGATTGAAATTTCTTTTGAGAGGCAAATTTTTTAAACTTAAACTTCTTCTAATGCCACTTCTTCAAAATAGACTCGTTCAGGCCATGGTATTTTGTGGAAGAGCCACACTCAAGAGGCCAAAGAGCCTCATGTGGCTTGCAAGCCGCAGTTTGCCAACCACGGGAAACTCTTTCTGGTGAATGACGAAAACAAAGTATTATTGGGTCGGCAACTAAGTAATTGCGGATTTTTTAAAGAAAATCAAAGACAATTTTTTCATGGAACTAAATAACTTTATTCTGTAATGTATTGCCCATTTTGATCAATGACCTTTTGCCATCTTTCAGGCAGCATCATAATCCCACGTTCAAAAAACTTCTGGTTTTTATTAGCAAAAAACTGAATCAGGTACGATTTGACATCATCATCATTATTGAAATTTTTACCATTCAAGGAGTTTTGTAAAGATCGAAACAAAAAGTAATCAGATGGTGCAAGGTCAGGACTATATGGTGGCTGTGGCAAAACATCCCAACCAAGCTCCATTAATTTTTGCCGAGTGACCAAAGATGTGTGTGGCCTTGCATTGTCATGATGGAATACAACACCTTTTCGATTTGTCAATTCGGGCCGCTTTTCTTCAACTGCATTGTTTAATTTCGTTAGTTGTTCAATGTAGACATCAGAATTGATCGTTCGGTTGGGTGGTAAGAGTTCAAAGTAGACAATTCCTTTGTAATCCCACCAAACTGATAACAAAACCTTCTTTTGATGAATATCAGCTTTTGATGTTGTTTGAGTTGGTTCACCTGGCCTGCTCCACTATTTTTTCCGCTTGATATTGTTGTAAACAACCCATTTTTCATCGCCAGTTATCAGTCGTTTTAAAAATGGATCATTTTCATTACGTTTCTTTAGCAAATCGCAGCTGCTAATGCGTTGCGTTAACTGTGATTCTTTAATTTCGTGAGGAACCCATGTATCGAGTTTTTGAACATAGCCAAGTTGTTTTAAGTGATTTTCAATGCATGTATGTGATACATGAAGCTTCTCTGCAATCTCACGTGTTGTACTGTGACAGTCCGAATTGATTATTGCTTTGATTAGGGCGTCATCAACTTCAACTGGACGACCAGAGCGTTTTTCATCTTTGAGTGAAAAATCACCAGAACGAAATTTGGCAAACCAATTTTGACACTGCCGTTCTTTTAAGGCTTCGTCACCATAAACAGCACATAACTTTTTATGAGCTTTCGATGCGTTTTTCCCTTTGAGGAAATAAAAAAGCAAAATATGATGAAAATGTTCCTTTTGATTTTCCATTTTTTAACGAACGCCAAACGAAAACTACAAAACAGATCAAAAAACTTTTTTTACTGATTAACAGCTGAATAGCCAACTATCAAATAACAAAATGTGTTTTACATTTGTACTACGTCTGCAAACCTAAAAATTCAACTGAAGCCATATATGTGTGAAACCCGCAATTACTTAGCTGCCGACCCAATAGATCTAGGGCTGGGGACAGAAGATAGAACTGAAATTCCAGAAGGGTGTGGAGGTCACAGAGAGCGTCTCATTTTCCTCGGTAATCCCCCATCATCCCTGGCACACCGGCCCTCCTCACACTGCCTCAAGGGTAACTGCTATCCTGGTGCCTGGCACCTTCCATTAGTTTCACCAGTGTTTGAACTTCATATTGAGGGACTCACACCGCATACACTTTGTGTCTGGCTTCCACTGCTTATGATGTTTGTGATCCATGCACACTGTTCGGTGTAGCTGCAGATTGTTCACTATCACTGCTACCAGGTGTACTGGTTAATAATGTGGATTTTGTCAAAGAAATCAAAGAAAACACGATAAGTTCAAGAGAAAAATCATATTCAAAGTAATTTCCATCACTAGCCACACATTTCCCCCATCTTTCAGGTAATTTGTGGATACCGTCCCAATAGAACTTTTCTTGTTTTGAGGCAAACCATTGAGACCCAATTTTCCACTCTTCGTATGTTTCGAAGTGCTGCTTAGAAAGTGCATGTGCCATCAATCAGAACAAGAGGTAATTTGAAGAAGCAAGGCCTGGTGACAGCAATGGGTGGGTTAATACTTCCCAGGCAAGATCTTTTAATGTGTCTTTAACTGGTTTTGAAGGGTGTGATGGTGTCTTTGCTATGTCTTCTGGCCTATTCTGATCATTTCACAATCAAAGTGTGTTTCAACATGATTATTTGTTGTCAGTAGCGATCAGTATTAATGATTTCACCTGGTTTTAGAAGCTCATAATACACCACACCTTTCTGATCCCACCAAATGCAGAGCATTGTCTTCTTTCCCAAGTGATTTGGCTTTGCAGTCGATGTTGATGGTTGACCTGGATCAACCTATAATTTTTGTGCATTTGGAATTCTCAAAATAAATCAACTTTTCATTGCCAGTCACAATTCTATGCAAAAAAGATTTTCTTTCATGCTATTGAAACAATATTTTATTGATGACTTTTCGGTTTTCCAATTGTCTTTCATTCAGTTGATTTCGTTCAGAAGATTTTCCTTCCTTTAAAAATTTTCCCATTGCTTGTAAACAATTGGAAATTGTTTGCTGAATGTTTAATCTTTCTGAAAGTTGTTTTTGAGTTTGACATACATCTTCATCAATAATGCTTGTAATTGTTGGTCTTCAAACTTTTTAAGTTGACCTGGATGTTCTTTGTCTTTCACATCAAAACCATCACTTTTAAAGCATTTAAACCAGTGTTCACAGTATTTTGAGATGGAGCATGTTCACCATAAGCTTCCTGAAGTATATGATAACTTTCAGCAGCACTTTTCTTCAAAATAAAATAATGAATTAAAACTTCCCGCAAATGCTCTTTTTTTTTTTTTTTTTTTTTTTTGGCACGAAATTCAACATTTTTAAGTGTAAAAATACCTATGATGTTAACACCTTCAGAAAATTTGACATATGAAGTTGTGAAGCTTGCTGTCAATACAACAAAATAGCATACATATCAAATTGCATATATATCAACATATGTGTCACTCCATCTATTGAAAAAAATCTGCATTATTAACTGGTATACCTGGATGGTATTCCAGTGCGAACATCCCACTAACTTTAGCAGAGAGCATACAACCATGGATAATTTGGTTCTTTTGTCTGAGCTCTTCTTCAATAACAAAAGCTACTTCCATATAATGTTGGCTGGTGAGCAAGTTTATTACTATTCCTCAAAAATCACACCCCAAAAAACTTAGGGTTTCGGGCTCAATCCAAGATCAGCCAAAGTACTAGTACTCTGTTTTATAGCAGAGGCCTGATGCCCAAAATTCATGCAAGACTAGGCCTTCCTTCCCCCAGCTGCTGGCACCAGCTTCCTTCTGGCACCTGGGAGCTGGGCTTCCCTCACAGCCCAGCTTCGTCTTCGTCCGGTAAGTCCTCTGGAAGGATGTCCAGTCTAATTAGCATATTATGCTTTTGTTATTATAGATACTAATATACATAGCAATTATATATAAAATGCACACTTAAATAGACACATATTTACATAACTTGCGCTGCCTGAGCTCACAGTGTTTCCCACAGCATCCATAGCTGAAGGAAGAAGACTAAAGTTCTTCTTGCCCAAGCCCTCCTCTTACAGTGCACCAACGACATCCCCTCCCCCTGCCCCCCCCCCCCGCTGCGTGAAACGTAAGTCCAGGTGTCTCGTGGCATCCCTAGGGCAGCACAATGTGTAAAAGAGCAATATAGAACTTGAAGAACATTAGGAATTTAAGTGACTTATCAGGGTTATAAGGGCAAAGTAGGAAACTAGTTTGTAAAATCCAATATCCAATTTCTGTTTCTTTCACATGGCATTTTTCTCCCTTAAAAAAAAACAACAAAAAAACAACAACAGCAGGCATATTGAAATATCTGCAGCCATTAGGGACCACAGAAGGCCTGCAAGCCTGCCCACCCAAGTGTCCCACCTGACTCTGTTAAACACCCTGGATCTGGGCCACCATGAACAAAGGTCGCACCCACTGGGGCTGTGCAACATATCAGACACTTGGAGGATGAGTCAGAGGAAAACAGTTCTCTTTGCAGTTCTCTTTCAACAGAACTGCAAATCGGGAAAAGGAGCAGCAGAGCAAGGAGTGTGGAAGAGGGCCTGTGGGAGTGAGAGTGATGGATGGAAAGGAGGTTGCCAAGAGGAGCATGGGCAACAAGAGATGGGTGGCTGGGAGTGGAGGGCAAGAGAGTAAGGGCAGGGGTAGAGGGGACAGAAAGGATAGGAGACACAGGGGAGACAAGGAACTAGCACAACAACGAATGTCATTGAGTTGTTAATCAAGTTGGCAAAAAGATTTAAGAATAAGAAATATATCAGACATTTATGTAGGTCATTTACTTTTTGCTATGTGGACCAACAGTCAAGTACATTGTTTTTTCATATAAATACTTTCAGGAAGTCAAATTTAGATGGCTAATCTTTCCGGCATATTTCTCATTGATGCTATGTACCTTGTGGTAATAAAGTCCTTTCATAGTGTTTGCCAAACTTCTCTCATGATGAGAATCACCTGGTGGAGTTGTTAAAATACAGATTCCTGAATCCCAACTAAGAAGTGCTAAACTAGAATTTTTGGGAACATATAGGTAAAATTGTATACTTAACTAGTGCTCTAAGCTTAGTTAGCACAGTTAGCACTAGTTAAGTACACAATTTTACCTATATGTTCCCAAAAATTCTAGTTTTAAGAATATATCTCATTCAATTACCTCAACAACTTTAGGAGGGACCACACTTATTTTCATCTTCTAGAAAAGACCCCGAGGTCCAGGAGGCTAAATAATGTCCCACAGGTCACAGAGTACAGATGTGGGAGTTCTAGGCTACTGCCCAAGGATCCCCCATCCCCTCTCCTCCCAACGGGCACCTTCTCTTTAGTACTGCTCTCTCTCTCTCTCAATGGACAAGGCCATCTACACTGGGCATCAGCTGCTTGGGAAGATAGGCTGCCTTTCCTGGGCCTGATGATGCTCTCGGTGAGAGGAGACCAGATTCACCGGGTTCCAGAGCTAATGTCCACACAGACATGGACATTTCCTGTGAGTTTCTATCTTCTCCGTGGAGTCCCAGGCAGCTCTGCTCATACCCCTCCCAAACTGAGGAGCTTGGGAGCCATAGATATTTTCAAGTGTAAGAAGCTCAGGGCCTAGAAGGGGGTGGGAGTAGGGTAGAAGGGAGGTAACTGCAAGAGGGCCTTGGTCTGCCCTTTTCCAAGCCAAGGAGTTGATACCTCCATTTGCTTACAATGGCCACAGACATTTTCTCCCCTTTGCAATCAAGTGAATGGAAAACCCATGAAGAGTTGGAAGCCAGTGGGCACCAGTCAGGAATAAGAGGAAACCTTCCACCTACACCACACACAAGCTCCTGGTAGGGCTAGTTGGTTGTTAAATTAAGGCATCTGCCCAGGCACTCTTAGGACAAGGTCAATCCCAGGAGGCTTTGTGACTAACTTTCCAGTGGTCAGCACATCCTAGTGGTATATCCCAGACGAATGTGCAGCTAGAAGGCTCCAGTCCCAAACCCTGATATACACACAACCAATCTTTAAAATTCTAACACAACTTCAAAATGCAATAATTAAATGTTATGAATCCTTTGAGGCCTGGTCTGTTGGCTCAGCAGCTGAGCATTGACCCAGGAATCAAGAGGTCAGATGTTCCATTCCATGTCAGGGCACATGCCTGGGTTGTGGGATTGATCTCTAGGGGGGGACGGTGTACAGGAGACAGCTAATCAGTGATGTTCCTCTCTCATCAATGTTTCAATCTCTCTATCCTTTTTCCTTCCTCTCTCTCTAAAAATAAATAAAAAAATATTAAAAAAATAAACATTGTTAATCTTTTGAACCAAAACACAGGCTAATATGGTCTGTTGACTGTGTTACTGAGTTCTGAAAGGTGAGACACACTCCTCACAGTGTAATTCAGCCATAATTTAGTTCATTATTTTAGAGTTTTAGCCTAGTACCTCAATCAATACACTACATTAGGGGAAAAATTGAATATAATATGCTGATACATGCTATTTCATTTTAGACACCCTTGATGAAGGTCATTATGTTAGCATGTTTCATCATGTGTGACCTCCAACATAATTTCTGTTTCAGCTCTGGCTGACAGGACAAGTACTTAAGTTACTAGAACAACCTCCTTGGTAAAAGCTGGCCTTCACATCGCCTCTGCTGGGTGGTTTTCACCTCGGGAACTTAGAGATGAAATTCTAGTCTGGTCACATACTCTATAGTCCATCCTGGCAAATACCCTGTGAGATCCACAGGGTATTAAATGGTGTGGTCCCTCCCATCTTTTGGTCATTTCCTTTCAGGTCTGGGGTCTGGGAAGGAGGTAGGAGGATTAGTGTCTAAGATTAGGAGAAAATGTGTACAAGGGGCAAGGCCAGCATGTGGAGGGCTCTGCATAGGGAATAGTGGAACTTGAAGGACAGCATGGTGGTGGTGGTGGTGGTGGGGGGGGGGGGGGCCTTGAATTTGGATTTGGGCCTACGGACACTTTGTACAAAGCATTTCCTAGTTCATGAGCTTATATGAGCCCTAAGACTTGCTGAGGAGGAGGAGGACAGATATGAGTATCTTTTGTTTGGAGATGAAGAAACTGAGATCCCAAGAGGCAGAAATTTAGCCAAGGTCAACAGACCAGAAGAGACTGACAAAATGAATGGCTCCTCAATCAAAAGAAGGGCCTAAGATAATTCTCACAGTGTAATCCTTTCAACATGAATTGTGATGTGTAAATGTAAAGGCAGCCCCTGTCTCTGAGGCTGTCCATACCATGCTCATGTAGGCTCTCAGAATTTACCTTGAATTTCAGTCAACCACCGTGTGTGTGTATCTAGAAGATGTGGCTATGCAAATAGAGCCTCAGAAACGTTTGAAAGACCTTACCTTCTTATCTTTTGGCTCCCTTCCTTCCATTTTAATTAGCAGGGGGATAAAATCATGGCCATCTTATGTAAAAAATTTCAATTTTAATAGGACTCATGACTACCACTGCAGCCTACTGCTTATTTCATGTGCAATATATCACACCAGTTGTGTCATTCTAATGATTTCCCAGACACCTCATTGTTGTGGAGCCATCATTATTTTTCAAAATTTTAACATAAATCCTCAATGTAATTTAAAGTTATTGAAATTATTAAAATTGTAATGGGCTTTAAAAATATAATAGGGCTATATCCACCTTTCCATTGTGACATATTAACAGGGAAGACAGTTCAATAGCATTCCTCATTTCCAGAAGTCATTAGCCACAAGTGGCAGCTTAAAGACAACAATCATTCTCATACCACTTAGAGGTTTCATTTACCTTGAAGCCCTGGAAAAATTCATCATTGGCTGATGGGCTCTGAAGACAGATCAGGTCTGGGTAAGAACACACTAGGGTATTTCTAGACCTGAGAGCGATCTGGTCACTACTAACCAGATGTCACAAATCAATCTAGTGGAATCAATATTATTCACCTGGTCAAGTCTTCCTCATGATAAACTCTCATAAATTCTAGTCTAAACACCTCTCTCTGGCTATCCTAGATTTGTATCCATTGGATCAGATATGCTGGATTGCTTTTCCAACATGCCCAAAACATCCTACTCACTCTGATGAAATTAGGACAGTTTGGGGTATTGGGATGATGCTCTAATCAATACCTAGCCAGTATAAATAAGGACAGTTTGATTCAAGTAGCTCTTTTATCTGGAACACAGTTATTGCACACCTGCTCTACAGGAAGCAGTGTGCCAGGCACTGGGTGTCAGCTGTTGAATAAAACAGACAGTGCCTGCCCTAACTAGGAGTCTGGGCTGGCCCACTGTTCAGGATCATTCTTATTGGTGCTTTGCTTCCAATATCTAAATCGTACCTATCTTTTAAGGACTGGATAAAGGTTTGGTCTTTGTTGACTCCTCAGGCTTTATTCCTTCACCCAGCACCTATTTATTGAGAACTACATGCTCGTGCTGCTAGGAATTCAGTGGTGAATAAGACCAGTTCCTGTCCTGAGAAACCTGCAGGCCTTTCAGGATGATAGACAGGTAAAGCAGCAATTAAAATCCTACACAATAAAAGGCTAATATTCAAATTGACCGAATTGCATAATGACCAGTTGCTATGATGCATACTGACCTCCAGGGGGCAGACGCTCAACACAGGAGCTGCCCCCTGGTGGTCATTGTGCTCCCACAGGGGGAGCACTACTCAGCCACAAGCTGAGCTGACAGTGAGCGCAGCGGTGGTGGCAGGAGCCTCTCCCACCTCCGTGTCAGTACTAAGGATGTCTAACTGCCATCTATACCTTCCCCTTTTTCCCCCCACCCTGCCCGCCACCCATGGTTTCCAGATTGCAAAAGGGTGCATCCGGCCTGGGAGGCCCCCTCCTCCCCCCAAGTGCACAAATGTTGTGCACTGGTCCTCTAGTATGGCTTTAAGAAAACAGAATGAAGTGTTTTGGAGCACACAGAAAAAAGGCATACAGTCTAGTCCTAGCAATTGGTGACATTTATGCTAAGAACTGAGAGGTGAGTAAAAAGTAAGAGGTGGCAGTATTGGAGGAAGATACTAGAGGAGATCTGTTCAAGGCAGTAGCAATAGCATGTACAAAGCCTCATGGTGGGGAAGCTGAGTTTGGGGCTCTCTCCACATGGAGTCCAGCACGACTGGCCTGGATACCACATGTGGCCCATTCAGAGTAGGGTGTGCACTCCTGGAAAGCACTGCTCACAGAGTCAGCTCTGTACCATTTCTCACAACTGGGGCTCTGTCCTGTGCCCTGGGGAACTTCTCTTCCTCTTGAACTAGTAGAGTACTACCAGGCCTTCAGGGTGGAGCCCGTTACATGTTTTAAGGAAGGAAATACACTGGAGGTAGTGCTGAGAGTGAAGAAGGGGCCTTACAGGTTCTGGTGCCCTAGCTGGGCTCAGTCCTCAGCGAAGGCGGGGTCAGAATGCAGCCACATAAGTGACCTGGCCTGACACCACCTGGAAAAATGAACCACGCAGCTGAGCCCTGCTCAAATTCCAGAGCCACTGAACCCATAGCAATCAAATGGTGGTTGCTTTAAAGGCACAAATTTTGAAGTAGTTTATCACACAGCAATAGATAACCAAAATACATGTGTTTAGAAATAAGGTAAGAGATGAGGGAATAAATGAAATTAGTCAAAGCAGAATGAAATAATCTTTCTTTGGTTTTTACTTATAATTTATGACCAGCCATCAATTACAGTCCTATTCTATTTCATGCCAACCTCTTCCAACCTTTTTAGTGTTTCTAATGAATAATTCTGTGTTAGCAGGTACTTTTCTATCTATCCTAGGTTTTAAAGTAAATACTTGAAGTAGTCATCATGCAAAATACAGCATTTAAGTCTCAATATTATAGAGAATTCTGAGAGCTCCCAGTTAAAACTCATCAGGGTGAAATGTTAGTCTGTGATTACAGAATCAGAACTATTCATTACAGTGACTCAGAGAATCTTCTTTATGAGTTTAATGACATAAGCATATTGTGTTGAATTATTATGGTCCTGCATCGGTTGGACTCATAAATGTAATATTACTCAGTCTGGTTTAAATATTCTAATAAAATCCAGCAAGCTTTAAAATTTTATAAGGGATGTGCACTTAAAGCTCATGTGATATTCAATTTTCACAGGCTGACATCCCAGCTCGGGGTATTAAGTAGCTTCAATGATCATGATGACTCAGCCTGGCAGTCCAGCAGGCTTAGGGTGAACCCCCACAAACAAGCCACTTGAGAAAGACCTGAATCGACTTAGACAGTGAGGAGGATTGAGCTTTTCTCCCCAGCACAAGTCAATAGCAGTCCCATCTTTTCAGTTCATGGAGGGGGAGAGAGGAACTGAGCTTATGCTGCACCTGTGAGCCAGCAGTGACAGCACACATCAGCTCTAACAGAGTCAACAAATAGCTTCCAGACAGTCTGACAGGCCCTGCTCTAAACTTCATTTGTTTGAAGCAAAATATGGGAGGGCACTGTGGGAGAAGCTCAGTTCCTGGGCCTCACCCGGGTTTCTCTGACTTCTGTTTATTGGCTCTAAGAAGAGATGGGTAACAGTAAACACAGATGTATAGCAACAGCATGACTACCATCTGAACCACAAGGTTGATGTGGTCTATGCACCGTGTGGCATCTCCGAGGGCACTCAAGTCACTCTGCAGCCACCACACTGGGCACAAGGGCATGACAGCACAGGGGTCTGAGGTAAGTCCCTGAACTCCTTTATACTGCAGTTTCAGATAAGGATCTGATGATATTATCAGTTTAGGATTAGAAGATCCCAATTCCCAATATGTATTCTACATAGCTTTCTCCTCAGGGAGCTCATCTGCAAATCTCTTCATCCTCCCCCACTCCCCACCTCCGCCCTCTTTCAGTTGTTTAAAGACACATGGGCTTAAAATGTGGAAGTGTTTAACTTGAATGCTTTCTGCTTCAAAGGAAAGGAGAAGACAGCAAGAATCCCAGGTCACCTCCTATCAGATACTGGCAGACTCTTTAGTTTAAGAGTTGCTTTAAAGTTATGGAGAAAAACACAATTATTTTCTTTGTTTCTAATGAGGTCCGTGACATTTTGAAATAGAATGAGGGCTTCCAGTGGCCAATTTGACTGACAGACTTTGAAATGACAAGCATGCTAGCTGGTACCTTTTGGCTGTAACGTATTTAAACTCATATTTAAAGAACCAGGTTCTGAAAAACCTGGGAACTGAATCAAGAGGTAGTTGCATATTAATGACTGGCATCCCAACTTTTCCCTGTTAGCAGAACCCAGAATTGGATTGGGTGTGATGCTGGAGGATCCTGGATGGTTGTCTCACAGTGGTTGAACAGAACAATGCTTCCTTTTACTGTAGGACCTACAGCCATTTGTGTATCAATCACATGTTTTTTTTGACTGGCCTTGCCCTGGGCCATCAGAATAACACTCTGTTTCTGAATTCTAGGGCAAGAGAGTAAGCTCTTGAGACTCCAGGAGAAAAAACCCAGTGCCCCTTTTTGTTGTCTGGGTCAGGGGCTCCTGATGATCCTTGTGGGACTGTTTGCCTTGCAGATTATCCTCTTGCTTTGGGAGTTACTCCCCACTGTCTGTACACTGTCCTAAATCCCGGGAAGCCATGCCCCAGGTGTGATGAGAACTGTGGCCTCAAGTGGTGGGCCTGTGACCCCACCCGACAGAGAGGATTAGCTGGGAATTTGGATCATCTGCACCAGTGATCCCCTTGACTGGGGACAATGACTGAGATGAATGATGTCAGGGAAGGTGGAGCAGGGAGAAAAGCCAGGCCTAACCTTCTCTAATATAACATCTCTAATTCTAAAAAAGGATGGGGTAGGTGTAGATTTTATACCAGAAAGGGAAAATAGAAAAATCCTTTTACCAAACAGCTATTATCTACAGAATTAAACATCATATATATATATATATACACACACACACACACACACACACACACACACACACACACACTGAAACCATGAGCTTCCAAAAGCACAGTGGTGTGTGTTATTCCCCTTAGGATCTTACACTGTAGCAAAATTTCACAGGTTTATAGTGTCTCCTTTCTCCTGAACAAGGAAAGTTTACTGAATGATTGGAAAGAAAGAAGTCTATCAAATCTTAATTTATGCTTCAGAGCCAAACTTTGGAAACTCTTAAAACTGTCCTGACCCTCTGTTACCAGCTGAGAAATGGCTGCACAACAGTGGTGAAGAATGTAGCAGATTAGGCAGTTGATCAAACATGGACTTCAAGGACACTCCTGTCTGGCTGTGATAAACATCAAATGAACCTGAAACTGTGTAAGCATCAGTCTTCCAGCCCTCAAAACTTTTAGCATCCGTTTGTTTTCAGGTGAAAGTAGTGCAAAAAGGATTAGAAAGAAATACTGGCAAAATGTGGACAGAAAGAAGATCTGTAAAATCAAAGGGAAATCCTACAAGTTAAGGAATCTTGGAAAATGCTATGGGACATTTAGCTTAAGAAATAAGGGCTAATTTGGACTAATTTGACATCCACAGTTTCGGCCACAAGGAAACTGCCTTTCAAAATAAGAAATGTCAGTTTATATTGGCTGAGCTATTATTTGGATATGCCCAGAGTCTTTCAAAAGAGGAACTGCAAATAAATGCAATTTTGTGAAGTGGAAGATAAGCACTATAAATGAAAAAAAAAAAAAAAGAAATGGTGAATCAGCAGTGACATATACCAAGAAGCATAAATACCCCAGATTGTGGAGTTCAGTGAGAGCAGACAGAGTCCCCTTACTGTTCATAGCACTCATCCTCAGGGCTCCGAAATGAAAGCCTGATGACCCACTACCTTTTCCCAGTTGGCCAAAAACATCCATGCAGACAGGGTGATGGCTTCATTCACTGTCATTTTTTAACTCTGATTCACAAAGATTTTCTTGGTTGTAGTATCAGTTTCCTAACTTAACTCATATAATAAACAGGTGATCTAAATTAGAAAACAGACTAAAGAAAGCCCTCATTTCCTTTTCAGTTGCAGAAACTCTGAAATGTAATGGCATTGGATTGAATTCCTGGGAATAAAAATAAGTTTATCTAAAAATGAATGGTACTTTTTCATAGGCAAATAAGAAAAACGACAGAATTGGAATAAACTGATGTTTTTGTCCATTTCCCCCAATATTGTCTCAAAGGGCTGCAACATGTGCCATGATTCATTATCATTATGAAATATGTCATATATACAGAAGAAAAAGGGGCCGTCAATTTTAGCTGAATTCTAAAATTAAAATGTGTTTACAAAGGCAACAGAGGGTAGTATGAAGGTTCATTGGCAAAGGCCACCATGAGCACCTTTTTTTTTATAAGAAAAGCACAATTTATTTTGTGAATATAAATTAATGGAGTTAAGGGAATTGATACATTTTCAAAAAAAACAAATCCAGCCCTGGTTTGGCTCAGTGGTTGAGTGTTGGCCTATGAACCAAGAAATTACTGTTTGATTCCCAGTCAGGGCATATGCTTGAATTGTGGGCTCTATCCCCAGTGTGGAATACGCAGGAAGCAGCCAATCAATGATTCTCATCATTCATGTTTCTACTTCTCTCTCCCTCTCTGAAATCAATAAAAATATATATTTTAAAAAAAAAGAGAAAGCCAAATTAAAATTTACATGAGAAAAGATGATTCCCAAATTTTGATATAAGAACAGAGAACTCAGTGAAGATAACACAAAGACTGTGGTTCTTAAAATATACATATCACAAGAGTAATTCTGAATATGTTTTTTGGACTGTTGCAACAAAGAAAGTGTATGAAGAGGAACAGTACCAACATCATGGAAATAAATATAATTGACTAGAGGCCTCGTGCACAAAATTTGTACACTGGTAGGTCCTTAAGGCCTGGCTGGCGATCAAGGTGGAATGGGGCCTTCTGCCTGCTGGCCAGGGCCTCCCTTCCCCAGCTGATGGCTGGGGCCTTCCTTTGTTCCATGCTGCCCCCTGATGGTCAGTGCATATCATAGTGGGTGATAGAATTCCCAGTCTCACAGTGGAACTCCCTAGGAAACACTTTGCATGTTAGCCTTTTATATATATAGATTATTCCAGGATACATGAAGCTAGGTCTTCAGGTCTAAAAGAGCATTAGAAGATGCAAAAATAACAAGTGCAGTGTTAACACAGGGAAGGGAGAGTGAAGTGGACCACATAGCACAGTGCTTCTCAATCTGTGGATAAGACCAATTAAGGGATGGAAGGAGGCATTGGATGTGAGGGAGAGAGAGAAATTGAAAATAGAGATTAAAAAAAAAAAAGAAAAGAAAAAAAAAGAAAGACCAGGCTAGAAGATCAACACAAACAAATTTTAGGAAAGAAACAATGGGGGGTTGAGGGAAACATTGAGAGGAAATCATGAAAACTCTCCCAAAAATGCAGGACACGAGAAAGATAATGCACATGAAGTTGAATTGATGACTGCTCCCCAAAGTAGAATTGTGTAAGCTCAGAACAATGGGGCAGAGAGAAGGCTTTTGGAAGGAGCGAGAGAAATATCATGTCACACACAAAGGATCAAGATCAAAATGGCTTTGAACCACTTAGCGGCACTAGAGTTAAAAGACAATGGAGCAGTCCCTTTGAAACTCTGAAAGACAATTCCCCTAATAGATTCTATGCAGCCAGTGTGCAGGTGTCCTCTTCACCTCTTACACATCCCTTCTCAGGAAGCTACTGGAGATGAGCTCCATCAAAATGAGGAAGTAAATCAAAAAAGAGGAAAACATAGGCACAGAAAGCAGGGGGAACAATTCAAAAGAAAGTAAAGAATGATGGAACAAGGGAGATCACAGTAGGTGTGACTCAGTGTGACTAGAAGAGGCAAAAGTTTCCAGGAGTTTGTCAAGGAGGCTGAATTCAGAATTACCTGACGCTTTGAAAGTTTTTGGAAACTGACCAAACATTTGAAGTTGAACAGCAATCAGTATGTAATAAACCAAACAAACAAGCCAGCAGACCCAACACTGGATGTCTGAGTGGGGCAGTAGGGCTGGGTGCATCTGGGGGGAAGCACCCTTCTCCGTGAAGTATTGACAGGTTGGAACAAAAATTTAAAAAGTAGCAATGCATGAATGCAATTTCAGTTTGAAGAAAAATACCAAAATGTATTGAAAGAGTAGCTGGTGGGGAAAAGGAAATTGGAGGGTAAACAAAGGCAGGTGCTGCTTTTCAGAAAGGCCTGATAGAATTATTTGAGCATGCCTGTAACTGACATTTAAAAGGATGTTTTAAAAAATGTACACATGCATAATACAACATTAAGCCTGTGTGTACACCTGCACACACATATACTTCTCTCCCTCCTGGCCCCTTCCCCCAGTAACTACTATAATCTATATTAGATTATAATAGTTTACCTCTGGGCAAGTGACTCTGCCTGAGACAACATGTAGAATGTGCTTCCAGATCGTCCCAGTACAGGATGGGAGGCAGGCACATTTATCCATACCCTTCTGTGCTGAGAATTACCTCCAGGACCTCACCTCCCTCCAGCCTCCAGCCTGGCACCGTCAGGCCTACAGGGAGCTGCCTGGAATTCAGAGAAGGCCGAGGGAGGAAAGCTGAGACACTCTGTGGGACAGTCACATACACTGCAATTGTTCATCAGGGCCAAGGCCAATATCACTGTAGGTCCAGGGGAGTTGGAATAGGTCCAGGGGAGTTGGAATAGCATAATGCACTGGACAGGACTGGGTTGGTGGTGAAGGGGAATCCTGGATTTGGCAGTAAGCCCTTCGCTTAGCGGTGTCTGCTAAACACCCTGGAGCCAGTATAGATAGGAGTCAGTTTTTGCTCTCGGCTCTAGCTGCTTTGTTTCGTCCTGGGTGCTCTTGCTATGTCTTTAGCATCCAATTTTCTGATAAGGGCTTTTTTATTCACAAGTTTATTCATTAGTTTCCGAACGATAAATAAGCATGTTTAAAGTATTTAAAATGCTTGCGACCTTTGGCAATATGAACACAAGTGAATGTGGCTCATGCCCTAGGTATAAGAGAATCCATCATCACAATGATTCCAGGACATTCAGAAGATGAAGAACTACCTATGAGCTCGCAGCTAGCCCACTGTTTTAGCTAATATTCACTCAGCCAGATTACGGCCTCTCCATGGCAGAGCAAGCCCACAGCTGCATGTGCTGAGCTCCCTGGGGACTGAGCTACGCTGCGGTCATTTAAAAGATCTGTGTTTTATGTGTTTACAAGAGTGGATTTTTATTTTATTTAATTCTATTGTGTAATAACTCAAGTGATATATCTACATAATTATGCTTATACTAGAAGCCCAGTGCACAAAATTCATGCTGGGGGGGATAGGGAGAGTGACCCTCAGCCCAGCCTGCACCCTTTTCAATCTGGGACCCCAGTGAGATCAGGCCTTAAAGGGCAGTCGGACATCCCTCTCACAATCCAGGACTGCTGGCTCCCAACTGCTTGCCTGCCTGCCTGCATGATTGCTTCAAACTGCTTCTGCCTGCCTTTCAACCTGATCATCCCCTAACCATTCCCCTACCAGCCTGATCTATGCCTAACTGCTCCCCTGATGGAGTGATTTCCCCTAAGTGCCCTCCCCTGCCAGCCTGGTCACCACTAACTGTCCTCCCTTGCAGGCCTGATTACCCCCAACTCCCCTCCCCTGCAGGGCCTGGTCCTCCCCCAATTGCGCTCCCCTGCTGGCCATCTTGTGTCTACATGGGGGTGGCCATATTGCGTGTTGAAGTGACAGTCAATTTGCATATTATCCCTTTAATATATAGGATATGATAATGAATTTTATTTATAATTGACACCTCTACCCATTTCTATAACCTATAGAGCTATAATCTATATCTATGGTAAACTTATATAACCTAACTATGTTTATAACTATACTTATAATTTTAGCTATATATTATCTATAGAAATGAAATCCACACAATTATATATCATCACATGCTTAATCTTAGGTTATAATTAATATATCATTGTATATATCCCCTCCAATGAGTATTTTATAGGATTGTCACTTCATTTACAACAATGCCATCTGGAGGGGTCTAAATGACAATCTAGTCACCTCACAGTTCTAGGAAAGGACTAAGAACTTCACTCGTGGGCCATCCCTTTACTTTCACCCAGGACCATATGTACACATATGGGAAAAGAAAAATAATAGCAGGCTCTAGAAAAAATGAACAACGATAGCCAAATAAACAGGAATTCTAGTAACAATTAATGACACAAACATGACACTATTGTATACATGACTCAAAATGGTCACCAATTCCAAAATCACTTTAATAATGCGGGCATCATCCAAACATGGTCAATGGTTTTTCTAGCATCAATCACCACATCTCAAGTAGGGCTGTTCTTTTCCACTTTTAGCTGTATTTCTATCAGACACTTTCCCAGGGGAACCAGAGCTAATTAAGCGCTTCACTTTAAAAGACCCTTCCTTCTTACCTCGTTGTGCTGCAGCATGAATGTGAGATGTATGGGGTGGCAGACTGAGAAAATATTAAAATGGTATTTAATTAAGCAGAGTAAACAGTAAGGTTAATAGTGATTTGAAGCTAACATCTGTCTCTGAACAAGGCAGGCAATATCCCTAGGTACAAGCAAAGGAGAGGTGAACTTTGCCGCATGCTCCTTTGTCTATGTCACTTTGGTATCTACTTCTGTTTCAGAGGCAATGAGATATTTAATTTAAAAAAAGACAGGTAGTGGCACCTTGCTGTACCTGGAGGAGAGGAGGAACTACCTGCCATACTTTTAACACTGTAATAATCAGGTTCCACTTCATGTACCGTATTTTTCGGACCATAAGACGCACCGGATCATAAGACGCACCAGTTTTTAGAGAAGGGAAATGAAGAAAAAAAGATTCTGAAACAAATAGTGTCCTAAAATATTTTATGTGCATTAAAACCCAACATCACAGTCATAAACACATGTAATCAACCCTGTAAAGTAAACAGCAGCATTTAGAACCATTTTAGAGCCGGGCAAGCACACAGAGACCACACAGAGCCGGGCAAGTAAAAAAACTTTTTTTTTACAGTATATGTGTAGGCTATATTTGGACCATAAGACGCAGGGACTTTTTCCCCCCACTTCTGGGGGGAAAAAAGTGCGTCTTATGGTCCGAAAAATACGGTAGCTGTTAAAAGTAACCAAGGAAATAAAAAATGTTCTCTACCATCCATAATCAGAGCATGCACAGCTTTGAAGTCTCCCATCTTGAGCTGCACTATGTTACCTTCAGCTGATGCTATTTCCATAGATAGGAAAGGATTTGAGAACATTTGTTATGTATTTGTCAAGCCCCAAACATGCTGTAAGTGAATATGGAAGCTAGGGAGAAGACATGTCACAGTGTTAGTGCCAGGACAGCACGAGTTTGGACTGAATTGGGTTGGATATTACAATACCAAAAGCCCAACAAATGGAAAAATTACCACTGCCACTGTATCTGGGGTGAATCGAAATGACTTCGTTGTGGTTATTTTTGTGTGTCAACCTGACTGGGACACTGGGGTGCCTATGAGAGTATTTTTGGGTGAGATTAACATTTCAGTCAATAGACTGAGTAAATGAGATTGCCCTCCCAAATGTGGGTGGCCCTCAGCCAATCAGTTGAAGGCCAGCAGTAAAAGGGTCTGCCTCCTTCCTGAATGTGTTGAGCTGGGATATCATTCCTTTCCTGCCTTGGGACTTGAATGGAATTACTGGTTCTTCTTGGGTGTGAAGACTGATGGTTTTCAGACTGAAACTTACACTATCAGTTCTCCTGGTTCTCAGGCCATTGGTCTTGGACTAGAACAGTGGTTCTCAACCTTTGTAATGCTGCAACTCTGCTAGTGGTTCTTAACCTGGGGGTCCAGACCCACAGGTTGAGAACCGCTGCTATAGAGTCTAAAACCATCAGAAAACACAGATATTTACATTACAATTCATAACAGTAGCAAAATTACAGTCATGAAATAGCAATGAAAATAATTTTATGTTTGGGCGTCACCACAACATGAGGAACTGTGTTAAAGGGTCACAGCATTACAAAGGTTGAGAACCACTGCTTTAAAGGCTGGCAGAGTGATTAGGGACAATCAGGCAGGCAGGCAGGTAGGTGAGTGGTTAGGAGACAGCAGTCCTGGATTGTGAGAGGGATGTCCAACTGCCGGTTTAGGCCCTATCCCTGTAAACCAGCAACAGGACATCCTTCAAGGGGTCCAGGATTGGAGAGGGTGCAGGCTGGTCTGAGGAATGACCCCCCCCCCCCCACATGCATGAATTTCATGCACTGGGCCACCAGTAAATAGAATAAATATTGTAATAAACCCCATGTACCTGCCCACATCAGCCAGCTTTAATATTTAATCAGCATGTGGCTAGTCTTGTTTCATTCACACACACACACACACACACACACACACACACACACACGATTATTTTAAAACAAATATCAGCCTGGGTGGAGAAAATATGCATAAAAACTAAACTCTGTTTAGAGGGTGATTACCTTCCTTTTAATAGTAAAGTCATGCTCCCAAGAAAAAATGGGTGGTAGTGTCAAATCCTTTCACCCACCAATCCATCCATCCATTCTTCTTCCCTCCTTCTGTTTAGCAAAGTAATAAAAAGATAACATAAGAGAATGTAGTGGGGACATATGTGAACGTGGAATGAAGAGAGACAAAGAAGAAAGGAAGGAGATTATAAATGCACTAGAGACCCGATGCACCAAAATTTGTGCAAGAGTAGGCCTTCCTTCCCCCTGGCTGCCGGCACTGGCTTTCCTCTGGAACCTGGGACCTGGGCTTCCTTCAGGTCACTGGCAGGCACCTGGGACCTGGGCAGCTTCGCTCTAGCCCTGGCTTCTTCCAGAATGACCTTAGCCTAATTAGCATATTACCCTTTTATTATTATAGATGATGATTGCATGATGGCATACTTTTAAATTATATTTATATTACTTTAATTTTTTTTAAATTATATTTTTATTGATTTCAGGAGGAAGGGAGAGGGAGTGAAAGATAGAAACATCAATGATGTGAGGGAATCACTGATTGGCTGTCTCCTGCACACCCCACATTGGGGATCCAGCCCGCAACCGAGACATGTGCCCTGGCCAGGAATCAAACTGTGACCTCCTGGTTCCTAGTGACACTGAACCACTAAGCCATGGCAGCTGGGAATACTTATACATTTTAAGAGAAGTTACAGACTCACAAAAAAATTGAGAGGAAAGTACAGGGATTCTTCCACATACAAGCCCTACCTTCATTGACACTCCACACCAGAGTTATAATCATTTGTTATAATCAATGAACTGACACTGATCATTATTACCCAAAGTATATAGTTCACATGTGTAGGTTTTTGTGTGGATATGTTTTCAACTCACTTGGGAAAATATCAAGGTTTGATAAAAGCATATTTAGCTTTATAAAAACTTCCAAATTGTCTTCCAAATTACTTTCAATTTCCACCAGCGATGGATGAGAGTTCCTGTTGTTATACATCCTCACCAGCATTCGATGAACTTAGAATTTTGGATTTGGCCATTCTAATAGGTGTGGAAAGGTATATCACTGTTGTCTTAAATTGCAGTTCCCTAATGACATATGAGGTTGAGTATCCTTTTATATGCTTATCTGTCATCTGTGTATCTTCTTTGGTGATGTGTCAGTTCGGGTCTTTTGCCCATTTTTAATTTTTTTAAAAAATTTTCTTATTTTTGAGGTTATAGAGTTCATTGCACATTCTACAAATATTGTTTCCCCAGATTGTGGTTGGTCTTCTCATTCTCTTCTCATTGTCTTTTGTAGAGCAGAAATTTTCAATTTTACTCGTCAAGCTTATCAATTATCTCTTTCATGGGTCATACCTTTAAAATTGTATCTAAAAAGTCATCGCCATACCCAAGGTCATCTAGGTTTTCTCCAGTGTTATCTTCTAGTTTTATAGTTTTGTGTTTACATTTAGTTCTATGCAATTAGGTCTATGATTCATTTTGAGTTTCTTTTTTTTTATGAAGTGAGTAAGGTCTATGTCTAGATCCTTTTATTTTTCTGGCACCACTTATTGAAAAGATTATCTTTGCTCCTCTGTCAAAGATCAGATGACTATATTTATGTGGGTCTATTGGTGGGCTCCCTATTTTGGTCCATTGATTTGTCTGTTTGTTGGACATTAACACAGTCTAGATTACTGCAGCTTTACAATTTTCTTAAAATTGGGTAGTGCCAGTCCAACTTTGTTCTTCTCCTTCAATACTCTATTGGCTATTCTGGGTCTTTTGACTTTCTCTATAAACTTTAGTTTGTCCATATTCATAAAATAATCTGTTGGGATTGTGATTGTGATTGTAATGAATCTATAGATCAAGTTGTGAAGAGCTGCCTTCTTGACAATATTGAGTCTTCCTATCGATAAACATGCAATATCTCTTAATTTACTTAGTTCTTTTTTTTTCAATAGGTTTATAGTTTGCCTTATATAGAGCTTAGACATATTTTGTTAGATTTTTACTTATTTTTGAGGGTGCTAATATTAGATTTATATAGTGGTGTTTTTTTTCATTTTAAATTCCTCTTGTTCATTATTGGCATATAAGAAAGTGATTATAACTTTGTGCCCTGTGATCTTGAGTTCTAGGAAGTTTTTTGTGTTTTTGTTTTTTTTTTGTCAATTATTTAAAATTTTCTATATAGACAGTCATTAACCTGCAAACAAGTCAGTTTTAATTCTTCCTTATGGGTCAGTATACCTTTTATTTCTTCTTCTTGTCTTACTGCATTAATTAGGACTTTGACTTTTTAATTTTAAAAGTATACTCTGGTATAGTATGTATGCTTTCTCATGTAATTCCAACAATTCTACACATTAGGTATTATTTCTGCCATTTAATAAGTAAAGAGCTGAACTTTAGGGAGGAAAGCAACTTGCTAAAGTGACACATACACTGTTGTATCATAGAGCTGAGTTCACACTCAGGTCTCTCTCACTCCAGAACCTTCTGCATTGGTCCAGTCCCACACAGAGTTTCCTGTCTCCTACCCAATGTTAGCCCGGGGATCATAGCATTTGCAGCCCCTCTGACTTCATGAAGCACTGAGATGGGATAGCCCCCAAATTACAGATCAGTTTTCTCTAACTTACCTACAGTCACATGACTTCTTTAGCAAGTGTTTTGCTACTGACACTGGATGATTATGGACTGATCCCTGCTAATATAAATAACCAGATACTGGGGGGTGGGGTGGCGCATAAATGAGAAAGTAAATGTTGGTTTCTTTCTGTGAAGTATTTCTTAAAGCTCTGCCTGTTCGGTAACGCTTCTACCATTATCCATTTTGTAATATCAGCAGAGAGTAGATATGATGTTAAATTAAGCGTAGAATTGCTAAATATCTTTCATACAGCCAAATGAATGAAAAATGCAAAGGTTTTTACTTCCTGAAATTAACTTTGAAACTGAAAGAGCTCAACCTATAAAATGGCTAAATCAAATGATTCTATTGTTGGAAATTTAAGGTTTGAAAGTAATATAAAATTAAAGTATAATGAAACACTTGTTAATCAGAAAAGCTAGACTATACATGTTATAGGTACCCAAGCCAGAAAAATGACCCCTGGCAGTGGGATGGGGGTGGGGGTGGGGTGGAGGTTTTGGTAGAGATATGTCAACACTAACACCCTCTACTAACACCTGCATTTGTTAGATGAGGCATTTGACTCAGCTCTGAGGCCCACACTCTTGGCTATCACTTCACTTTTTACATTTTTAACAATGCTTTAGCTCATGAGATGAAAATGGAAAAGAAGCCCAGCCAGTGTGGTTCAATGGTTGAATGTCAACCCATGAACCAAGAGGTCCCTGGTTCAATTCCTGGCACATGCCAGTTTGGGGCTCAATCACAAGCAGGGGCCTGCAGGAGGCAGCCAATCAATGTTTCTCTCTTGTGGATGTTTTCATCTCTCTATCCTTCTTTCTTTAAAAAAAAAATTAATAAAAAAAACTTTTAAGAAAATGGAAAAAAAAAAAAAAGTGGCCTAGGGTTGCAGTGTGTTCTATTACTTTCAAGAAAACTTCCTAGAAATGTTTTAGGTTTAGTAATTTAGATAGGAAATAAATTTGCATAGAAATAATGTGACACCAAGCATAAAGATACGCTTTAAAAATAAACAAAGCCATAAGCAATTGAGATTCAGAACCTCAAATGAGCCATGAAGTGAATATTTAAAAATCAACAATGATAATAAAGATGTTTCTTTAAACAAAAATGATATGATTGCAATGAAAGGCCATCCCTTCAGCCACAACCAGTTAAAAGGTAGGAGGCAGGATGCAATGCTGCTCCAGTTTCTTCAGTTCTAGATGCTGCTTTGCCCAGAAGATGTGCTCAATGATTGCTGAATGAATGAAAGGTACTTAAGATTAAATAGTCAGGCAATGGTTCCTGGGTAACAGTGAATGGTGATAATGCTGGAAGAGGATGTTTTTTCAAAAGGAGCATTTCTTTGCAGGAAAACCCAACTCCATTTCACACTTAGAGTGTGCTGATGAGTAAGAGATGGGGCTTGCTCTGCAAGACACCCTGAATGACCTGAGGCTCTGCCGCTTACAACCTATACGACCTTCTTTACCCTCCCCAAGACTTAATTTCCTCATCTGTAAAATGGAGATAATAGAACTCACCTCACGAACTAGTTGGGAAGAGCTAATGACATGTTACATGACACGTTTTGCTCATGCCTGGCACTTAGTGACCAATTAGTAAATGTGAGATGGTAGCAGTATTAAGTGGGAGCATATGAAATTGCCACCATTCTGCCATTTTGACATACACTGATAGTTTCTTAAGATCCCAACTAATTAATAGTAATGGTATCTGTCATCAAAAAAGGTAAAAAACACCTTTCTGCTCAAAATAACTCAAGAGGCAATATCTGATGTATTCTTTTCCTGTTACCTCCACATTCTCATCTGCTAACCTCTGTTTTCTGGGCTGCTGTCTGAGTTACAAGAAGGGCTGTTACACCTGGGGAGTGTGGTTGTTAAAGTCCTCTGACGGCAGGATGTGCCAGTGACCTGTACATTTAATTTAAAATGTGTCTATTCCTATGAGGTGTGAGATCCATTCTATAAAGGCTAATAGCACAGGTAAATAATAGTCACAGGTTACAGAGGGATCTGTGCTGGTAGAGACATTAACTTAGAACTCTGTCCATCAACTGCTGATGGCTTAGTGTTTAAGTAGGAGATACTGGGAGAACAAAGGAGGTATCAGGAACAAAAGATGGCCCTGAACTTTGCTCTGCTCCAGGAGGTGGAATGGAAAGAGAAAAGTCCCTGCAAGCTTTGCTCACAGATGTGCAGCACAAAAATTGCCCAAGCTATTGTGGCACAGCCGTGTACCATGTGAATTTCATGGAGCCCCGAGTAGCTAGGAATGATAGTCTTTTTTGCTGCTGATTATACACTTGTTTTATATGCCATCATTCTTCTTATTTTCACTAAAAACAAGTCTAGATCACTAAGGCAGGGAAGGGCTGGGTAGGGAAAATCATCACTAGGTCTACTAAATTTTAAATTTCTTGGATGATCCAGTAAACCTTGAAGAGAACTTGATCAAGCAGGCTCACCATGATCATCGTTCCCTGGCAGGCAAATTCTTCAGTTGGATAATAGGGTTAGGCCATCTCATGGGATGACTTTAGAATCCTGCAATGCCCCACCCAGAGCTCAGTCTCAGTAGTTCCTGACCCTTCAAACCTGTAACTCTATGGCTTAACTCAAATGCCTGCAGTGAGCATGGCCACACCCTCAAACTCACCCTTTCTCAGAGCAGCTCAGGATAGAGGATCTCAAAACTCTAAAATGACCTTTATGGACTGCAATCTCCTAGTCCTCAATGTCTCCATGTTCCCCACTTGCCCGATTTGCTCTCACTGGAATCTCCAGTCTATGGAAGCTTCCCCAGTCCTTGGCTCACTGGCATTAGGTACATCCCTTGGGCAAAGATTTCAAACTGGCTGTCTCTGTCTCTGGGAATGAGAATAATACCTAACTTTTATGTGGCACTTTACAATTCAGAAAGGACTCTCTTCGGCCTTCTCATATTTGAGTTAATTTGCAATAGGTCTTATCATTATTCCTCTTAAGGAAGTAGCAAAGAGGACTTTAAGACACCCCCTGAAAGCTTGCAGACTCATTGTACTGAGCTATTTGAACTTTATACTGTCTTGTCTCAATGGCTCACACTGACAAGAGAGTAGCCAATGACCTAGGACTGCCTGTGACCATGCTTCAGCACACACTCAGTGCATTAGCATCCAGTCCCAAGCAAGTAAGCAACTCTACCTTGAAAAGAAATACATAGTATATGAAGCCGCCTAGTGTGGGTATTGGCTGTGAGACCATCAGAAAACAAGTTGTCTTGAACCGAAGTTCTACATGTAGCTGGCTCAAAAGACTAAGTTAAAATAAATCAAACAAAACCTAACCATGACTAAAATAGGTATGTGTCTTTTTGCTTCCAACTATCTTAAAAAAGTAATGATGCATCACTATTTTCAGTTAATTAATTCCAGGGTTGTGTGTTGATGTTTTTTTACAGCAAACTTCATACCCTCATCTTGTATTACATACCATCTGTCTATACTGAATATTTAGTTCTCACCCACAACCTACTTCTAACCCTTGAAATAAAAGTATCTCCTTAAAAACCAGAAAAAATGTTCTGCTACCATAGGGGGACAAGGGCTTATGTTTTAAATTAACTGACATTATTAGTTTATAATCTGCTGCTGCCATCTTCTGTGTCAATGAAGCAGCACCTTCACACTCATGAACAAGGTAATTGGGTTTAACAAGTATAATGCTCGCTGGTCAATCAGAGCGAACATTTTTTACACAGAGAAGGAAAAGCTTCATTCTGTTACCTCTAAGTGACTCCGCCTCTCAGCAATCACACGTTCATCCTTGTTTCCAAATAGTTTCTTTGGAGGGAATTCAAGGGTAGCAAGCTGAAATACATATTTTACAAGAGAAGCATTAATATCACACTTGTGACCTCTAGGTCATTATTAATTTATCACTTGGAATGTCTATGATGGGGTAAAAAGATGGGAGGCCCTGCCTTGTTTTGCCACTAATCACCTGTGTGGCCTAAACACATCAGGCAAGCTTCCACAGAGGTCAGATGAGAAGGCAGGACCAGGGCAACTCAAAGGAAGGGCAGACACAAGTCTCCATGTTTTGTCTCAGACATTAGATAGTCTCTATGCCAGATGGTGTTTTACAATTTTTATCTTAAAAACGTATGTTTGTTCTTTTTTTTAATTTTAATTTAATTTTTTTTATTTTAATTTAAAATTTATTAAATTTATTGGGGTGACATTGGTTAATAAGATTACATAGGTTTCTTTTTTTTTTTTTAATCAATCTTTATTGTTCATATTATTACAAAGGTTCCTCATTTCTTCCCCCCTCCACCAGGTTCCCACCCCATCCTCCGACCCCTCCCCATCCCCCATTGTCCTCATCCATAGGTTCACAGTTTATGTTCAGTCTCTTCCCCCCTCCACCACTCCCCCTTTCCCCGAGAACAGTCAGTCCACTCCCCTCCCATATCGCCGACTCTACTACAATGAACAGCTATTATGGTTCATCAGGTTTTTCATCTCCTTTTTGTTGTTGTTGTTGTTGTTGTCCTATGTTTGTTCTTTTTCCTCCCCTTATTATATTAGAATTCAATTATTTTTGTGTTGCGATGAGAACTGGGAAACTCAGCTTGCACACTACCTGAACATTTTGTGCAATAGTTCTCGGACCATTGCTAAGGGTTCTTAAACATTCCATGCTGTCTTTTTTTCAACTACTACTGCAAATTAAGACTTCCCCTGTGAAAAGAGGACTTCTCTTTGAATCTTTTAGCCTTGCTTCCTAAAGAATAAAGTTCAGGATTTGTTTTAGTTAAGTCTTATAATTTCATGGTTATTTTCCTTATACTTTTCTTGGTGGCATAAAAATCATAATAAAAAGATAAGTTTTATTTTAGATTCTGAGACAAGAAAAAATCTATAATCTGGTAAAAATCTGTCTAGTAAGTGTTGCTTTGGTTGAATGAAGGCTAAGCAACATAACTGTTGGTGCTCATGGAATTCACCATTTCTTTCTTTCAGATATGAGGTTCAGATAAATTGAGAGTCCAATGGAGCATTATTAATAAAAAAAAAAAAATTAACAACCTTTCTCCCACAATATGGATCCAAAATATGCCATAAAATTCCTATTTTATACATATGCAAATCCCCTAGTTGGTTTAAATGTATATTGCCACAGCAGGAGTTAAAATTTAAGAACTAGCATTTATACATACAGTACTTCAAAAATTTAGTATTAAAGTAGAATATACATATAGCAAAATGCACATATCCTACATGAATAACTTGGTGAATTTTCAACATCTCAATACACTGATGGAGAAAAAACATACCTAGCACCCCAGAAACCCTTATATGCCCCCTTCCAATAGTTCCCTCCCATCTTCTACAAAGGTTCACTGATTTCTAACAGCTTGGTTTAGATTTACCTATTTTTGAATTTCATGTATATGATGCCATCAAATGAACCTAGTTGCTATTTAACAGGAAAGGAGGAAAGGGAAGACCAGAAAAACACATGCCTAGTAAAGATTTAAGTGAACTGGGAAGGTGCCTTCCTGTCAGTCACACCAGAAAGCTGAAAGCAAGTCAGTGGCCAAGATGGGCATGGATACTGCATGTTTTCCAAACCTGAATATTTAAACTTCCAAACAATGGAAGTCTCCCTCCTGGGACTCCTGTGGCTGGGGGATGCTCTCTCTTGTGCCCGCAAGTCCCAGGGCCCGGATGCTGAACCACACCTGGCGTAACATGGAAAGGAAGGTCTGGGCACTGGCCCTGTTTCTGGCTCTGCTGAACTCCCAGCTGCACCTTTTCCAGGACTGGCTTGTGGTGCAGGGGTCTTTGGAAGCTGATAAATGTAACTCCACACCAATAAAAAAATGTCCCTCATCCCATCCTCCTATGGGTGCTTCTGAAAATGCTTATTTCAGCAGCACTCCAAGAACATCCACCTCATTCCAAACTCTTGTCTGTGAAATCAGCCCATTAATTTTTCTGGCATCAGTACCATGCAGCATGAACTGCGTACATCGCTCTACCTCATGTGTGTGAGATCCATCCATGTTGTGACTGGTAGCCATGGTTTGTTCATTCAGTGGTTGTATAGTATTCCATCTTGTGAGCATTCTACCATTTGTCTGTTCAGTCTCTTGTTATTGGGTTTTTGGTCAGTTTCCAGGTTTTAGCTACTAGGAATTGTGCTACTATAAACAATTTCATTTGAGTCTTCTAATGAGCATATGCTCTTAGGAGTAAAAGTGCAGGGTCACATGGTATGCACGTTTGGTTGTATCTGAAATTATCAAATGGTTTTCCAAAGTGGTTTTACTAAGGGACTTCCCACCATCAGTGACTGAGAGACCCAGTTGCTCCAGTTCCTCCCCTACACTTGGCACTGTGGTCTTTTTCTCTTAGCACTTCTCGGGGGATGAGGTGATTTCTATGCTGGTTCCAATTTGCTTTGCTCTAAGGACTAAAGATGTTGAGCATCTTTTCACATGCTCATTGACCAACTGGTTGGCCATTTTAGGGAAATATCTGTTCAACTCTTGGCCCATTTTTTTATTCAGCAATCTGTCTTTTTCTTATTAATAGTAATTCTCCCTTTCACTCTCTTCAAAGCATCTTTGATTACTTTTTAGTCCCCTTTTAATGTTACCTGAAGTCAGGAAGGTGTTTGTTTCTTTCTTACTCTAGAGATCTTTCTACCAAAGGAGAGAAACCTTGGGTGATGTGGTATATAGTGCCTCCTACTCTTTTCTCACCAACACTGCAATTTTGCTCCTGACAGTCAACTTTAAAACCAGTCGGAGGTAACATGAAAGATTACGGATCCTGAGGTAAAACAGATCCAGTTTGAATCTTGGCTTGACTGCTAACTAGCTAACTACCTCTGTTTCTCTGAGCCTGAGTATTTATTTTCTGTTGAAGAAAAATGCAGACAATAATACTAAACTTCACCGGGTTTCTATTTAGATTTAGTGAAGCAATGCCAAATGAGCCTTAGCTACCAGTATTATTTGTTAGAGATCTGGTAAGAAAAGAAAGCAGTATGCCACCTTTTCTCACACCCTCTTCTCATCCATGGACTGGTGATATGGCTTCAAGGAGCAGAGTTTTCTGGAACCCTGGTCTCACTGGCACAAACACTCTCCCTGTATGTTGCAGCTTAGAGAAGACAGGTACACCAGAGCTAGTCTTTGGGCTTCATCCAGGCTCAATTTCATCTTGTACAAATTTTCCCTCTGCCTCCCGCCCTCCAATGCAGTGATGCTGAAAGCTTGGCAAGCGTGCTTTCACAGTTGGTTGTTTTGTCATTTTCCTATGTGGCTGGTGAGGGGGAAATGTGTAGTCACTCGCATGCTCAATCAGAGATGGTGCACTAACAGGACTTCGGGAAGCTAAAATGGGTGAGGACCAAGCATTTAAATATCCTCGTAGTCAGCGGTCTATTCTGAGATGGAGGCTAATATTTTATGCTATTAATATCCTCCTCCCCCATGAAATAACTACTTATAAATTATGTGTAATATTGTTGTTCAGATTTTAGGAAGAAATTGGCAACTTTAGATAACTTTTAGGTACATGATCACAGGACTCCACTATTCCACCATATAACTTTAAAGGTGAACACAGGTGCAGAGTAAAGTGACTTAGAAAGGTTCAAAGTCATGGATAGGATGGCAGACTCCAGACGAGGAATCAGAACTTTAGGGTTTTTGTAGTAACACTGTAAAAGGTGTATACAGTACAAGGAAGGGCCCTTTCTAATGGAAGCCCTTAGGATCTCGGATTCAGATAAAAGAAAGTAACACCTCCTTAGGTGTATGAAACAAACAAAAAATGATGCATTGCTGCTCAGCAGTGCTCAACAGTTCCAAGAGCTATCAATGGAACTTCCCCGAGGACCCGAACCCAACAAAGTGGCAGGGTCAGCAATAGCAGTGGGAATGACAGAAAAGGAGATGGGTCTGGATGCAGGCTTCCGGAAGTCCATCTTGGGACATTTAAGAGTAATTATTCCTATCACCTTATCCCTCTCATAATAAAACTGAAAAAGAATGGTGGATTTCCTTCCATGTAATGGAAGGGTTGGAGGGAGGGAGGAAAAAAATGAGAGAAGTTCTATGTTATTTACGATAGAGACGCACACTGCTGTAAGTTAAAAATGGTTGAATATCAGCAATTTCATCTGGTTAAACCCTGTATAAAACTTTGTCATTTTTAAGCAGCTACTATGACAAAGGTACATTTTTACCTGCTTTACCTGACAGGTATAAATATTATTACTTGATAGGTCATCAGTTGGTTTATAAATAAGCCAATATTTGCTCAAAAGAATATTTCTTAGAAAGCACTCAAAAATAATAAAAATTAAAACACCTTACATTAAAGATACATATGACATTGAAATAGTTGGGGAGCTGGGAATGCGCAGGAAGCCATTTAGGGTCTAACAGTTATTGCCATAGAATGTGTAGTCACACTAGGCTATCGGAATCAGCCCATCTTCCAGAAAGAAAAGATTACCATGGTCTTTACCTAGGATAGAGAAAAGAGGACCATTCTTGAAATAGTAACAAAAGGAAGGAGGGAGGGGGGTGTAGGAGGAAGAACCCAGTGCTCCATTCTTGAAATAGTAATATTAAAAAGATTCTCAGGAGAGTTTGAAAACCTGACGAAGAGGCCTGAACTTTTTCTCTCTACAAGTGCAAAGCAACTGCTTCGTTTATTTTAAAACAGACAGCAAAGTAATCCTCTGTAAGTTTCATTTCTGGATTGTGAATAATTTAAACTGTCAAACTATTTTAAATAAACGAACAATTTACCAAGGTTGGAAGAACTACTGATCAGGACAAATAATGTGCCTGGAGAGTAAAAAACCAAAAAACTAAAAAAAACAAAAAACAAAAAACAGCCCTTTTCCATTTTGCTTCAAGTGTTCCAGTCTGAAAAGCACTATTTCCAACCAATTAAGAATACAAGAGGCGCACAGAGAGGGTGATTCAGAACTGTCCCTCACTTCTCCACGCAGGCCCTACTTACATCAGCATCTTTTGTTTATTTGTTTGGTTGCTTTCTCTCGAGTTAAACAGAAATTTGAAAATCAAGCATATTACTTGGTTATTTTCACTTGTTCTCAAGTTCTTTCTATTAACAAATTTTCACTTTTGTGGCCTCATTTTTTTAATCTAGCAGATGGCGGAGATTGGATTTCCATAAGTATTGTCAGGACAGTAAATCGAAATCTGTGGGTAGAGAATAGACTCCTCTTTGATTTCTTTTGTAACCTCTGACAAAGAAAATACAGTGTCCTACATTTCTAAAAATTAATGTTCCTGAAGTTCTATATTCCTCACAATAAGTAAATTCTAAAGGGACTCGGGTAAATATTTCTGATTCACATAAAAGTTATCAAGATACTTGGATTCAGTAATGAGAGAAAAATAATTTTCTTTCTTTCAATGACATTTCATTTTCATAAGGAGCAAGTGCCATATTTCCCAACTTTTGTGGAGAAAGTCCCTTATTGAAAAGTGTGATTGCAACAAAATAATATTTCTCCAAATCATAAAAGCTTGATGGAACAGCTCTGGTTAAAGATGGTGGAGCTTTCTTTGCTCCCTTCATCGCCTTCAAAGGCACCAAAACAACAGAAGAGATGAAAAGCAAAGGAAATGCTGTCTCCCAACCGGGAAACTGCCAGGCGGTGCCCAGGAGAAGCACCTAAGAGAGGGATGAGATGGAGGGCTTCTGAGAGCCTCACCCTCCTCACCTCTAGACCATAGCACTGTGAGCTGTTCACCACATTCAGCAGGCAAACTCTCAGACCTTCCACTAAGTAGTAATTAAAGAGACTGAATCTGGAGATAAGGACAATTCAGGGGACACTGGAGCCAAGAGAAAGGAAGGAGGGAGGGGGGCATAGGAGAAAGAACCCAGAGAAGTTCAGAGGGAGAAGAGGCCAAAGGGAGTATTTGCCTTTATGGCCATAGCCAGTGGTCGGTCCTACAGCCCCTCCAACCACCAGAAAATAACAGAGAATGTGTCTTAAAATGAAGAAAAAGAAAATGGGTGGAAAACATTTCAGAAAAATTCTGGCAAAAGTTGAGGCAAGTAGCAGCTTGCAAACTTTCTCCACCCCAGTACCTATCCTTTCCTTGGCCCCATGATACACTGGTGTTTTCTCCCAACAATTAGTCCAATTCACTTAAAGATGAAAAATAATTAGAAGCGACCAAAGCTAGAACTTGAGTAACAAGAGTAGGGTGAGGAGAGTTAAATGAAACATAAGTAAAAGGCAGAAAAAGAATATATATCACAAGGACTGGTCAAAGACAGCCAGAATCAATTCAGACAAGAAATTATGCAGAGTCTTATAGGAACCAAAAAAAAAAAAAAAAAAAAAATCTCTAAAAAGGAGCCAAGAGAAAAAAAGTTGGAAGAGAGCACCAGGGGGAAAAGGGAAATTGAGTGAGCGCTTAGACAAATGGCTGACTCTAAAATAAGCTGAAGCATCTGTGGTGCCAGCAATAAGAGGGGCTCAAACCTAAAGCACTTGGGAGTGTTAGAAGGGAAACACATGACAACCGAAAGAGTTCCTAATGGCCAAACTGTAACAGTTAAAAAATAAATAAATAAATAATAATAATAATAATAATGGCTTATAACCCAAAACATAATGACATAATGATTGGATGAACAATTAAATAAAGAAAGAAGTGGGGAAAAACAGGCAAGTCTCCCATGTAGAAAAATTGCAAAATATTTATGACACTTCACCCTCAAGGAAGTAGAACATATCTCCCCAATTACTAAAATGTGTGCTGTGCACAGTGACTTCCTCCAAAGAACACAGTATAGAAAGGGGGGAAACCGAGTACATTTCCAGGAGAGAAAGCTGTGCCAGGTGATCAAGGTCAGTGTAGACAGTGATAAGTTGTACTGATATGACAGCACGTGTATCATTTATGTGATGTGATGTGATGAGAATGGCACTTTATTTACCTCTCTGGTTTTTAGATTAGATTATAACTCTAATCTAGCCCTGAGGAAAACAACAGACAAGTCCCAATCAGGGACATTCCATAAAACACCGGACCAGTACTTCTCAAAACTGTCAAAGTCATCAAAAAAAAGGAAAGCAAGAGAAATTGTCCCAGGCAAGAGGAGCCTAAGGAGACATATGACTAAATGTAATGTGGTGTCCTGGGAGGGATCCTAAAAAGCATAGTTAATAATACAGTTAAAAATATATTTAATTCCTTCACCTTTTGAACCTAGCCTACCAACCTCCTAGCCCTCTGGCAAAGTTAATAATAATGTTATCAATATCGGTTCCCAGTAATGTTGCAATCATTGTGACAAATGTACTACACTAACGTAAGTTGTTAATAATAGGGGAAACTGCATATGGGGTATAAGAAAACTCACTGAGTGAATGTCACATTTTTTTTGGTAAATTTATAACTATTCAAAGAGAACTTCTGGTTTCTGATAAGATATGTAAGAAGCTTAGAAGCCATCAATCCTGTCATAACAAAAAGAAGGAGGAGGAGGAGGAGGAGGAGGAGGAGAAGAAGAAGAAGAAGAAGTAGAAGAAGAAGAAGAAGAAGCAGCAGCAGCAGCAGCAGCAGCAGCAGCAGCAACAGCGCTGAACAAACTAAAAATCAACAACTCTTCCTAGCTCCATCAGAGAATTGTCCCCAAAATCAGAGAGGCAGAAGCGCAGAGACAGAGAATCACAGCTCAGAGGCCTAGAAGCCCAAGTTGGAACCAGTATTGGTAGGAAGACTAAACTGTAATTGTGAATTGCTGGAGGCTCAATGCAGAGTAGTATGAGAGGTCCGAGCTGGAGGGAGTTGGGGTGTTCTCCACACTTTCATGAGTTTTACCTCTAAGATAGGGGTGTCGAACTCAATCAGAGAAGGGGCCAAAATCTAAAATCCAGCCTAAATCGTGGGCCGAATGGTTTACTGAACAGTCATAAACTGACAATGTCATAAACTGACAGCAGAGTGCAGTGATGACAGCGCGGTGCGGGCCACATTGCAAGGCCTGGCGGGCTGGATTTGGCCCGCGGGCCTTGTGTTTGACACATGTGCTCTAAGAGGTAAAATGATTGTGAAGATGGGAGGAAAATCCCCTCGGGTCTGGCAGGAGAAGAAAATAACCATTTGGAAATACACTCAGAGTTCTCTGTTTTTCTTAACAATGCCTGCTCTTAAGGGAAACTCTTTTAACCAAAATCTAACCACCTTTGTTTATCAAAGCCTAACAGCCAGGGGAAGTTCAATGCCCACTAAAGACTGGGATATTATCACAGGCCTATGGGGCACCTCTCTGCCCGCACACCTCCCCTCCATATCACCAGGGCTCCTGTAAAACAACAGGGGCTACAGCTAAAAGGACAGCAAGCCTCGGATTCTGTTGAAGAAATCTTTAGGAAACAGACTCATAGACATAGAGAACAGACAGATGGTCGCCAGAAGGGAAGGGGGTGGTGGGCTAGGTGCAAAAGGTGAAGGGATTAAGTACAAATTGGAAGTTACAAAGTCATCACGGGGATGTAAAGTACAGCATAAGAAATATAGTCAATAACTTTGCAATAACTATGTATGATGTCAAGTGGATACTGGAAATATTGGGAGGTGGGGGAACACTTTGTAAAGTATATGATTGTGTAACCACTATGCTGTACACCTGAAATTAATACAAAGTAATACTGAATGTAAACTATAATTAAAATGTAAAAAGCAGCTCTAGGAAAACCCAAAAACAACAGGGGAAACCAAAACAAGGGCACTAGAGGAAATGTTAGCCTCAAACACCCGTATCTACAGCAAACGGCACACACATCCATATTCTAGTAGTTAGAATACCTCAATTCCTTTCACCCAATAATACATCATGTCCACCTTCCAGCATAAATCACAAGTCATTGAAAAACAAAAATACAATCTGAAACTATTCTAAAACAAACAACATTGATTGAAAAAAGAAAAATTAGTTAGCCATCACTACATTCTCCATCCCTGCTCTGCTACTCCCCTCAACTTGCTAAAAACACCATGAAGAAACAAAAACTGTATTGGAACACAAGTAGAATGAACACAATAACACAGATTACATGCAGTATGTAGTGTAGAGAAAATAACAATGCAAAATGAAATGTGCTTAGGGAAATAAAATATGACACTAAAAGACATTTATATCTAGCCAAAGTGTCTTTCAAGTATGCAGGCCACAGACAGACATTCTCAAGCAGGTAAAATCATCAAGGTACTTTTTTCAAAAACACCCTGGAGGACCAAAACCAACCAAGAGACAGCACATTATAAAGATCTCAAGGAGAAGAAGAAACCACAATAACGTAAAAACTGCCTCTATTTAAACCCACAACTAAGATGGAATTATGTCTAATTTATGTCTAAAAGAATGTGAATGTTATCTATCTTGACAATATCAAAATAATAATATAATTTTAAAAATTTGGGAGATGGGAGTAAGTAAAGTGTGCTAATGTTATCTCTGTTAGGAGAGTCAAATGGGCATTTATTAAAATACAATTGATAATTTGTGAAATGAAAACTAGCTACTAACATTAATGTTTAATAATCTTTTTCAATATATTTTAGAGATCTTAATACAGATTGTGGTGAAGAAACATTTAATTTGAAGTTCAGCAATTTCTTTAGTTTTACTGTATTTTCTTTCACTCCAGTTACATTCAAGTAAAATTAAATCTTTGTAATGAAAAATGGTGTATCTAGAATGAACATCATATTATAAAGCTGATTTATTATTTCTATTCTTATTATAATTTTTTATCAATCTATATATCTATCCATTTATCTGTGCCTATTCACTTAAGAACTTAAAATAATGTCCATTAAATGGTAACATTGTTTGTATTAGAGAACGGTTTTGGGTAATCTGTTGCTTTCTTCTGAAATTACGTGTAATTTTTATAAATGAGGATGTGTCATTTTTATAGAAATATCCAAAAGTGATAGTTCTTCTACAAATCTAATGAAAAAATAAAATTAATACAATGTCTTTTCATTTTGTTTTACTTATTTAAAAATATATATTTTTATTGATTTCAGAGGGAAGGGAGAGAAAGAAATATCTAGAAACATCAATAATGAGAGAACCCTGGCTGGTTTGGCTCAGTGGATAGAGCATTGGCCTACGGACTGAAGGGTCCCAGGTCCAGGGCATGTAACTTGGTTGTGGGCACATTCCCAGTGCGGGGTGTGCAGGAGGCAGCTAATTAATGTTTCTATCTCAATTATGTTTCTAACTCTCTATCCCTCTCCCTTCCTCTCTGTAAAAAATCAATAAAATATATATATTTTTTAAAAATTATCGGCTGCATCCTGCATGCCCTCCATTGGGGATCGGAGCCTATAACCCAGGCATGTGCCCTGACTGGGAATCAAACTATGACCTCCTGGTTCATGGGTCTATACTCAACCACTGAGCGACACCGGCCAGACCATGTCTTTTTATTTTAATACCCTGGGATTGGGGAAGTCACATTTCAGTTTTCAGCTCAGCAAAGAGATGGTTGTATAATCTTGAACAAGGAGTACAACCTCTCTGTTTCTACGTAGTTTGGTCACTAGTTAAAATGAAGGGCTTGAACTAAGATGTTTAAGTTTTCTTTCAGCTCTGAAATTCTGTAACTCAGGTACTAATGACTAAAATCTCTCTATACTGAGTCAGAAGTAGCACTTTAGTTAACATGGAGATATTTTATTTATTATCTCAGCTATATTGCTTTTAAGGAATGTACCTTATTTCCTGTGAAATCTTTATAGCGTTCTTATTTGAAGCAAGGCAAAGATGTGTAGATGGAAACTAGAACCCGGTATAATAATAAAACATTAGCTTTCAAGAGGTTGTCGAACAGAAAAAGGACAGATACAAATGGGACTTCACTATACATGAGAAAACCCTTAAATGATACCTTTTCCTGCTACCACCATTATCTTTTGCAGCAAGGGTGAAAAATGATGTAAAGATAGTTGAGTTCTTATGGGAAAATTGTACATTAAAATTAAAAATGATGACTGAGGTAAAATAAATTGGATATTTGTGGGAGACATGACAGGCCTAGCTAACACTGGAAAAAAAATTAATAATAGCCCTATGGTCTACTTTGTATAATTTTGAAATTTGATTATACAGAATAAAATACAGGAAATAAATAAGGATTAAAATAGTTTCTTTGGGGCCTGAGAGAAACATAATGTCAAGCTTGCTCTGCAAATGAGTAAATAAAACATGTTATAAAAAGTAAAGAAGTAAAATAAAAGTCCTTAGAAAAATATAATCAATAATTTTGGGGCTACTGCGATTTCCAATGAAATCTGCCTTTCTCCTTTTCAGTGCCTGTGAAGTCTAAAAACCCCAGTTATTAACTTTACTTTGAGTATTCAACCAACAAGCCTCTAATTTTTAAGTTGATCTACATGAAGAATTGCCAATAGAGTCAGATAAGAGAATAAGTAGTTGCTTATAACTAGCATATGCATTTTATAGACTCATTTGTGAATCTCGGCTTTGGGAAAATGAAAGTATTGAGTATCCATCCATTCATCCATCAAGTTAGCTAGCTTTATGCATATTAGAAATACAGTCAGCAATCTCTGCTGCTTTGCAATATTTCTTAATGATCTTAATGATCTCAATGTGAAATTTCTATCTATAAGTTGGTTTTTCCCTTCATGATTTTCAGTGAACTGATGCAGCCAAATTATCTTTTAAGAACCATCACACTTTAAATTCAAAGTTGATTGCATTATAAGATAGGTCAGCCAGTCTGCTTCCATCAAGAAGATAAACTAACTGTATTAGATAGTGGCTCCTATTAGCAGCCTTTCTTGCTTGGCCAACTTCACTTTTTAGGTTAGACAGACCCAACAGTAAGTCCAGGTGGTCTCAGAGGCAATATACAGCACAGATTTGGATAAATGGCACTGTTATTCCTTTGGATATAAATAACAACAGCCCTTAAATAAAAAAGAAATTAAAGTGAGCAATAAAAAGTTTTGCCTATTATTTATGATTTTATAACAATTAAACAACTAAGACTGGATTATAAATCACTGAAAGAAAACTGAGAACTAATAAAGTATGGAACCCTTACTAATAAAAACATGACTTCTGTAATCACCTGATACAAGTGAACTTTATTGTCATTCCTCATTTACTAGGCATTTGCTTTACTTATGTAATTCTTGAATACCTAACTAGTACCCAGTTTTTAAAGATTGGAAAGAAAAACCCTATATGGTACTCTAATTGGTCAAAGCCGCTCTAACCTGTCTTTTCCAAGTAGATGCACCTACAGGGTAATTGGCAACTTCTGAAACATTCCCGCCGTGCAGGTCTGTGGCTGTAAATTTCAGCCACTCCAGCTTTTGAGAAATGCAAATAATAAAAACTCATCAAAGGGCTGCCATAATTCTCACAGCTGACTAGATGGAAGCATTTCTAACTCCTCAAAATTAATAGCAGCTCCCAAGGCCTTATAAGAACAGCTGTCACTGAGAAATACACTCACAAACAAATAAGCAATTCGCCTCCAAGTATGATTTGTTAGAGGCATGAGGCAGCAACTCTTCAGCAAAACCTTGATGGATTATTAAAGGAGCAACGAGCTACCTGTATACCTCTGATATGGTAGCTTGAGCATGCTACACAATATTTATGAACATCTGCTGTGTGCCTAGCCCAGAGTTTGGCACACACCAGACTCTCGTTAAATAGTGTCTGCTGAATGAAGGGGCAATGTGGAAATCTTTGCTGGTGTTCCACGTGGAGCATCCAGCAATTATAACAAGGACACACGACCAATGGAAGCTGTTGTCCTGTTGCCACTGAAGTGCTAGACCTTGGAGTCATCCTAGGTATAAAATCACAGCTGGAAATGCAGTTAGGGCTGCACTGCCTTCATTATACTCAGTATAATGGTTGCCAGGTCTCCACATAAAATCTCCCTCCTCCCAAAACCAGTGTCGATTTTATTTAGGCATGAGCCAGGGAAGACAGATTACAGGATTTTCATATATGTCACAGCAATATTTGAAAGTGACATTTCAGATCTGTGAGAATTAGCGTTGCATGTTTAAAGAATAAATGCAATTGAGCTAATTCAAATGCTTGTATTTCCATCTCTTACTATGATGTTAAGTGTCTCAGAGACGGAGATATCACAGGAACCTGTCATTGTCATAATATTCAAAAAAAAGGAACCCCATTTCTAGTTACCATCCATGCTCTCATTATTCAGCAGGTAGTTATAGGGGATATTTCCTCCTCTTTGGTCTCATTTGGAGCACTCTGAGGACTTCCCTTTCCTGAATGAAGTCCTGGAAAGGAATCTGGAGACATGAAGCTTGTATATGCCCCAAGTCTTGGTGTAACTGAATAAAACTCTCTCTGTTTATACAATATCTTACATCTAAAAGGAAAAACCGGACTGCCCATCTTTAAGTACTTATGTTTTATATTGTGCCAATGGTTCCAGACTACTGCTATTAAAGTTTCCTTGCTGGCTGCAGAGGAAAGTCTGATATAGTCTATTCCACAGTCTTTGGTGATCGAAGAGATGATCAAAGTGTTTCCATTGTCTAGGTTTAAATTAGCCTGTCATTAATTCCGACAAGATTATTTGTCACTGGAATTCACCTGTAGGCTTGGTGATGCATAATAATGAAAAATTATCTGATGCCCCCAGGGTGGATGCAAATGATAGGCAGTGTCTTCACCAGTGGCCCAGAGAGCATCATTTTGAAGATGCTTTTCTCCACCCTCTTAGGCCCCACATCAGCTGGGCTAAATCAGGATTTCCTAGTTTAGGGCCTGGGTCCACATATCTTGGTAAAGCTTTCCAGCTAATTCCAATGCATTTTGAGCTGCCACCCACCCTTAGAAACAGTGATTTAAATACTGCATATCTATTAAGTGGAGAGAACGGTGTGACACAAATCAGTGAGGTAGCCTGGCCTCTGATAATGAACCAGGTTGGGAAGCTGGCGGCAACCTAGTTTTGCCTACATAGTTGTTTGCTATTTAAAAATTCAAGCAGGCCAAGGGCTTGATGCAGCTGGATTTATCTAAGGCTTACTGGATGTTCCCTGTGGCTATGGTTGGTAGCATTATAATTTGGGTGGTGAGTAGATTTGCAATTTTTATATTAAATTTGGAATGCTGTTTACAGAACTGTTTCAAACGCATTCCAGTGATGGATGGCATATACCTGTCCTAGACAAACACAAGGCCACTGGCCAGTTTCTTTTCTGGTGCTGCTTTGGGGAAATTACTTGGAAAATAAAGAAGATGAGAAATGGTTCTATCAGCACAATCTGAAGGTCTCATATACAAATTAAATAACCTCTTCCCTAATCATTTCCTTCAGTCTCACTGATATTTACTGGGCACCCAGACATGCCAGGTGGGAGAGAGGAGAGTTGCTCTTACACAGCCATATTTCATGTTTCACTGGAAGGCTTTGAAAATATTCTCCCCTCAGTTCTGCAGGAAGAAGCCCCCTAGGGATGGACGGATGGAGGCTGATCCTATTTGAAACTCAGAGACTCTAATGACACCATAACTAAGTTATGATACAGATAGGCAAGATGGCCTGCTCCACTAACGTATGCTTTCACCACACAGAGACATTATAAGCTCCCTTAGCATTTATTTTGCTTGTATATTTGAATACATAAAATATCCCATTTTCATGGTTCATCTTTTTGACTGTAGGCCCCAACACAACAAACCTGCTTCAGAATCACTCTCAGCCGTGATTACAAAAAGGGTCCTCAAGGATGGATTCCAGGGCTCCTCTGCTTTCACTGGGACATGTGTCCCAGAGAGGAAAGGAGCCTATTAGGCTCTGGCTCTCGAGGGAGGACTCCTTGTTAAAATTACCAAAGCAAAGTCCTCTAAAAGCCACACAGAGGCTGGCATTGCTGAACCTCTCAAGAACCCCCTGGTCTTCCAGCCCCATGTCCTCCTGCTTTACTAAATATATCAGAGCCTACTAGACACTAACTCAAAAGAGGAGGAGGAGGAGATAACACTAGGTCTTCACTGCATTCTGGCGGTTGAAGAGAATGTGGTTTTAAAAGTGTTTGTTTTTAGCTTCTTGAAGAGCCTTGTTTTTGGCTTGGTGGACTCTATGATGTGGACTTCACAGACACTAAACATGAATAGTAAACTCTGCCTCTTCCATTGAGAGAAGAGGACACTTAGTGGAGCTTTGTCCCTGAGCACCTACCTTACTGGTATTTAAAAGGATTACACTGATTTTAACAGAGTAAAACAATAGTTTCTGTATAGATAAAGAGTAGTGTGGAAACAATTTGCTTGGGAAAATTTCAGACATGCTCTTTAGCAGATGCTGTGTACTGCTTCACAGTGCTTTCAATAACATACTTTATCTGAGTCTCTCAAAATGTTTACAAACTAGCTGTGGAATTGTCATTTTATAGATGTGGAATTTGAAAACACAGGGATTAATATGATTAAGATTCCATACAAAGTCAATGAAGGAGAACAGAGGGGGGTGGGGAAAGACAGAGGACTGATTATTTTGCCCAATACATGTCAGTATACCAAGAAGAAGACAAATTAATTCAAAACTAAAGGTAAACCTATTTAGAATTCAGAAGAAACTGCTAAAAATAAGGGCAATCATAACTGACAAATACCTAATAAACAAATTACTGATCTCAATTGCCAATAAATGCTAGCTAGTAAGCTATGTGAAGTCAGGCTATACAGAAGAGAAATCAACACTACAGAAAAAATATATAACTGATATTCAACATGATATATAAACTTCACCTTGAAAATGTTAAGTGGTCCCTGTTATTGTCTCATTGAAATAAGATTTATCTAGATCTAGAGTTAGATGCTACTGCAGTTTTAGATATTTCCCCCTCATTGTTATTTTTATTATATTATTACTTGTTCAGAAATAAAAAAATAGAGTAAAACTTCCTGGAATTCTATACTAGCTTCTGCTCACCAGCTGTGTGAAATGAGACAAGTCTGTCCCCATGTGAATTTAAGATATATGAAAAGGCACTTTTGCTCTTGTCTACTTCAGTATTACTAGGACCTAAAAAAAATACGTCCCATAGTATGGCACTGAAAACTGATATGAAATACATCACTAATTTAGAACATATGTATAGTGTGTGCATGTGTGTGCATTTATTCCTGGTAAACTTTTGTTTTAAGCAAATTATTTCTTCCCATTGATTAGTTTGGGAACTTTGGATATTGATATGACTATTTGTACACTATTAAAGTACTGGGGTAGTAGCTTATAACCAAGTAGTTAAGGAACTGCAAAACTCACTTTAAAAACAAGTTGATCTGTACATTTAATATGTACACAATACTCTCACTTTTTATTGTCAATATAAACTTGGGACATGAAGAGAAAATTGCAGAAATAAACTTAACAACGTGACTTTGAAGCAGTTACTTCTGGAACTAAAGCTTCTTGGAAACACAACTATAATTCATAGCTTGTATTCTTCAATATTAGGTTTATATTAAATTTTAAATTTTTGTAAACTATAATTGTATTCTTCAATATTAAGTTTAAATTAAATTTTAAATTTTTGTAAACTATAATTGTATTCTTCAATATTAAGTTTAAATTAAATTTTAAAAATGTGTTTTTATTGACTTTAGAGTGAGGAATAGAGAGAAACAGCAATGAGAAACAGCAATTGGCTCCTGCACGCCCCGTACCGGGGATGGAGCCTGAAACCTGAGCATGTGCCCTGACTGGGAATCCAACCAGCAACCTTTTGGTGAAGGAGAAGTCACTCCACCAACTGAGCCACATTGGCAAGGCATTTCTTCAATTTTAAACAGAATACTATTATGATTAATTCAGATATAGCTTAAACTTACCAGGACTCAATATTTTCTACACATCAAGGAATCACTTTACTTACAAAAAGTAGTTCTCTTTATATAGTGTATCAGATAAGAAAGAGTGGAAGACATGGAAAAGATAAGGAAATACTTAGGGAAAACATCCTAATTAGGCAGTGTCTGTTGATTGATTTGCAGTCATTTTAACTCCAAATTACCAAAGAGCTATGCTTATAAGTTTTCTTTAGTTGAAGTAAAATAATAATAATACATTCATTTAGAAGATATGTATTAATTTTAGCATTTTTTTGTTTAAAAGTATTTTGAAAACTAATCTTTGTTAAAAAAAAATCACCAATGTATCACACTGAATAGCTGGTCTTACGCATGCCATATTTACCATTTATCTCCCTTCCCTGTCTGATGGCAAATTAACTGTTATGACTTTACTTCTCATTAAGAAGTCTAAGCATTCATATAGCCTTTTTAAGAGGGGAATAAGGGGTAAATCTATACCAAGGAATTTATTATTATTTCAGTTTAATAGGTGTCACTCACAGTTGAGAAGTTATAAACTAATTAAAATATTTATTTTAAATTTGTGAAAAAATTCCTTTACTGTCGCTTTACTGTCACTTTCAAAATCTCATATTCAGAAAATGTTTAAACTGTGTAAAATAGAAATGAAACAAAGGAGAAAAAGTAAAAAGATATATTGACAGATGAGTAATTGAAATAAAACCTGATGACACTTAATGAGCTAATGTCTAAAGGCGGAGTGCATTGACAATGCAATCAACTCATTCGCTCTATAAAACCAATGTTCTTAATTGAGATAGTTATTTCACACCTTACCTCTGCATACTTTAACTTCAATGTTTTATGCATTTCTCGGAAACGACTATAACGTCTGAATACAGTCCATGTCTCATCAAGGACAGTAATCTATTAACCACAAAAATAAAAATAAATCAGTATTAATTAGAGGGAAAAGTCACTAAAAGTTGTTTCAAATAATTAAAAAATTAACTAACAGTGATTAGAATGTCAAATTTCTCCAGAATTTAAAACATTAATCTAACTGCATAAATAAGACATAAATAATATCTGCTCTCTACTTAAGCATGCATCTCTGGTTTCCAAATCTGGTTAGAAGCAGCATGTGACTATGTAAAGTGAGGGGCAGTTAACTTATGAAAAGTATCCCCTAACTCTCCCCTTGGGTTGTAGAAGGAAAACCCATGGGTGACCTTTCTCTCCTGTAACCAGTCCATACAAAAAGTTGCTGCAGGTCACCAGCCACCATAGTGGACAGCAAGGGGGGAAAGTGAGAGAAGAAAGAGCAGGAAAAAAAAGGAAGAGGAAGAGGAAGGAGAAAGAGAAGAGTACAAAGAGGAGAAAAAAAACTTTCTGTCTCTCATTGATTGTTAATATAAAAACTCAAAAATATATTGTGCTTTATCTCAGAAGAAGGATTCTCAGCCTGGCCTTTATCCCACAGTTCCTGTTGATGAGCTGAGTAGGTGGAACTCTGGTGCACATCAGCGCACATCCTGAGGTCACGGTGACAAGAAGCTGGTAGGCACTGCCAGCCTTAGGAATCACACAGCATAAAGCACAGGCTGATTCCTATCTCAGTTCCCACCTTTCTTCCGAGCTGCAGACCCAGTACCCAACCTGGAGACATCTTTCTTTAGAAGTCACACAGGACCCTCAAGTTCAAAGTGTCTAAAATCAAACCTGACAGTCTTGCTGGAGAATATCTAGAACACTCTATCTCACTGTATTTCATTACCTACCACCAAGCCAGACAGATGCTGAAGCCATCCCCATCCCCTCTTGCCCACATGCATGCCCATAGTAGAACAAGCATCCCTCCTTCACCATCACTGCCATTTCAGTATATAACTGATACTACTTATATAAATATCTCCCCACCCTACACGATTTTAAGCCTTTTAAGTGAATGAACCTTTGATACTAATTAAGGTGGAGGTGAGAGGACTCTCGTTGTAGAGATAGACATTTACTGAGCAACCACTATGTGCTGGGCACTACACTACATGTCAGTAATTTGCTGAGAGACAGTCAAGATGATTTTGATTTTCACACATCAGGTAAAGGTTCCAGATTTGGCCCAGGCCACTCAGAGTGGAGCACAAGGCCTGCTGCAATCTTTCTAGGAGGTTCACCTGGATCAGATTATTTGAATTAATGGCACGATAGTATGATTTTTAAAAAACTGCACTGAGAATATGGTACATTTTCAATGTTATTTGTAACACAAGTCTACAGATTTCCAACATTTCCACTCATAAGATTTTCACCTGAGTTCAGCTTAAATACAAGGATGACAAAGGGTCATACTCCCTACTTTATAAAGAGAACATTTCAATCCCCCCCCCCCATTTGTCTATCAATATGTAAATTTATGAAGACAATGATGATGAAGAATGAAGATCATCAGTGGTCATGGCAGAAATGGGGGGAGGGGAGATAAGACAATCACAGGTGTCATCTCTCCACGGGACATGTTCAAAGCTCTTGTCCATAATGGAGACACCTTCACACCTAGAGCTGGAGAAATGGTGCATATGAGGTTTGGAAAAACTATACATAAAAGAAAACTATATATTAAAGTCCTATTTTGCTCCAAATTAAAGTTGGGCATAGTATATGGGTTGGTGCAGAGAGCAGAGACAGAAGATCAGTATGACAAATAAATCAGATCAAAGCACTTAATTATTTTCTTCGATGTTAAGACTGTAGGGCATCATTACTACATATCACTGCAGAGCAAATTCATTACTTCTCTCTCGCTGAATGGTTCTGCTGATACAAACCCATCTTTTCTAGGCCATAAAATGATCAAGTACAACTTAAATACCATAAACATAGCCACAAGATGAACTGCATTTACTTATAAACAATTCTACATTGAGTACTGTTCACAAATTTATGTTACACACATATTTTACTGGTTTAAGGATTGTCAATTTTAAGATGTCCTCATTATATATCTGCAGTGTATATCTGTGTAAGGAGAAAATAAAAGTTTTTTATACAAAGAACTTGTATAAAACAGTTACTTACAGAGTTTCTTTCAACAATGTTTAGTAAAAAAATTTTTTTAATCCTCACCAGAGGATATCTTTTAATTGAGGTTTTAGATAGAGAAGGAGAGAGAAACTGATCAGTTGCCTCCCATACATGCCCAGACTGGTGACCTGACCAGGTATCGAACCCGCAACCTCTTGCTGTATGGGATGATGCTCCAACCAACTAAGCCACCCAACCAGGGCAACATTCAAATGGGCTAAATTTCCTTGTATTCAGCAAGTTTGGAGGAAGTGGTCTAATATCAACCTAGTATATAATAAAGTTTTTTCAGAGTTTTGCAAAATATAATATTATAAGCAACATAACTCTGAACATATTTGAGAATATATGAAGTATTTTCCAAATGTTTAAATCTGTCTAGTATCATTTATTAATGCATTATACTAACTTAAAATTTCTTCAGACAACTGTTGCAAAGAGAACTACACCAGAAGTAGTAGAAGCCAACATCCCACTAATTACAATGATTCCATAGATACCACAGACTGCCATTCAATTACTCCTGGTTAACCTCTGAGATCACTAAATCTTTCTGGGGATAGACAACACTGGTAATTTAGAAGACACGCAGACACACACACACACACACACACACACACAAACACTAAACAAATAATGGAGACAATGGGGCCTAGATTTCTTTTTTCAATAAATATTTCTTCAATTTGTTTTCTATTCTGAAATGTGGTCAGTAGAGTGACCTGTATTTTAGTCCTTCCCTGACTTACCAGTAACTGTTTAAAGTTTTTAAAATGTAGGCATTAGGGGAGAGGTTAAATCATTGTAAAACAAAGAAAGAAAAAATGTCATTTACCCAATTTCTTTTCTGTTGTTTGAGAAGAAATGTTGTGTTAAATGTTATAGGTTTTAAGACTCCTTAAAATCATAGCCAGAAACAAAAGGTGGCCTCTAAATTGCCTTAAGTGGGAGCCCCTATTAAGATCCTTTTGTTTTTAAGTGTCAAGGTCCTTAGTTTTTTCAACTAATTAATTTTAAATAATTGTTGAACTACAATATATTAGTTTCATAGTGATTTGACATTGTGAATTTAACATTATGAAGTGATCACCATATTAAGTCTAATAACCATTTGTCACCGCACAAAGATATTCCAATACTATTGTCTATATTTCCTATGCTGTATATTATATCCCTGTGATTTATTTTATAACTGGAAGTCTGCACCTCTTAATCTCCTTAATCTTTTTTGCCATCTCTCCATCCCTTTCCCTTCTGGTAACCATCAGTCTTATCTCTATCTATGAGTCTATTTATATTTTGCTCATTAGTTTTCTTAGATAGCACATGTAAGTAAAATCATATATGTCTTTCTGTGTTTGACTTATTTCACTTAGCATAACATCTTTTAGGTCATTCCTGTTGTCACAAATAGCAAGATTTCATTCCTTTTAGGGTTGAATAATAGCCCACTGAATATATGTACCACATCTTTATCCATTCACCTATCTATGCACACCAAGGGTGTTTTCAAATCTTGGCTATTGTAAATAATGCTACAATAAACAAAGAGTACATATTTCTTTTGGCATTAGTATTTTCACTTTTTAAATAAATAGTGAGTGTAAAGGTCCTTTGGGTATGCAACTTGCTGATAAAAGCCAAGGACATAAGCTGGAGCTAAATTCCTCCACTTAGCAAGAGGTGATCCCAAATGATATCTAGAAAGGAGGAGAGGAAGAACATAATTTCCTAATGGGGTACCTTCATTATTTGCTATTATGTGCAATGTACCTCCTTCTATAGTTCCTCTAGAGAATGTTCAAGAACGTTTACATATTTTTCCTTTGAGGAAATCCAAAAGAGTGCTGAGGACTGTAGCCAAGTGGTCACAGAGGAACAGAGACTGTGTCAGTGACCATCTAGGGGTACTATTCTCTCACTCAAGGAACAGCTGCCACTGAATCCCATCCAAAAACTGCATAAGGAGTTCCTGAGCCAAGCAGACATCCCGATTCCACTGCAGTGGGCTCCACGAACCAAAGCTCCACTAACTCCACAAATTCCGTCTCAGGGGCACCTGAGGGAATAGGGGTGCCTGCAGGAGAGGCATGATCTTACAGCCAGTGCACTGTGCAAGGAGCAGGGAGTCTAAGCTTCAATGCCAGATCTGCCCCTGCCTGTTGGTATCATGGAGAGGAGGTGTATGGAGTTTGAAGAATGAAGATTCCTGAAAATAGGAGATGCGTGCAGGTGGAAGATTATTCAGCTTTATTATCCAGGAAACTGTCCATAGATCCATCTGAGCAGATGTATCATCAACAAGCACAGAGAGTGCCCTTGGCCTTGGGCTTCTGAACCTGGTCTAAAGCTGGTGTGTCATAAAGAAAGGAGCGCCGTGGTTGATACTGAGCCCCAAACCAGGAAGTGATGCAAATCAAACAGCGTTTTCTGGCTGACCAAAATCTCAGCCTTCTACAATAAGAGTAACGGCTGCTTTATGCTTCAACTTCAGCACCTTCAAAACAGGGATGTCATTTATGTGAGTATATTTACTTTATTTTGAAGTCTAAAGATAAATCTGAAAGAATGCCCAAAAACCCTAAGATTCTGATACAATGGATGCCTTTCAAATCCAAGATCATTACTAATAAGTACTTCTCCCTTCCCGTAACACCTCTGTGAAGCAGGTGAAGAATAAGGGGAATTATTCTATTTTGAAACTGTGGAAAATTATGAGAATGACAGCCTGGACAATTTTCCTTCAAATTATCCAAATATTGAGAGGCAATGCACAGAATGCACTCTCTACCGGTCACCAATGGAGAATGAAATAATATAAAGATCTGGATGGAGACAGACATTGATCCTAACTCAGCCCAATCATTAATAAGTTATGTGGCTTTGGCTAAATTAAGCAACTCCTCCAGGCCTCATTTTTCCCCCCATCTGTAAAATGGACTCACGATACCTAAGATACCTAACCCACAGATGAACTAAAAAAATGTGAAGCAACCAGCAGTGTTTGGGTACTCAAACATGGCAGCTCTTGGCTCCTAAAGAAAGGTCTTCTATGATGCACTAGATCACATGTGTCAAACACATGGCCCGCGGGCCAAATCCAGCCCGCCAGGCCTTGCAATGTGGCCCGCACCACGCTGTCATCACTGCACTCCGCTGTCAGTTTATGACATTGTCGGTTTATGACTGTTCAGTAAACCATTCGGCCCCCGATTTAGGCTGCATTTTAGATTTTGGCCCCTTCTCTGATTGAGTTCGACACCCCTACACTAGATAAAGGCAAGGGTATCCATGGGCAACAATTGCAAGAAGGGGAGTTTAACCCATTTAATGACTTATTTTGAGAGAAATTTATTCTAGAATTAGATGTAAAACTCCCCAAATTCTGAAATTAAGAAAAAATATTAACACATTCTTATTGAAGAAAATAAAATGAAGTGGAAATTCAAGGCATGGCCACAAGGTAATGACTGCTTTTCTCCTGTGCTTGTGATTCGATTTCTTTTCTTCTTCATCATTTCTCAGACGTGCAGCAATTACTTTGTGAAGGTAAACACACTGCCCAATAAAAAGTGATAGAAAAGATTTGTTGCTTTGTGTGAACACGGGGAAAATAAATGTGTGTGTGTTTTCTTACGGTAACTTTTTTCAGTAAAAGACAAAGTTCTCAAAGAGATGGGAGGGGTGCCTAAAAAAAAGGATAAAATACGATTCTTCAAATCCCAACGCTATTTCTTTCACTTGTTATTTATGTTTAAAAATAATACACAAATGGAATATTTGAATCTAAATGGACCACACCATATGCAACACTTCATTTATCTCAGCTACGCTAAAACACAGCGGGGAGATGATCTATCAAGTTACTAACAAGCAGACGTTCAGATGCCAACACACAAATCCTTCTGAACATTTGTATTACATCATCACGTTGGGAGTATTTCTAAAAGATGTATTAGTGCACAGTTTATCTAATAGACTGGAATGGCTCTCGTTTCTGTTCTCCCGAATAAAGAGAAATTTCTCTGGCTGCAGATCTGATTGCTTTAACTCCCTAAGTGCAAGTTCTCTGGGCATTTCCTCCTCATGCTTCCTGGCAGGCCTCTCCACCATCATCAGATGCTCCAGGCTGACCCAAGCCTTAGCAACTGCCCCAATGTAGAGGGTACCCATGACTCAGCCAGAATTGAAAAGAAGAAGTTAAAACACACACAAATATAACAGCAAATTTTGGGAGCAGGAAAGGATTTAGAAACAGCCACCATGACTAAGGCAAAACTGAAAGATGGCCTCAACTTCGAAAAAGTGAAGAGATCAGAGACATTTGGAAGGTGCATTAAAATGAGTAAGGAAACCAGTGCGGCTTAGAAGACTTGGATCTCACATGGGCTTTCGGTACCTGGATGTACTTACTAGCAGCTGTGTGGCCTTTGGCAAGTCACTCATAATTTCCTAGCTCATTAAATGCAAGTAAAACCCCCATTTTGCTTCATTTTTCTCATTTGTGGAAATGTCTGGCAAAGTGCCTGAAAGGATGAGGAAGATGTTTGATAGATGCTCGTGTCCTCTCTTGCAAAGGTGCTGCCAACTCAGATGCCTATAGGGATCAGTCAGTAAGGAAACTCTAAGAGGCCCCAGGACTGTAAGATAACTGGGAGCACAGCAGGCGCCTGCATATTATTTGAGCTCATTCAATCCTGTCATGCTATGGAGGATATATGAAGCTCAGGAGAATGGCTAAACACAGCCAGAAAGTAAGCTGGAAGCTTATGCAATACAGACAAATCTCACAGAATATGTGAGAACAGATAACCAGTAAGCAAGCAGCTTGTGAGACTCAACAGAATTCGTAAAATGTGCTAAACATAGCTCTATAACCTATATGATATGCCAAACAGAAGAAATAAATATGACAGAAACGACAGGAATGCTACTTAGATACAGGAAGTGTTCAGTCATGGTCATGCCTACATTATGTCAACTCGGAATTGATGACCCTTGGTGACAACCAGTCTGGTCCCATGCTGGTCCCACTGTGCGCACCCAGCCCTATTTCAGCAGCTAGGCCTTTGTTGGAGCTTGGCCATTTCTGATCATTTTGTTAAGGGAGAGGCGGCTTATTCATGCTATGCTTGCTTCTAGGCCCTGACACTTCTGTGACTAGGTAACACCCAGAGAATGTGAGGTGACACCCAGAGAGTGTTAGCACCCCTGTGAACACATCAGGCAGCCCTGCTTGCATGGGAGCTAGGAATTCTCCAGGCAAATGCTCCTAGACCATTCCTGTTGCTAATGATGGCAGCAGCGGGATCAGCATAAAGAGGAAGCAGAACACTGACATGCTTTCAGAACTTGACTTTGTTAAGTTCAAAGAAAGAAAAAGTCTTTGGATTTGGACTTTACAAATTTTGAAGTGAAAGCCTAAATTCTAAAAGGCCTCATGTGCTTTTTGAACTTGGTTTCTCTAATTTGCCTTTACAGTAGCATCTTCATAATTTTGGCCAGATTTGCATATGGCCTGGAGTATTAATTGCTTGAAGTTTTTATTTAAATCAACTTAATTTTTCTTTTTAGATATAATTGACAATATAATGTATTTTTTCAGGTATACAACATAGTGATAAAATATGTACATATATATTGCGAATGATCACCAAATAAATATAGTTCACATGTGTTATCATAGTTATAAAAATTTTTCACTCTCTTAGCAACTCTCAAATATGGAATACAGAATCGTTAACTATAGTCACCATGCTATACATTACATTCCTTAGGACGTATTCATTTTATAACTGCAGCCTTTAGACTTCACCCATTTCTATTCTGCCTGCCTCCAGCCCCCCAGTCCTCTGGTAGTCAGTCACTGGTCTGTTCTCTGTATCTATGAGATTGGACTTTTGTTTGTTTTTCAGATTCCACCTATAAATTAGAACATACTAAATCAACCCAGTTTTAAAATAAATTAAGTACCCATGTCTTAAATTTTATGTATGAAATTGGTTTAATAGTTATATTTTATTAAAACATTTATCTATTAAAATAAAATAAATCTAGGCCCATTAAAATTATCGCATACCTTCCAGGGCTGTGAGTTCTATTTTAGAGAATTCAAAAATCTGAGCTGGTAAAAGCCAGTCTTTGTCCTCTACTTAAAAATAGGGATATAATACAAACACAACTTCAGAAATTATGTCTATATATGTATAGACCAGTACATGAATGCACAATAAAAATTCTACACACACAACAAACACATATACACACACAATTTCAAATGGCTGAAAAGGAACTGAGCAACAATGAGGTGTTAAATCAGGGGCAGGGGGATTACTGGATCAAGGACACTGGATAGCAGCAGTTATTTGCACTGTTTCTCCAGGGAGACTGGAAGAACATGCATGCCTAAAGGGAGAAATCACTTAGGGCCCCGGGGTTCTGGAGGTTCATCACAGCAGGGAAGTGAGGAGGGCCAGTTTCAGGCTCCCTACTCAGCCTTCCCAGCAGCAGCTCCACCCAGGGCTTAGTTAAGAAGAAATTTGGAAATCAAAGGTACTATCCAATGTCCTCACTTTACCCATGAGGAAACAGGCTCAGGGAAGAGAAAACACTTAGGGTCACTCAGTAAACTTCAGGAGAATCAGAGCCTAAAAGTCAGCATCCAGATTCCCAGCCTGGCGTTTACCTGACCAAGACCCCCTCTGAGGACACCTTTGTGCAGCCATATACTAGTGACTTTGGTGAATGTCATTACATCAGTACCCTCCTCTACCCTTGAAAATGAAGAAGCGTGATTATTCATTAATTCCTTGAGGAGGGGATGGTGGCCAACAATATTTAATGAAGTGCCTGTTATGAGTCAATAGAAATAAATTAGGAATAAGATGAAGTCATTATTTTGGAAAGTATGATGTAAGGAAACAGACACATCTCTTCCTGAAAAGTTGTACAAATTGAATAATGCCTAAAACAGATTAGGAAACATTCTGTTAGTAATAATAGAAACAACAATAAAAACAGCAAGAGAAATAATAGCAATAGCTATAACCATTTATCTCATACCAGACACTGTACTCAGTACTTTATATGCACTGATATCCCCTGACATAAATAGTATTACTCTCATTTTGATTGATAAGAACATTGAGCCCAAGCTCCTGGGTAGGGTGACCACCTGTCCGATTTCCTAGCATACCAGGTCTCCCAGGGCATGGACCTTTCGATGCAGAATACAGGAAAATCCTGGGTCCCCTGGGTTGGCTGGTCACCCTGCCTGTGGATCTGGGGAGTGATAGCAACTTCCATGTCTGCCTGACTCCCCAACAACCACCACCTTCTACGGGATAACTTCTCTCCATGTGCTGCACAGTTAAGACTTTCACATACTGGCTTAAAGAAGGACATGGCCAGTAGCTTATAAAACAAGATGTGCACATGTATCTTCTTCTCCTTTAAAAAAAAAAAAAAAAAGTCAGAGGAAAGCACTGCCTGGCTGCAAGCCTCCATTCCTCAAGAAAAGCAAAGAAGGGACACTTACCTTGACCTCAAACTCGAAGTGCTCATCCTTGCCTTGACCGCAGAGAACATAGCGAGGGATGCTGATTTTAATTGGGTCCTTCAGGTCATCTGGAGTTGCTCCCAAAGAGCGAGAAACCATCCGCTATCAAAGGCACATCAAATGGGGAGAACAAAGAGAAGCAAGATCACTCAATTGCAAATACCCTGCTTGGGCAGACAGGAGAAAATGTGTTTCAAGCAGAGAAAAGAGCATCAAACCAGGGGAGTTTATTTAGAAAAATGATGATTGCCTTTGAAAGAAAAATGCTAAGTCTCCCTCACAACAAAAGACCAGTTCTTTAGGTATATTATTCCCAAGAGTTAGGGCAAAAGCACTTCAAAATGTTGTTTGGCTTTGAAGTTCCTTCCAATTTATAAGAACAAATGAAGAAAGGGACAGATTACATATCCAAACTTCTAAAAAAAAAAAAAAATTGGTCTAAAACAGATTCCTCTCTGAAAAAGTCTTGATTATCTGACTTCTTTTTTCTTCACAGACTCAGGCTGCTGTACATAATGCCCCAAAAGCTGGAGATTTTACTCAAAATTACTTCATTTTTAACTTCCAGGCATTTTTATAAGCCAGTGTAGCGTGGAAAGCTCTTTCAGTCACAATTAAAACAAATCCCAAGTATTTTCTTTAGGCTCCATTTGATTAATAATCTTCTTGGCCCTGACAATTATTTATGGTCTGGATGGTGGGAAGCCAGAGGGGTTTGAGGAATAGGCATTATGAAAAAAAATAAATCTTCAAAATGAGTTCTCTTGAGTGTGAATGGAAGTCTCTGAACAATCCTTATCATTTGCACTAACCTGGGGCTTTAGAAAATATATGAAAATAGGTTTTTAAACAATAGCAGTAATAAAATAAGGATGATCATAATTATAGTTGCATTTGTTGGATACCCACTATATAACAAGAACTTCACTTAATGGTTTATATGCATTGTTAATGGTTTATATGCATTATATACCCTATTTATCAGATGGGATCCCAAGACTGAGAGTTTAGGAAACTTATAGGGGTAAGAGGTAGAGCCAGCATTTGAAGTTGGGCTAACCTAGCTCAACTATGTCACAGCTATGCCATACTGCTATAGTGAAATTTTAAAATAATTTCATCCATCTCATACATTGAGCTCCTGAACACTTCAGTATATTCGGAATTGAAGATGAAAACTGCACAGTTATTCAGTGTAACCTACTATGACTAAGAAAAGAACAGGGGTCAATACACTCACTTTCTCTCAGAGAGAAAGGGGTTCAGGCTCCTTGGATCCTCAGCCAGGTGTAACATGGAAGGTCCAACCTAACTGTGTGTGTGTCTGTGTGTGACTGTGTGTGTGAATCAAATCCCAGTGGGAGGATGTGATCTGTCAGGGAGAGTGTGCTCTGGTTTCTGGGTGACAGAGAGGCATACACTTGGTCGCAGATTACTGCTGTCACCTAGCAGACGGTGTAAAGGTTTGTGCATCATATGACATTCTGAGTCTTCTAGAGCACCTTGATTTCTCTGTGTGGCTGGCCACCCAAAACATGAACCACTCATTTTATCATAATGGTGCACTTGATGTCAAAAACTGTAGTGGAGATTCTTAAAAAGTGAGTTTCTCAACATGTACATGGGCAAAAACCTTTCAATTCGCTGATAGCACAGTTCCAAATTCAAGTGGAGTCATTTCCTGAAGCATGAAACATGTTTTTCAATTTAAAAGTGAAAAGGCAGAAAAATAATTTGGTGATTTTATTTCTTTTCAAAGAACACATTTACTGTTAAGAAATGTTTTTGACCTATAAATGATGGCTTACTCATGAAGTTCTTGCTCTGCTGCTTTAACCCTAAAACCTTCTATGTCATGCTTAAGACTGTATTTTTTTAGTAGGAACATAATCTCTCCTCAAAATCTGACACAATTACTTGGCAATTCCACTTGTTGTATGCATGTGCATGTGTGTATGTGTTTATCTGTGTGCTTGTGTGTTGGGCACTAGATTAGGGATAGGAAGCACATTGTAATTTAAAACAGCTTCAGGAAAAAGGAATGGTACCAAAGGAATTTTAAGTAACAGCTAGCAACTGATATTACCAGTGAGAATTAAAGACCCACTGGCTATACTTTAGCAGGAACCTGGATGCTCCGCAAGGTCTAGACCTAAGGGACAACACCACAGCTGATTTGATGAGGAGCCAACTCTGCACAGTTACAGGCTCTTTTCTGATGAAGTAAGAATGAGGAAAAGGAAGAAGGGAGGTGGGCAATTCATTATTTTTTCTTCGATGAACTAGGAACAGTGTATGTATTACAATGTGTTTTATCAGTGCTCAAAAAAGTGTGGATGACCATACCAACAAGGGTGATACACTTGGTATCAAAAGTCTACAGTTACCTGCTTCCCTGGATCAATCAGTTGACTTCAAAAACTCAGAGTGAGAAAGAGGACACTCAGAATCAAATCCTTGTGGAAGGACTTGGTCTCTGAGCAACACTCTTGCATAGCCTCTGCCCCTCAATTTCTCTGTGAGTGTGGAAGGCGGTATATTTATCAAATCCCAATGGCATGGCAGGGACCCAACCATGAACAAGGCAGTGTCTGGCCCTGTAGACTTCTGCTGAGGCAAACTCTGACAAGTAAACTGATCATTACAGCAGGATTTTAAGTGATGGGGGCACTGAGAGAGAAAAACTGTGAATATGTACGTTGCTATCTACGTAGCATGAATTTTACTGAGGAAGAACTGCACTAAAAATGGCCCAGATATACTGTTACTTAACTTTAACTTTCTAAATGCCTTTTCTTATAGGCACCCCTTGGATACACAATCAATATTGATATCTTTTATTAAGCACCAACTACGTGCCATGCAAAGAGCCAGATCATGAAAGTACAAAGTAACTTTTACAAAGTATCTGGAATTTCTAAGACCTTTAATTTTTTTCAATTACATTATGTTTTGAACAAAGGTTTGTGTGTTTTTTTCACCTACTTTAGATTAATTACATTCTAAAGTTAATAAATGCTGCACGAACTGGTTTGGCTCAGTGGATAGAGCGTTGGCCTGTGGACTGAAAGGTTCCAGGTTCAATTCCGGTCAAGGGCATGTACCTTCGTTGTGGGCACATCCCCACATAGGAGATGTGCAGGAGGCAGCTGATCAATATTTCTTTCTCATTGATGTTTCTAACTCTCTATCCTTCTCCCTTCCTCTCTGTAAAAAATCAATAAAATATATATTTAAAAAATAAAGTTAGGCCGGGAGCGGTTTGGCTCAGTGGATAGAGCGTCGGCCTGTGGACTGAAAGGTCCCGGGTTCGATTCCGGGCAAGGGCACGTACCTTGGTTGCGGGCACATCCCCAGTGGGGGGTGTGTAAGAGGCAGCTGATCAATGATTCTCTCTCATCGATGTTTCTAATTCTATATCCCTCTCTCTTCCTCTCTGAAAAATCAATAAAATAAATAAATAAATAAATAAATAAATAAATAAATAAATAAAAATAAAGTTAGTAAATGCTACCTTAACTTTCTCTTTTTGTAAATTCACTTTCAAAGTGGGATAAGACTGGAATTGATGGTCTATATTACGGGTGTCGAACTCAATCAGAGAAGGGGCCAAAATCTAAAATCCAGCCTAAATCGCGGGCCGAATGGTTTACTGAACAGTCATAAACTGACAATGTCATAAACTGACAGCGGAGTGCAGTGATGTCAGCGCGGTGCGGGCCACATTGCAAGGCCTGGCGGGCTGGATTTGGCCCGCGGGCCTTGTGTTTGACATATGTGGTCTATATAGACCTTTTAAGACTAGAAAGTTTTCTAATTCCAAGAATATGTAACTGCAAAATCAAACCCTAATGAAAAGAAAGTTGTTTGAAGCTCAGGCTGTGTAGTTGTGGCCAAGCAGATAAGGTAATAGACTAGAAAAAAACAAAAAACAAACAAACAAACAAAAACCCTGCCTTCACTAACTGGGTGTATGAGTTAAGCATGGATCAGTGATCTGGGAGGAATTGGATCTTATCTTATTTATGCTGTTCACCTAAACCTAGGATGGCCCCTTACACATCAGCACCTGCACAAGTATTAGCTCAAGCCATGGGTCTAGATGAGCTACAAGAGACAAGAGATACCACCCCTATCAGGATCAGACAGGAAAGTGTACCAAAGCCCTCTGCTGAGAAGGACATTTCTCTTTAGAATCTTACATGTTGGAGTGTATAAAAACAGACCATATGCTCTCACCCGCTGGCTTCAATCTCAATGATTTCAAAGTAATTAAATATTAAGTGTAGAGAAAAGAAAAACTGCAGACATAAATAACTGGAGAATAAAGATCTGAAGGCATCAAAGCAAACATATAAGCAAACAGAAGAAAAATCAAATGTGAAAAAAAAAAGAAAAATCAAGTGTGTGTGTGTGTCTACATACATCTAATCTCTGTTCCAATGTAAGTTTTAGAAATTACTTTTTGGAGTCAATTGCATGAGGAATGTAGAAGTCTCAGGATGTAGTGTGAAAGGTTCCTACCCTTTTCCAAAACGCAGGAAGGAGAACTCACATAACTGTCTCCTAAATTTGAATTTTATTTGAAAACAGCTGTAACTTGATTATCTTGAGTTTTATATAAGACAAGTACGCTGTATCATATTTTATCCCATTATTTAAGGGAGCTTTTAAACTTCTGTGTAATTATTTATTTTGGAATCAGTCAGAGTTTCTCTACATGTAGCGGAGAAGATTCTTGGACTTGGAAGGGGAGGTGGTGACAGATCGCAGGAGGCAGCAAAGGGCAGTGAAAGGCAATGTTCAGAAGTACAACTCCTAGCAGATCTGGCAGGGGTAACTTCTTAGGACACTTCAAGGAGTTTTAAATGAACTGTGGAGCTATTTAGAAGAGAAAGGTCAAGGAAAAGCACATAATTAGTAACCAGGGTTACGTTTCTATACATTAAAAATATTATCTTTTAAGGTATAAGAAATATTTTTCAGAAGCTTTCAAGGAAATAATGTTCTGTGTCAACACATGTTATTTTTTTCCAGTTGTTGGGAAAAATACTTTCTTCCTGCTCAGGCTGTCTCCTTCAAAAGGGGAATATTAAGGAAGTTAATAGCAAGTGGCTTCAACATCCACTCAGATCACTGTCAGCAGTGCAGAGGGCATGGAAAGGGCCAATTCTCCAGGGATTCATCAACATTTCTCCCTAAACCCTCTAATGATGTACCAGATGGCCAAATTCAATATATGCTTCGACTATGTCAAGGTCAGACTGATGTCTGATATCCCAGAGCCAAATAGCCAACCTTTACTTATAAAACACAGGGTGTTTTATTTTTTTTTTCTTCAGATTTAACAAAACTAATAATTCTTCCTTCTTTATTTTAATGCCTCATATTTTCAACCACACACACCACAGTCTTAGTTCTAATTAGACCTACTATGTAACAAGCATCTACTAAGCTCCAGCACCTTGAAAATAGTCTGGGGCAGAGAAGGCAAGGACCTGTTACATTCTCAAATATAACCCATGTTACAAGAAACGGGAAATAAAGGTAACTTGTGTGGTGTATATTTTGAATATGATAAAGTGTCAAGCAAGACATGTTCATACTTCCCTCCGGCAGGTGAAGCCTGCCGAGGCCATGAAGGAACTCGGAGCTAACACCACGCTGCTGTGATGTTGGGATGGGTACACCCTGACCAATCCTGTCAAAGTGAGGACAGCAGCCTGCCCCGAGGAAGTGGTGCCAACCTTATCTTATCTTATAATGAGTTTAGAATACTCTCATCTGGAAATAGAAGTAAGGGTTTTCAAATAAGGAGTGTTTCTTTAATTCTGACATACATCTTTAAGTATAAAATAATCAGAAAATGATATCATAATAGACAGACACTTGTGGAATATCTTATTTATCCTAGTGGCCTTTGGGTAAATAAAAGGGGTTGGCTAACATTTCTAATCCATGACACTTTCCAGAATAGATTAATCCATCCATATAGACATGAAATGATCAACACTGTTTCAGGACTTAGAAATTCTGGCTATCTGATGAATGTTTCCATTTGAAACTATTAAAAATGTTGCCATCTTTCTCTAGATCTCCAAAGACTAGTTAGTACCTTGGATAGTCATTGTTTCCAGATAACTCATCATTAAATGGATGATTTAACATTTAATTAAATAATGACTGAGAACATGGTGACAATTGCTATGTGGTTCATTACCAAACATGATTATACTAGTAGGTAGTTTACAATCCGGTAGGAAGGAAAATCAAGTTTTACAATGTCTTTCATTAACCATGAAAAGAACCACTCATTTTCACTCACTGGTTTTTGCCAATGCCTTGTTTTGATTCAAACTGTGCTGAAGTTTAAGGTCTAGAAGAAATGAAAGTGGGAAGTGGGGATTCTCTTAATCAGGTTTCTGAAGAGCATACTCTTTAACCTTCTAGTTAAGAAACAATACTGACTGTACAAGATTATCTATACTATAGTCACACCATTTTTCTTCCATAAGATTTAAAAATGCAGAGAGAAGAAGGAGGAGGAGGAGGAGGAGGTAGAAGAAGAGGAGAAGGAACTGAGATCCATGCAAGAAAAGAATCCTATCTAATAAAGAGGGAATGTGCAAATTAACTGTCACACAAGCACAAGGTGGCAGTGCCCAGTCCCATCAGCACCCCCGGAGTTCCCCAGTTCTTTCACAGAAAATGGGTTGCCTCAAAAGTTGGTTAAGCTTCTTATGACAAAAACCATTCAAAATCTTTGAAAAGGTTGGAATTCCGATATTTATAAAAGTTTGGACTAGAAAATTCAAGGTTGTTTCCACTACAACCTTCTATGATTTTGTGATATTAACATTCTGAATTCACATAGTACCAGCTTTATTATATGTAAGCAGATATTATTTAAAGGAATGACCATTATTATCAAAACAACTCATAAAACCACACTGTTTGTATGTCAAGAACATTCTGTGTGATTTTCCTAATGGCTGAAGTTAATGCCCCTAAATCAGCAGTCAGACATCCCATGAAAGGTCCCAGGTTGGAGAGGGTGCAGGCCAGGCTGAGGGACACCAACCCATGCACTGGGCCTCTAGTGGATATATAAAGAAAGTTGTAAGGCAATGCTTGGAAAAATAAACAACCGCCCCCCCCAAAAAAAAAACCTCATAAAAAAGAATAATTTTTAATGTCTAGAAATTCCAAGGAAAAATTTTTCAAATCAGAAAGAATCAACAATTCTTCCAAATACTCATCCCTATTACAGTCACTTTTATTTTAAAAAATCAATTTAAAAATTTACCCAAAGTCAAGAATAATCATGACTAGAAGATGACTCTGGCATTCCAGAAAGAATATATATATTCTGGAGAATGTCTGGGTCCGAGTTCTAATTCTCAGCCAAGTGATGTTAAAATTCCCAAACATGAAATGGAGATCAACGGTGACAATTCCTCCATCCCAGGAGAATCATCATGGGCTCCTAGGAACACTGGGGCAGAACTATACATTGTAAACCACAAAACAAAGGATGTTTGAGATTATCATCATTATAATCCACTGCATCTTCAACAACAAAATATTTTAACCAGATGTCTTTCTTTAAAAGGCACGAGAAATGGTTCACAATGAGTCACTTTCCTTCCCATCCACTGGATTTTTCAGTTCCATTTCTTATAAAGGCTTTACAAAATTACCAGGGTGCAAGCAACAAGAGACTGGATGGTGATGGTTTGGAAACCATTGTGTAAGAAACAGGAAAGGGACTGAAGGGCATTGGAGATAAAGAATTTTAGGACGTAAGATAACTGTGTTCTTTGATGGGCTATGATATAATACATATTGTGGAATAGACTTGTTCTGCTCTGCTATAGATGAGTGCCATGAACAGATAGACTCTGAAGGTGGAGATCACAAGATCACAATAAGACTTTGGAATGAATGGTCCAACAATGAGATCAGTTCCCAAAGAATAAACTGCTTCAGAGGTAGCCAGTGATTAGCCCGGCCATGGCCATGTCAAGTAAAGACTGAATTGGAAAGCAAGTTGAACTAAGTAACTTGAAATGTCCTTTAGCATATGTTCTGACTATGACTGACTATTTTCTGTTAGGAAAAAGTCCCAAAGTTTTATCTGAACTTTATCCTCAATAGCCTTGGGAACATTGACATAATATGTATGTGGTCGATTGAATTATTGGTCCCAATTCTTCTCTCTTTTATAGTAGTAGTATATACTCTATAGCCTTAGTCACACCATGGCTACTTGGTGGATGGAGTGTATTGCCTTCTCCTTGACACTGGACTCAGTCATGTGACTTGTGTTAGCCAATGTGACATTATAAGACATGAGGCATGATTGCCCTTTTCTGCTTCTGTCATCATCCTAATGGACAGTGCCCCTTCAACATAGACCTGACAATGAGAAAGAACGTGAAACAGATCAATTTTAGCTGACTACAGATGACTTGTAGCTTACAACAGAGTCACCTCAACCTATTTGTAAACCAACCGTGAGAAATAAAAGGGCTTTTTTTGTATGTCACTACAATTTTGGGGGCTATTTGTTATTTGGTAATAGCTAAACTGATGTAACATCTGTTACAAAATTTATTTTAAAGAATGATACAGAATTGTCCAAGGTGCATATACAGGCTCTATAAGTAAATTACAATTAAAACGTTAAAAATTGGTCTACCAGTAAGACTGCTTGACTATCAAAGAAGCATTAATAAAAGTGACCTAATCTGTTTATCATTCAAAACATTACATCATGTAGGAAAGAGAATGTAAACAAAAATTACCATAATTACAATACTTATGCTGGAAGACATAAGTAGGTATTCTCTTCAAAGGATGCACATACATTGTTAAGTAATGAGAAGGAGACAAGCTGTTTGAAATGTTTTTCAACAAAGTCTAAATAAATTCATCCACTCACCACAAGCTTGCAAAACAGGGAGTTGTGAGCAAAATGGATTTTAACCAAATTCAGATGAAATCACTTGTTTCAAAAGTATTCAAAGGGGTTTTATGAAGGATGCATTAGTAAGCCACAATGTAAATGTTTATGCCTATATTATAACAATGCCAAATGCCACATAAAATATGTATGAACCTTTTAATTTCCTGATGCAGGAACTCATTACAATTGAGATGTCACATTAAGCTGGATGCTGAAACTCTCAGAACTGCTCCTCTACAGTAGTGCCATGGGCTCAGAACTCCTGAGGAATGAACCAGCGGAGCCAAAGTGGATAATGGCACAGGCACTACTCCCTTGGCTGCTACAGGAAGTATGACAACCTTACCACTTACTCCATGGAAAGTAAATCAAATTCTCATATCAAAAATCATATCTGATCTCAAAGTAAAAAGTGTGCTTAGGTGAGAGAAGTGACATGTGAAATGTGAATGCCGGAGGCTACTTCTTTTATGTGGTGAGCCCCAAATGTAATCCTCATGGTGACCTACTTAGATCATAAAGCAGACTGGCGAGTTATAATGAATAAGATGATTTTTATGCAATGCTTATATTTGTTGCATGCACCATGTATGGATAATATTAAAAAACATAACTTATCACACAATAGAATTAAGCTTTTTAATGTATGAAGCCCGTTTAATATTTATCACTCCTTGTAAAATTTTGTACTACCCATGTATTGATTCCTTTCTAATCATAGCATCCTTGTGCTGGAATCTTAAATTCTACTTTCTGCATTTTGTGATCATGAAAAGAAAATACTCAATTGACAATTTTTTCAAAAGGTAGTGCAAAATGTATTAGCTGAAAAAAGTAAAAAAAATATGAAAATAAATTGGGAGATATATTATTAAAATATTAGAAGACTATCATGTTTTTTTAATTGTATGTTGTTGTTGACAGTATTGCAGATGAACACCAATTTCTCCCCTCCTATACTCCCCTCTTCCCAACATCTTCCCTAACCAAGGCCTTCACCATGCTATTTTGGGTATCCATTGGTTATGCATACTAGAGGCCTAGTGAAATTCGTGCATGGGGCAGGGTGTCCTTTAGCCTGGCCTGTACCCTCTCCAATCTGGGACCCCTCAGGAATGTCCGACTGACGGTTTACTCTAACTGCCCTCCCTTGCCAGCCTGGTCTTGCCCCAACTGCCCTCCCCTGCCAGCCTGATCTTGCCCCTAAACTGTTCTCCCCTGATGGCATGATCATCCCTAACTGCTTCTTCCTCCACCCTCACCACTATAGTTTGTCCAAAAGGAAGTCGGACATCTGAAAAATGGCCTATGGACCCAGTCTAATTAACATATTACCCCTTTATAAGTATGTGTGTGTGTGTGTGTGTGTGTGTGTGTGTGTGTGTATATATATATATATATATATATATATATATATATTCATATACTTTGGTTAATCTCTTCCAGTTTCCTCCCCACCCCCACGGCCCCCAACTCCCTTCTTAGATATATCATTTTGTTCTATGCTTTCATGTCTCTGGATCTATTTTATTGGTCATTTATTATCTTCATTAAATTCTACCTACAAGTGAGATCATGTTATATTTTTCTTTCACTGATGCTTTTTTTCCTCAGCATAATACATTCTAGGTCCATCCGCTTGTCAAAAGGGTAAGAAATCATTTTTTATTGCTGCATAGTATTCCATTGTATACATGTACCATGACTTTTTTATCCACTGGTCTACTAATGGCCATTTGGGCTGTTTCCAGATCTTAGCTATAATAAAAAAACACTGCTATGAACATAGGAGTGAATATATTCTGGCGGTGTTTCAGGCTTCCTAGATATATTCCTAGAAGTGGGATCACTGGGTCAATTGATAGTTCCAATTTTTTTTTTTTTTTTTTTTTTTTTTTAGAAAATCCCATACTGTTTTCCATAGTGGCTACACAATCTGTATTCCCACCAGGAGAGTATTAGAGCTCCTTTTTCTCCACATCCTTTCTAGCACCTGTAGTTGTTGATGATACCCTGTTTTCCCGAAAATAAGACAGTGTCTTATATTAATTTTTTTCCCCAAGTTGCGCTAGGTCTTATTTTCAGGGGATGTCTTATCTTTCCATGGGCTAGGTCTTATTTTCAGAGGATGTCTTATTTTCGGGGAAACACGGTAGCCATTCTGTGAGGTGTGGGGTAATACCTCATTATAGTTTTAATATGCATTTCTCAGATGATTAGTGATGTTAAGCATTTTTTCAAATGTCTATTGGCCATCTGTATGGTCTCTTTGGAGAAGTGCCTTTTCAGGTCCTTTCCCCATTTTTTAATTGGGGTATTTGTCTTACTTTTTAAAAAATAATATATTTTATTGATTTTTTACAGACAGGAAGGGAGAGGGATAGAGAGTCAGAAACATTGATGAGAGAGAATCATCAATCAGCTGCCTCCTGCACACCTCCTACTGGAGAATGTGCCCACAATCAAGGTACATGCCCCTGACCAGAATCGAACCTGTGACCCCTCAGTCCACAGGCCGATGTTCTATCCAAACTGGTTTTGGCTACTTGTGTTACTTTTGTTAAACTTACTTTTGTATGAGTTGTTTATGTGTTTTGAAAATTAACCACTTATCAATTGTGTCAATGGCAAAAATGTTCTCCCTTTACATTTTGATGCCAGTTTCTTTTGCTGAGCAAAAGTTTTTTAGTTTGATGTAACATAATTTTTTTCTTTTGTTTATCTTGCCTTAGGACAGTGGCAAACTGTGGCTCACAAGCCACATGCGGCTCTTTGGCTCCTTGAGTGTGGCTCTTCCACAAAATACCATGGCCAGGGCCAGTCTATTTTGAAGAAGTGGCATTAGAAGAAGTTTAAGTTTTAAAAATTGGCTCTCAAAAGAAATTTCAATCATTGTACTGTTGATATTTGGCTCTGTTGACTAATGAATTTGCTGACCACTGCCTTAGGAGATATATCAGTGAAAATTCTGCTATGTGAGTTGTCTGAGATTTTGCTATGTTTTCTTCTATAATAGGATTTTTTTATGATTTCATGACTTAATTTCAGTTTTTTTTTTAATCTGAATTAATTCTTGCGCATTACCTACGTTGGTTAACTACTTTCATTTTTTTTGCATGTACCTGTCCAATTTTCCCAACACCATTTATTGAATAAATCTTTTACTCCACTGTATGTTCTTTCTTCCTTTGTCAAATATTAATTGACCATTAATGATGCAGATCGATTTCTAGGATTTCTGTTCTGTTCCATTGACCTTTATGCCTGTTCTTGTGTCAGTACTAGGTTATTTTGATTACAGTGGCTTTGCAGTATAACTTGATATCTGGTGTTGTAATCCTTCCAACTATAATCTTCTTTCTTAATATTGCTACAGCTATTCGGGGTCTTTTTTTGTTCCATATAAATTTTTGAAGTGTTTGTCCTAAATCTGTGAAATATTTCATTGGGATTTTAATAGGGGTTGCATTGAATCTACAGATTGCTTTGGGTAGTAGGGACACTTTAATGATGTTAATTCTTCCAATTCATGAACATGGTATATTCTTCCTTTGTATCTTCCTCTATTTCCTTTTTCAGTATAGTGTAGTTTTCAGAATACACCTTTTTTATCTCCTTGGTTAAGCTTACTCCAAGGTATCTTATTTTTCCTGTTGCAATAGTTAATGGAATTTTTTTCTTTTAAAGTTTCTCTTTCTGAGAGATCATTACTGGTATTTTGATTTCTGGATGTTAATTTTGTATCCTGCTACTGTGCTGAATTCATTTGTTAAATTTAGTTGTTGTTGTTGTTGTTGTTGTTGGGGTTTTTGTTTTTTTGTTTTTTGTGTGTGTGTGTGGAGTATTTAGGGTTTTCTACATGCAGTATCATATCACTGCGAATAAGGAGTTTTACTTTCTCCTTTCCAATTTGAATATCTTTTATTTTTTCTTCCTGTCTGATTGCTATATCTAAGACTTCCAGTACTAAGTTGAATAAGAGTGATGAAAGCAGACATTCCTGTCTAATTCTTCTTCTTAAGAGAAAGGCTTTTAGTTTTTACCCATTGAGTATGTTGTTGGCTGAAGGTTTGTCATATATCGTCGTTATTATGTTGAGGTATGATCCCTCTATTATCACAATTCTGAGAGTTTTTATTTTAAAAAAAGGGGGGGTAGAGTTTTGTATAATGTTGTTGTTTTTTTCCCTATGTCTATTGATATGATCATGTGATTTTTGTTCTTCATTTTGTTTATGTGGTGTATCACACAAACTGCCTGCCCCAAGTTGCCCCACCACCAGACAGATGCTCACCATACCCACAAGCACACATACTCTCCCTCACACATGCTCACCCACTCACACTATAATCCTCATTCTGGTACTGACTACCGTCATGTTAGACTCCTCTATCGTGGTTTATTTTTTTATTTTTTTCCATGGTAGAAGATCTACCCATCAAGAATGTGACAAACTAATTTTCATGATGTGCTCCTAATAGATTCAAAAGCCTTTATATATATGGCAATAGGGTTTGTACAAGTGTCTGTGTGTGTGGTGGTAGGGAGTTGTGAGCATGACAAAAATAGGCTTTACATAAAAACAGTTGAATTCTATTGTCTCAAAAAGTCTCCACTTGGCCACCGCAAACAGGGCTATAGCCATCAGTGTGTGGATCCTTATGCACTCTCCAGTTTCTTGCCTTTTCCTGTTCACTTCCCCATACCAGGGTAGTGGAAAATAATAAGGAAAATGTAGACAAGTAGCTTTTTGTTAGCTCTGATGCTAGAAAGAGGAAGTCTCTACATTTCTTCACCAAAGGGAGATGATACGTTTCTGGATTGGTGAAGCTTTGATACTATCCACATGTTCAATTAGGAAGAGAAATGAAGAGGGGGTGTGCTATAACACATTATCATTGACCATTATACAAATGTCTGACCAGAGAAGAAAATAACCCCACCATACCAGGGGTGAATTGAAAGGTTTAATGGAATAGCTGACTTGCTTAACTATATACATCATTTGATGGGTAGCTACATCAGCGTGGCATGATCCTTGCTGGAAGGGGAATCAGGCTGGATGGAACAATTAAGACATCAACCTCCTTTTATCTAAGTCTCAGTAATTTAGTAGAACACAAGTACCTGAGAAACAGAAGCACACTGGGAGATTAACCCAGGGTCAGATGTCATAAAAATAGCACAAAACATTCCTTATTGAAATACTGAATGGAGGCGGACAAAAAAGGGTCCAAGTGAAGAGAGAATTCCAAAGAGACTAGTTTTAAGCCTCTACAGAAGAGGAGGACAACTGACAACTTCGTGAGGAGACCTAAGGCCGACTTGAGCATGAATTCAAGTCAGAAGGACAGCAAACCAATTGGCTCAGTTTCAGCACAACACTTGGTCAGAGGTCTTGAATGATGGGTTAGATGAGACGCAAGAGAGAGGACAACCAGGGAGAGGTGTTCAATATCTTCTGAGGTAACTCTATATCTGATAAGATGGCATAAAGAAATTGTTAAGAAAAGACATAGGGATGAGAGCCTTTCTATAACAGAAATACAAAGGGCTTAGAGAAAGAATTGCTACATGGGGGCATGTTGCATACGTGGGAGGTAGTCAACAATAGGTAAAGAGCTGAAACTAAGAGCAAACACGCTGGCTGGCAGATTGGGCACTTTTTCAGGGCACAAACTAGTCTGATAGAATCCAGCAGGCAAAGACCCACTCCACACCACCATACTATAAGTTGACATGAAGCCAAACACAATCTGAAATGCTTTAATCACATCGCAAATAATGAGGCAGACCCACATTTACAGGTTCAAGAAAATGAAGCAAGGAGGTGATAAGGATATTTTATTAGTATGATAAGATCTATTTTTATTTTATTGTAAATACTTAATATGTTTGCATCTTTCATTTTAAAGGTCTGCATTTTTCCAGTTTCTAATCAGTTAGCTACTGAGACTTTCATAGTCTCTGACTGCTTTATGTTCTTTATAGATCTCAAAGACTATGCAAAGTTTTTCACAAGTCTCCTCCCTAGAGCCTTGTCAAATGTGAGATCAGCCACAGAGCCTCATCCTGAGAGTTGAGGATCAGATCCCAGACTTCAGGGTCCACATGCCGATTGCCCTGAAGACAAAATGGGTTGGTGAACAACGGGACATTCTGTGTGTCTTGAGAGTGCTCAGACAGACTCTTTCTTGAATCTGATGAAAGTTTCAGTTTGTGAAAGAAGACAAGTTGGACTGCTGGTAACGCTCTCTTCTCTGGAACAACGATGCACCTGAATTCACTTAAAGCACGAAATCTGGTGACATCAAATTGTGGTCGTGGAGGGGGTGTGTTTAGAGACCTAACGTGTGGATAGAAAACTCGATCTTCCTTCACAAGGGCGATGTGAGTATTCAGAAGGACCAGTGACTGACACTGGACTTGGCCAGAATCATCTTCAACTCTCACCGTTGTATAGAGCAGTAACTGAACCTCTGCCAGAGAGGGGATGTTGACGTCCATATTTCCATGGAGAAAGTAAATCATGTTAACCATGGTGCTCTGGAATTTGGATGACAACCAAACTCCATTTGACAAAACTAAATCAGGGATTTCTGCTTTCCAATCCAGAGAAAGCTGGACCAGATCTTGCTGGAGTAAAGGGTGACTTGAGCAGGCAGTGATGTCAGACTCAGGCATCAGGACACACAGAAGGTCACGGCATATTTGTTGACAGAGGTTTTTGTTGTAACTAAATACAGTGAGCAGGTGACTCTCTGCAGAGCCCAGGAAACGAATGCTCTGCCCACCAAAGCCGATTTGAATCTCCCTTAGTTCTGAGAGAGACAGAGCATGAAAAATGCCCATGGAGCCCAGGTGGGTGTCTGATAGGACTAATGCATATAAAGTTGAAGGAAGCAGGAGCAAACACGCTGGCTGGGGGTCAGGTTCTGTGCAGTTAGCAACAGCAAGCCAGTAAATGCCTCTGACTTCATGGATGTCGACCAAAAGTCCTGGTAGGAAACAAGCCACATGCTTGAGAAAGTCTTGTAAAGGGCACTCTTGAAGTTTCAGCAATTGATCTGGGAATTGCACAAGGGTCTGCTTAAATGCAGAGATCCTTCCAGCTTCTTCAGATTCCAGGCAGACAACTGAGCTTGGAGAGGAACCTGGTAGCTCTGTGTTTGTGAGGCCTGGCGCTCTGTAAGGACCCAGGCTCCCTGCTGGCCTGACAGCCCCTGTCTCCTCGCTGGTACTGCTGCCAACCTGATCTTCTGCAGGAAGAGAATGAGATTCGGATGATACCCAGTGTGATGTCAAGGGCAGCTGCTGGGGTAAGTGCTTCACCAATGGCAGTCTTCTGATGTATGTTGTTACTTGGGAGGTGAGCCCACTGGGGTCCCACAGGCTCCCCACATGCCTGGCTTGGCTGATAACCTTTGTGCCAGCCTGTAGCAGGTGACTGCTAGTGCCTTTATAAAGGTTGGAGAACCTATGGTAGAAATATCCTAACCCACTGTTCCCTTCTGTCCTGATATTTATTGGTGATTCTGGAGGGCTAACTTTTTTAGAAGCTAACTCTTCCTCAGTGTGCTGCTCACTACACAACTTTGAGGCTGGTGAACTCTGAAAAATGCTGCCAGATACACTCTCCTCGCTAGAAACACTTTCAGAGAAGACACAATAGAGCAACTTGCTTTGCCTAGTCTGTTTGTTCCCACTATTTATAGACACTTCTCGGCATGTATGTTGCAGCAAAGTCCAGCTGGATTCAATTGCTGAGCTCTGTTCATCTTTATGAGTCATCAACTCACTGAAATTTTCTGATTTAACCTGAAAATGTTCTGCATTGCTGGTGTTGTTTTCATTATGAAGAGAGGTTTTAGACAGACAACCACCTATGTGCTCAGAACAACTAGAGTTGCAGTCACTTTTCTGCAGCACCTCAGGTGCTGAGGGCTGATTCCATGGGTGGTGGACTCTCTCTCCTGATGCTGAAGAGAAAATTGTAGAGTCTGAGATGGTCCAAGTCATGGGATCACTCTGGTGGTTGTTCTGATCCACCTCCCTCCTCTCCTCTCTGGTGAAAGAGTCAGTGACATCTTTGGGCAGCAGTGGGGCAAGACACCCTTTCTGTTCAAGATGTCAAAAACAGTTGAAATGGGGATGTGGTAGCAGCCTTCATGATTCTTTTGCACATGAAGATTCTTGCAGTCATTGGTTTCATTGTGTGTATTGATTCAGAGATTAAATCAAAAGCCTAAGCCATTCATATTGATTGAGACATGATTTAAAAATATATGATTGGATTCACATATAGAGCATCAATTTCCATATTATATCTCTAATAAATTGATGAGTAATTTTACAGAAGTAACCTTGTATGGAATTGATCTACAGTATCCATTTCCTGGTCTATTATTTCATTCACTCTAAAATAAGTCCTAAATCATTTGGGTCAGTTTTTAAAAGGTCAGATTTAGTTGTACAAATGAGTCCATGACCATATGTTCAAAATGTAAAGGTAATCAGGAAATACTTAATGAAAATACGACAGCAAAGCCAAAAGAAATTGACAGGTATTCCAACCTGAACCCTACTTCTCTTGCCTCTTGGTTCATTTTATAAATTTCCTTAATTTTATGTACCTGGTTAGATTGCTATTACCATATTTACAAACCAGCCTTGTCAAAGGCCAGCCACTATGGATACAAGTAAATGAAAGGCAACCTCTTTATCAGCTAAAGAGGTGGATGTTCAAAGGAAAAATTGCTGGATGATTGGACGGAGAACAAAGTCAGATAAGCCTACCGCAGAACACCCATGCTTCCACCTCTCACTCTCTGTTCAGTAATTTAGAAACACCATCTGTAAAATTTATATCACCTAGCAGTGTGTGTGTGTGTGTGTGTGTGTGTGTGTGTGTGTGTGTTTTCTTTAGGAATGTATGGGAAGGACAAGACCCTCAGTGGAGAAAAATATAAGTAAGCCCTTAGAAATCGTATGCCCAATAAACCTGAGTTTGACAATCCAGTAGTGAAATAAACTAATCAACAAAGAGTTATTTCCTTTGTACTACTACCAACTCAGTCTATAAAGTAAGCCGAATTTTAAAATATTGAGAAGTACTCAAATTCATTTCTAAACACCATGTAGGATTCTGGTTATATAAATCTGCCTTTCAAATGCAAACCAAAAGAAAGGATACTGTTGCCAATGAAAAACCAGGCAAAGCGCCTCCACCACAGCTATATGCCACTCAAACAAAGTCAAAGCAGTTTCGAATCTGCAGGAGTCCATTTAATTTTGAGTCCATAGAATAGCTTGCCTTCCCTATTAGCCATTAATCTCACTGCAACTTCAAAGTTCTAATTATGCAACTAAACATTAAGAAAATTTAATCACATGAGCATGCCATAATTTAAGGTGATCATATCAATCTGAAAAATCATTACCTACCTCATATTTTAGCTTACGTTGAATGGTACCATTGTGAAATTTCTCATTATTCTGAAAAGAAAAGGAAAAGCCCTTTATATTAAATTATAGTGTGTTCATAGAGGAGAGAAAAAAAACTGATTTGATTAGAAATATTTATGGGAACAAATTCTAAAGAAACATATTTGCCATTCAACAATGACAATATTTCTATAGAACTTATATTCCATGGTAAGCATGACTATCGATCCATCTGCCTTTAAGAGAACTGAACCATTTATTCTAAATCTTAAATGTCTAAGAATAATATTAAAAGCCAAGTTTTCCTTAAGACAATTCTTAAAGTTGCATGATAGAAATGCAATGCTTTTATTTTGATAAAAATCAAGTTGCAAATATGTATTTTCTCAAAGGCAATTTTTTTTCTACCTGAAATATTTATCAAGCAAACTAAATACTTACAGAAATTGGTTGTATTTATTTTTATTTAATTTTTTTCAATTACAGTTTACATTCAATATTATTTTGTATTAGTTTCAAGTGAAATTGGTTGTATTTTTTGAGAAAATAGAAAAATGTTATATGTAGACTCATTATAAATCAAAGTAAATTAAACATTTTAGGAAACTTTATATTCACTTAAGAATTTCCTTCAGAAATTCAAAACTTTAAAATAAATAAACTTTCTTTTGAACTCACATTATTTGTAAACTATTAGGCTCCACCCAATATTTAATTTTTCTAGAACATTTGCATCTCAATTTTCTCATTGAGAAACAGTAACAAAAGATGCCACCACCACCAATAACTTATTGAAAGCTTGTCTTAAAAATGCATGACTGCATTACTTTGGTTCCCTCAGCTCACCTTCGTCATGTCTGCAGACACACTGCTGTCATTGCAAATCACACGATGCAAATCCTGAAGACGCCTTTGGACTTCCTCTTCAATGTAAGCACTGACCCTGGGAACAGGGAGACAGGGGTACTTGAACACTTCTAACCACACAGAGCATTTGAGATACTGTTTTTACTATGCCCTTAGTGACAGGGAACTTTCTCATATTATATATATATATAATATATATATATATTATTGATTTCAGAGAGGAAGGGAGAGGGAGAGAGAGAGAGAAACATCAACATGAAGAGAATCATTGATTGGCTGCCTCCTGAATTGCCCCCCTTCCCCTCTTCCCCACCCACCGGGGACAGAGCCTGCAACTCATAGGTCTATGTTCAACCACTGAGCCATGCTGACAGGGCAAGCTTTCTAATTTTAAATGCCAAACATAACAACTCTGGACCTTAAACATTTTTCAACTTTTTAAGAAATCTAAAGCCATGTGTTCACTATCTGTGTTTTCTCCAAATGAGAAAGAACTAAGTAACAGAATTTTGAGAATGAGAGGATGACTGAGTAATCCCATCCAACCCTCTAGAGGATTTCCTTTGGAACCTCTGCTACAATGTAGGGGAGAATCACAGACATCTGGTTCTGAAGGCTCCCAGCCTCCAACCATGAGTCACTGACTCTAAGACCCAACTAACACTTCACGCACTGAGCTCTGGTTTCCTCACAGAAAACAGTGATAGTTATAGCTCACTTCACAAAGTCATTTAAAAGGATTAAAGAGAAAAAAAAAAAGTGAATATACACTATTCCGACGAAATAATGTCTTGCATTTTTCCTGTACTTTCCTTTCTCTCCAACTGGGTTATGTACACCTGGCCAGGAGACACCACATCTTAAAGGTCTCTACCTTCCAAAATGCCTGTCCCAGAACCAAGACAGAGGAAACAGGAAACAGTTGACTGTTGAAGCATTTGTTAGCCGAGTAGCTCATACCTCATAGAATGCAGGTGAAATTGAATGAAGTACAACCATTGATCCAGAGAAATCAGGGAGACTACAGATTTTTACTAATACCTAAAATCCTTCTACTGGTTCAGACTGCTCAGATGGAAGTCTTACTCTGAACTAGGTTCTCCTTCCCCGAGTCTGCAGACATTGATTAGGTGGATTAGTTTAAATGAACAGTTTGGCATGTTTTTATCTTACCACATTAAATACACACACACACACACACACACACACACACACACGCACGCACACGCACACACACAAAACAAAAACAAACAAACAAAAACAAACACATCTGATTCCACCTTTCTAAGCACATGCATTTTCCATAAATATTTTTTTGTAGAACTGACCATGGCAAAATAATTTTCTGAAATGCTAGGTAAAGAGATTAATATGATAGGTAAGGTAGGCTAAAAGAATGGAGTTAGGGTAATAAAGTGCAGTATTTACCTTTCAGTACTGAAAATAAAATCATGTGCAACTGAACCTGAGCCAAGGCCACTTACAAATGCATTGCCTCACTGGACTTTTAATTTTTAAATTATCCCAGTGCAATATTAGTATGCAGCCCTAACTTTATTTTTTATTTTTTTAAATATATTTTATTGATTTTTTACAGAGAGGAAGGGAGAGAGATAGAGAGCTAGAAACGTCGATGAGAGAGAAACACCGACCAGCTGCCTCTTGCACACCCCCTACCAGGGATGTGCCCACAAGCAATGTACATGCCCTTGACCGGAATCGAATCCGGGACCTTTCAGTCCGCAGACCGACGCTCTACCGCTGAGCCAAACCAGTTTCTTCAGCCCTAACTTTAAAGGGCTACAGAAGCTCATGATATTCTGAGTACATTTTGATATGAAGATACTTATCTCCTAATACCCAGGGCTCAAGACTGTCTAGTTTGAAATGTCCCCATGACATAGATGGGTTGAGTAAAATAATCAAGTTCCTTATAGCTGAAGAATGATTGAGTCAATTTATCTGAGAGTCTAAGCTACAGAGCAATTGACAATGCCACCCAAATTGAAAGTCAGTTCATTATAGTAACAATCAGGTATATATGTATGCTATTTATGATCTTTCTGAATATACTAATATAGCTTTGGTAACAGACTTCATCTATTTGTAATCATGACTTCTATAAATAAACTATCAGCAAAAGGTCCTTCTTCTTGGTACAATTCAATTAATGCTCTTTCTTTGTTTCTCTCAACTTGGCCTTGCATCACTACCTTCTTGATGAGCCGGTTTCCCAGGACCTTTTTAGTTCTGTCTTCTCACAAACTACTTGCACCAGCATTACTTGGATTTAGCGGGCCAGTTTTCAGGTTTTTGGTTCCCTTTAAGTGATAACTCAACCCACCATTGGCCAGGGAGTGGCTGATGGAGGTAAAGCACATCTTAGGATCATGAATTACTTGTCACCTTCTATAAAGCCCTGCATATGTAAACTGGCCAATAAGAGGGACAGTGACTCATTGAATCACATCAGAAATGTCCAGTACCTGGCGTCCATCAGAGGAACCAGGTGAGATTTTTCAGGATTGGATGACAAGCTGGAAGAAGCAGCCTTTCCCTCCAAGGTACTAAAATGCCCTTTCTGAACACCATCGACTTCACAGATCTTCTGCTTCAACTGCTGGATTTCATGTTCCAACCTACAGAAATGGAAGTTACATGAATTAATTCATTAACACTATTTCCTGACCATCATCACTGAGACAATGTTCTAGAAACTCTGAGAGATCTAGACCAAAAGTCTGCAAAGAGCTTTACCATCTAATAGAAAACATGCCACATACCTAAAAGATAAACTATATGGTGATAATGGGCCACAAAAGGGGTTCAGAACAAGTTTGTAGGCACCCAAAAACGAGCATTTTACCATCAAGAGCAAAGATCCCCACCATGTTCCAAGCAAATCCTCAGAGGTAGATGTGCAGGATTCTGAGACCCCTGCCCTGCCTTCAATAAAACAGCTGTTTACTATATATCGAGATCCCACTTAATATTTCTGTTTGAGAAAAGAGATCTGTACTTTCAAGAGTTTTTTAAAACCACCAGTATCGGAGAACCTTCATGGTCAAGATAAGTTTAAGTTGAATCTTCAGAGACCAGTAGGAATTTTAACCTTTGGGGATAGTTGGCAGAGAGTTGTCCAGATACAGAAAGCAACATGAACACAGAAGCTAAGCTATGGAAACCAGGAATCCTCTTTGCCTAGGCAGATGGTGTGGAAAAGGCAAAAAGATGAGAGCTCTAAGAAAGCAGGTGGAGTATTTCAGAAAACTCATATAAACTGTAAACTGTGGAATCAAACATTTATTGCCCATGATAATGATGCCTCTAATATGAGGTCAAGTGTCTGTGAGGCTGTTCTGTCACTGACCCAGGCACACTTGTCAAACTCACAGTTGGCCATAAACAAGACATGTGACCTGCAGGCCGCAAGCTTACCATGCTTAGGCTAGAGGACCAAGTCTGCCAGTGAATTTAGTCCCAGAATACACTAGACCCACCTAGGGGCTGTGGCCCATGTGCGGTGTGAACTGGGGCAGGTTGATGAAATCTGGGTCTCAATGTCTTTAGGTATCAAGTGAGGGAGTAAACTAGTCTCTCCAAATCCATTCAGCTCCAAAAATGATGGATTCTAGCTTCAGATGCTAACACACCACAACAATGCCAGCTTTCCAATGTCACCAGCAGCAGTTTGACTGCTCTGTCCTAAACATGAAAGCCACGTTGTGAGCTGCTGAAATTAGACTGGGGGGTCACCAGGGTTAGCCCTCATGGGTTCCATGGGAGGCAATGACCTGCTTAACTCAGCCTTTCATCTGTCTACCGATTAGCAAGTACTTACTGAGCCTCACCTTGCAGAGCACACAACATTTTCGAAGGGCAAGGGGATGAACATAAGAGAGTGATGTTAGGGGCCAGGTGGGTGGACCAGCAACCAGGGAACAATATTGAGTGTCTCGGAGATCGTAAGGAAAATGAGCCGGATATAAGAAGGTAATTGCCAGTGTTTATAATTAAGATGACACCCAGTGGGGTTGTTCAAAGCCTTCAGGGCCAGAACTGTGGAAAAGACAGCAGGGGCTAAAGGGGGCCCTGAAGGCTGAGCAGGATTTATAGGAAGGATTGGGGCACATGGAAGAGCCGCTTGCCTGGCAGCAGCTCTGTGTCAGCAGACAAGAGGACAAGAGGCTAAGAGACTGGAGGCAAGTAGGCCTAGATTCAAGCTGTAGCTCTGCCACTTTCCACCTGATACTTGTCCCGAGTGGTTATATAATCACTGGGTAGAAAAAAAGTGGGGGGGAAAGGCAGAAAATGGATTAAATTTTTCTCACAAACAACCAACAGGCAAAGCCAAGTTAGTACACTGTTGTCCAATCTGGTTCCACAGGAATTTAATATTTCACACTTGTGAATTTCATGAGTGGTCAAGTCAGGCTTCATGGCAGGCCCTGGCTTAGCCATGAGAAACCCAGAAAAATAAACACCGAAAAAGCTCAGAAGCATCACAGCTAGAGCAAAGAGCTCAGATTTGTTGGCCTGAATTAGGACTAAGCAGAGTCTACTCCATCCAAACACAGGAAGCTGAAAGCCTCCTCTGTGTGGCTGCTGGAGCAATGCTGACATTGGGAAATCACTTCTGCTATAATAGAGTATTAATACTAAATGGCCAGCGAGTGAAGCCAGTTGACAAAAGCCAGGGACATCAAGCTAAAAGCTCAGGCTGCATCCCTACTGCACACTGCAGGATACAAACTGAGAGCGTGCTCTCCACTACTTTAAATTTCCTGGGGCTGCAGCTTTGTCCAGCAATTTTGTTTATATAATACACCTGCAGTCCCATTCGTAAACCTCCAACCTATTTCTCTGAAGTAATAGCATTATGGTTTTTGATTGTTATTTGTTGTCGTTTTGCCTGCAGGAATTACCAGAGAGTAATTGTAAATGGAATTCACAGTAGAAGCCGGTCATTTGAAAGGAAGTTGTCCTGACCTTTCCAGGCAAAATGATGGATGGAGGCTCCAGCAACACCCCAGAGCAGGCCTTGCCTGCCATTAGCATGGATGCCAGGTCTCTGCCAATGCCATGCTGGGCCCCTACAGGGCAGCAGACTGGGCTTCTGTTGCAGCCTCTACAAGAAGGCTCGGGATGGGGGGAATGCTGAGGTGGGGACAGCGTTCCACGCCCTCCAACCTGGGCTTCAGTTAAGATCTCAACTGACCAAAGAAAGGTTTGGAGCTAAGAAAATGCACAGACCCCCGATCTCATCCACCTCTCCCTATAAAGGTGAAAGGGTGAGGACACTGGCTCAATGATGACAGATCCTGAGCCAGCAATGACAGGGAGGTGGTGAAGGAGGAGAGACAGACCGGAAGGAAGAAAGGAAAAGGAGGAAGAAATCAAGGCTAGAAGCTTTCAGTGTTCTGTATTTATCAAATACCGAAAAGTACACATTCCATAGGTCAGTGGGTTTTGAATAAGGGTTTTGTGTGTTATTTTCAACTTTAGGCCAATGATTCTAGAACAAGGGTTCTAAGGGGGAAGTAAAGACTGTTTAGAGGTATTTTTCTCAGGCAAATAAGCATTTGCCTGCGTACTAGAGAATATAAAAGCTCAAAGAATTACTTTATAATAAGACAGTGCTAGACACACTGTGAGGGAGAGACAACACGCAATGGCGTGGCACCGGTGCTATGCCATGCTCTCCCTTCCACATCCCACATCTCACCTCTCCCGGTCCTTCTCCAGGGCCTCCTGCTCGGCTTCCAGGCTGGCCTGCAGCCCTGACTGCTCGCTGCTGCTGCTGCTGCTGTTGAGGGTGGCCAGCTTCTGCCTCTGCTCTTCGATCTCCAGGCCCAGGGTGGAGCGCCGCTGCAGGGCCCAGTGCCGCCTCTCCAGCCTGGCCACGGCGCGCTCCAGCGCCTCCCGCTGCTGCTTCTCCCGCGATTCCAGAATCTCCTTTTCCTTTTTCCGCACTTTTTCTTCCTGCCGAGCAACATTGGCCGTGAATTCAAAGGTGGCTTGGAGCTTCTGCAGCTGGCTCGCATTGGCTTGGTACTGGGCAAGCTGCTCTTCTTTTTCTTCCATTTCTTTTTCTACTTGGTAAAGAGTGTTGTCTAAGCCCAGAGGGCCGGTATCGAGGATTTCAAAGGCTCTCTGCTTTTCCTCCAACAGAGTGGGCAGATGATTCTGCAGAAGGTACTGGAGCTGGCGCTCTTTGTGCTGCAGCCTACACTCTGCCGGCTTTATTTTCTCTAGATCTTGAGCCACCTGGGGGACGTATGTGACGTCATCATCATTATTTTTTCCCAACAACCTAGAGTCGTCCTCATTTTCCGATTTTAACCGTTCCAGGATTTCCTGTTCTTCTTCAACTTCTTTTTTCAGGAGGTCCTTCTGCTGCACCAGGTCCTTCTCCAGGTTGGCTAGCTTGACCAGCTGCCTTCTCTTGAACTCTAAGAAATGCAGCTGAGCCCTTTCCAGCTCCTCGCTGTCCTCATCGCCCTCAGTGCGGGCTTCCTTCACCCGCAGCAGGGAGGCCCTGATGCCCTCCAGGTCTCTGCGCTCCTCCTCCACCCGCTGCACCTCCCCGAGCCGCAGGAGCCGGATCATCTCCTGCTTCTCCCTTAGCTGCTCCTCCAGATGGGCCACGAGCATGACCTGCTCCTTTTCTTGCTCCTCCAGCCTCTTCTTTTCCAGTTCCAGCTTGGCGCACTGCTCGTCCTTTTCCCTTTTGAGCCGGTCCAGTTCTTCAAATATCTGCGTCTTCTCGGCCTTGTCGCTGTGGTTGAGCTCCTGCAGCCGCTGGAGCTCCTCTTTGACCCGGAGGAAGCGCTCTTCTTCCTGCTTCTTCTTCTGCAGCTCCATCTCCTGCTGCTCCCGCAGCCTTTCCTCCTCAAACCTCTCCTTCTCGGCGAGCAGGTCCTTGAGCCGGCTCTCGATGTGGAAGCTGCGGCGCTTGAGGCTCTCCTCTTGCTTGCGGATCTGGCGCTGGACGATCTCGGTCTCCTTGCGCTGGCTTTCCACCTCCTGCTGCATGCGCTCCAGCGCCGCCTTGTCAGATTTCTGCTTCTCCTCCATTTCCTCTATGAGTTTCCTGAAATGCACAATGTTGACTGGTCATCATTTGAACACTATTCAAATATTGTTCTCTCCCCGAACTGAAATGCTCTGAAAATGAATGTACCATATAAAGCCAAACCCTTCATGACAATAAAAATGAGGGAGAATTGCATTGCTTTTCATTTCCAATAGCAGACTGTTTGATTTTTTTTTTTTTTACTCTCTAACTGTCCAACATATCATTTGTCTAATCTCTTGAAGTAGCCTCTGATATCATGTCTTTGTAGTGTCTATAAGCATAATGTGTTATGCATGATATAATTTTAAAAGTCCCCTGAGCTCAAAGAGAAAGAAGCATGCCCAATTTAAATTTAAATGGGAATAATTTTATTCAGCCCAATGGTTAAAACGCAACAAATTCTGTTAACAAGATGGCATTAAACAAAAACGCTTATGCTCTCTTCAATTCATTTGGGTCAAATATCAAAGTCAAGATAATCGACAGTTCATTGTTCCTGCTCAAATAACTACATGCTATTTAGCACTTAATCACTATCTTAGAGAAATTATTAATAATCAAGTGGCCCTAAATACTAGCTTATTACTACACAACACTGAATATAACAGAGTCTTCATTAGAATACTTAAGTGCAGGACTCCAGGGGGTTACATGTCACGTTTTGTGCGTAGGAGAACAACCGACCCCCACTGGGTGCTACCTCAGTGTTTCAGGGGTGGGGTGGCCTACAAAGCAGGAACATGGGTCTGTACGAGAACAGATGATGGCCTCCATATAAAGCCATCACGGATCTGTTTTATATGATGTTAGAAACCAATTCATCTGTAACATCTAAACTCCAGATTCTAGAAAATAGTCACTTTGTAAATATTTCTATGGCCTTAATTTCTACTCAAGTGCCTTAGTCCATTTCTTGAGCTGTTAAATAGAACAGGAGAAAAGAAAAAGGATATTTTTATCAAATAATTATATTCAGAACATATAAAAGTTCTCCAAATCAATAAATTAACCACACATTCATAACACCAGAAGAAAGGTGAATGAGGAATGTGAAGAAAAAGCTTAGAGGGAAATACCAGCATCGGGAAAGCCAACCAGCATCGGGAAAGATGTTTAAAGGAGGGAGGCATAAGGAAGGAGAATTGTCATTCTTTCAGCTTTTTAAAAACTCAGCTGATATTTTTAAGGAAGATATATTTTTGAATTAAATTTAAACAAGTACGTATTTGGCATAATTAAATGAGTATACTAAATTTGCCTACTGGCTCTATTTCTCCTTTCTCACAAGTATTTGAGAATGAATTATTTTAAAAATTGAAATATGATGTAAAACTAATCAGCTAAAGAAAATGGCTTATGGTCATTAGACATGTAAATAACAGACACAGAGACAAAGGGAGGTAATGAAATAGACATAGATGAAATCCGTCTAGGACATTAACACAATAATTTACAACTACAGTAACCCATGTTGCTTACCTTTTGCTTTCTAATTTTTCAAGTTCTTCACGCTGTTGCCGCTCAAATTCAAGTCTAACAAAATCAAATGAAAATTAGTCACTTTTCTAAAAGAGCTTTTCTCTCTTACTTTTTGTATATTTAGCTATTACAAAGAGTATCAGTTGAGTATGATTTTTCATTACTATGGATTAGCAAGTTTAAAAAGTAAACTTAATTCTATGACTATGATTAGAAATTAAACATACTTTATTTGGAGCTTGAATTCAGACTAAAAAAACAAAACAAAACATATCTTACTTAAAGAAAAACAAAAACACATATCATACTACTGAAAAAGCAGAATTAAAGAAGACTTCTAAATGATAAGCATGTCTATTCCATGCAGCTTAGTCACCAATGAGTATATAAAAATGGAGAATCTCTACCTTAAACAGATGGGTCCTTTTAAAGGGAAAAGACTGCCAAGGAGGTAGAGAGAGAGCACAGAGATCAATTAAGAAAAGAACTGAGGAAAATATCAGGAGAAAAACAGTAATGTACAAAAGCCAATAACCATGAAAAATTTTAAACATCATTTTTATCAATATCACATTTGCCAATAATTTTTGAAGCAAACACTCCAAAGAGTTACCTATGTAATAATTTATATACTTCCCATGATAGAGCATTAATAATAACTGAGTGTAAGTAATAATTGCAAACAGTAGTCACATTCATACTTTCTACTATACAGATAGTTATACTGCAGGAAGTTTGTCAAGATCCTCCTTAACTAGGAGTTACATGAGCCTAGAGAGATCAAGATCCCCAAAATGGTAGCAAAATAAAGGGGGTGTAAGGCAGTGGGAATTTTGAAAAAAAATCACTAAAATATTGATAACAAAGGTTGACTTTTTCTCAAGTACTAGATTTAATTACTGCAAGATTTCACTATTTCTATTAAGCAGCATGAACTGTAATTCACAAATTTTCCTGTTTTGGTAATTGGCAGATATCTAAAAGTTGAACTATGAAAAAATTCACCATGGATTATTTTCTTTGGATAATGTGCAAGTGCAAATCTTTACAATGAGCTAACTAATATTTCAAATAGCTCTGTTATCAATTTATTGTGTTCTAATATTGAGAAAAAGATGTCTGATGGAACTTGTCCTGAATGTTTCACAAGTTAGCTTACCCTGTCTCCCTTGTAAATCCTTAAAATAGCAAATAGGATCTCCAGTTCACAGATTGGGAACCAAAGCTTGGCTATGTGAATGGATTTGTCCAAGGTCATAAAGATAAAGTGTGGTGGAGCCAGGATTTGAACGGAAGGTAGTGTGCTTCCAAAAATATCCTCAATTAATTCATTTTATAAGCAATTCTTACATTTGTGATGTGCAATAAAAGTATTAAATCCGCCAAAACCGGTTTGGCTCAGTGGCTAGAGCGTCGGCCTGCGAACTGAAAGGTCCCGGGTTCGATTCCGGTCAAGGGCACGTACCTTGGTTGCGGGCACACCCCCAGTGGGGGGTGTGCAAAAGGCAGCTGGTCGATGTATCTCTCTCATTGACGTTTCTAACTCTCTATCCCTCTCAATTCCTCTCTGTGTAAAATCAATAAAATTAATTTTTTTAAAAAGTATTAAATCTTTGCTGAAACTTGTCATTTAGGATTATATGTACCTTCCTATCAAATAAAAATAATCTGTAAATTACAGGCATTGTCATCCATGATAAATCAATCATATATATATGATTTTTGCCAGTTTCCAAGCACAGCACTTAAATCATTACATTAAGTGGGTATTAATTTCATTCAAGTTCATATATGATCACTTTCCTATTACAAGTTCATATATGATCACTCTCTTTCCTACTTGGGAATGTTTCCTAGTAGATATTTTTAGACTTTTGTACAGTTTAGTCTTTCTAGAGATACTTATGAAATCAAAAAGAATCTCTGGATAAAACATTTTCAAAATCAGAGAATTTCCCCAATGAAATTGTCTTTATTCTCTATTTTTATTTTCTGTGAACAATAGCTCAATTTGACCATCCATAGAAACAGCTCTGACAATGTCACAAGTCCATGATCATAAAGCCAAGTGCTACTCTTAAAGTTGGGTACTCCAAGTTCAAATGCAAACAGCAAGGGATATTCAGGAAATATATCAATGAAAGAAGAGGATGACCATGAGGATGTATTTAGTAACAACGTGAGGGAAAAGCCAGGCCAATGACTGGGAGACAATGTGTATGGCACGCTGGGAACATAAGACCAGCATGGAAAGAGCAAGTGGAACCAGTGGAGAGTGATGGTATGAAAGCAATTTTGACCCAAGAGGGAGTCAGGGCCAAGACCACCTGGACTCTAGAATAGAGTCATAGAATACAGACAGAGCTCTGTCCACCAGGGCTCTTTAAGGACAGAGACTTGCCGTACTTGACTATATATCCTGAGGGCCGTGGGTAAGACACATAGTAGGTCTTCAACCAATGACTGCTATGGATAGTGCTCTGAAGTCAATGACATAAGGCTCAGAGCCAGATTCCAATTACACAGTCAAAGAATACCTGGATGAGGAGGAAATGGTGTCAACCAATGCAGAACTCTCTTTGCCTCAAGAAATAACAAATCTTGGTGCTTCCCACCCTTTCAAAATGAACGTAATTAATAGTAGCAAATGCAGAAAAAAGAGGTAAGCCTCTCACCATAAATGCCCTGATAGCATTCATGGTATATGGCTTTTAGTCTTTATAGCCATACACATACATGGATGGAAGTATACAACAGTCTTTTTTTTTATAACCTTTTTCTCTTCACATATATCTTAAAGAAATCCCCACATCATTAATTGTTATTCTACAACATAGTTGAATATCATCAGTTTATAGTATGGATACACCATGACTTATATAAGCAATCTCATACTGTTGGAAATGTACATAGTAGGTGATTCTGACAGAACAGTGTGGTGGGATCTACACTGGGAAGCCCAAGGAGAGGTTAGTTTAATAAAAGCAAATCTGTACCTGTTTATGGGCAGAGAGAACACAGAGACCAGGAAAGGGAAGTTTGAAGATGCAAAAAAGACTTAAAATGCCCCACAGTTTCTCTGCATTGACAATACCTCCTTGAAGTAAAGAGCTTTAAGAATCTGCTTCACACATTTGCACTTCTTTGATGTTACATGCTGAGAGACTAAATGCTGACATGCCCAAACAGCAATGCTTAAAATGTATGCCAGGTATGGGACTAAGGCTGGCGGAGGAATGGGAGTGCCTTTTGTGCCTACATGGGCCATCTGCTCACCCTTAGCTCTCCACTGTCATCCCTCTTCTGTACTTGGTCTTCCAACCTTCTTTTCCCTTTTTTCTCTCTCTGACTTCTCTCTCTTTATTCCTCCCCTTGTTGCTGGAATGTAAGCTGCAATTCCCGTCAAGTGAACAATTCAGGGAGTTATGGATATAGGTGAAAAACTAACCAAGCGGAAAATATTTATATAAAGCAATCAACAATTTATATAGAAAAAAAGGAAAAATTTCCCAAAGTAATTAATGATAAGCAAGCTTTACATTATGATATAAACATAGAAAGATGTATTTAGTGGCCTGAGGAAAGTTCACAATAAAATGTTAAGAGAAAAAGCAGAGCCCTAGCCAGTTTGGCTTAGTGGATGGAGCATCAGCCTGTGGACTGAAGGGTCCTGGCTTCAATTTCAGTCAAGGGCATGTACCTAGGTTGCAGGCTCCTCCCAGCCCGGGCCCTGGGTGGGGTTCGATGCAGGAGGCAACCAATCCATGTGTTTCTCTCACACTGATAGTTCTCGATGTCTTTCACTCTATCTTCCACTCTCTCTAAAAATCAATGGGAAAATGTCCTAGGGTGAGAATTTAAAAAAAGAAACATTTCTTAAAAATTAAAAAAAAGAAAAAGCAGAATACAGAACTGTATATCTAGTGTGATCTCAATTTTACTTTTTAAATACTCTTTATAATAATAATTATATATGATGTACAATTAACTATAAATACTATAAAATATAAGTAAATGTTACAAATATAAACCAATCATTATTTCTTGGTGGAAGGACTATGAATGCTTATGATTACTTTATTCATTCCTGAGTGTTTTACTTTTTTGTAATAAGAATTTAAATTTATAATGAGACAAACTACCTGTTTCATCTTTTTAAAAAATATATTGATTACAGCAACCATTCCACTTCCTTTTTGCTTCTATGAATCTCTGGTTCATTTCTACTTATTCTCAACAATGATGATAATTAACCTTTAGGAGATTATTAGATATGGAAGTTGTAGATGATGACAAAACATCCAATGTCACTAATGTGGAACATAGCTATTTCAGGTTAGAATTATGGTCTGTGATTAGAAAAAAAGGGGGGGGGGGAGTGGATGGAAGGACCTCATCATGTTGTAAGCAGTTAGACAGACATGAGCAGAGCAAGTACCATGGGCCTGTACAGAAGGTACTGGGGTGCCTAGCAAGAGGCAAAACTGGAAAAACAAAGATCTCACCTCCAAGGTAACTTTTCCTCCCTGACCTGTTGCTAGTCATGTGTCATGCAGATTTGACCCCATTAGAGGGTGAATGAACAAGGGGGCAAGAACATAGGTCTTAAGCACTACACTGAGTGGCCGATTATTATGATCTCTGAACGCATAATAATCTGGCCATTCAGTGTGCGTGTGTGTGTGTGTGTGTGTGTGTGTGTGTGTGTGTGTATTTTAGAGGCCCAGTGCATGAATTCGTGCATGGGTAGGGTCTGGCCAGCCTGACCAAGGGCAGTTGAGTTGACTGGCCTGCCTACTGGTCAAACTCCTGGTCAAGGGGACAATTTGCATATTAGCCTTTTATTATATAGGATATATACTGAGTGGCCAGATTATTATGTGTTCAGAGATAATAATAATCTGGCCACTCAGTGTAATTCCTCAAGATAATAAGGTTCTGACCTGCAACAAATAAATGCAGCTAGGTCTCAACTGTGTTTCAGCACCAGGCCCAGAAAAACAGCAAAACCAGACAAGGGACTCCAAAGCTGACCTCAGGACCAGCTGTATTAACTAATAACCAGCCAATCAGCAGAGATCATGACCCTAAAGGGACACACCAGGGAAGCTGATGAACGTTCTGCCGAGATTCTCTTTTGGGACCTCCCCTAAAATCTTCACCCTTAAAAACCCTTAGGAATGCCCTGGCCAGTGTTGTCTAGTGGTTAGAGCATTGGCCTGCTCACCAAAGGGTTGCAGGTTGGGTTCCTGATCAAAGGCATGCACCTGGGTTGCAGGTTCCATTATTGGCCCCAGTGCAGGGGGCAATCAATCAATGTATCTCTCTCACATCAATGTTTCTCTCTCTCTCTCCTGCCCCTTCCACTCTCTCTAAAAATCAATGGAAATCCTCAGGTAAGGATGGGAGGCCCAGGAGCACACTATGCTTTCACCTCCTTTCCCCATCTTCTTCTCCACAAGGCACATTTTCCTGCCTCTCAGTCTCCTAAGCTCCAAGTGCCTTTCTTGTGCCTCTGTAACTTGTTTCCTGAGCCCATTTCTTCTATTGCTCATTTCTTCTACCTCTGTTACTTTCTAAATGAAGCTTCTATTATAGTTTGAATCTTTGCTTTGAACTGTTTCTTAGCCAGAAGTTAAGCACTGAGGTTGCTGAACCCAGGTCTAGTCTGATCCCACCATTCTAACACCTGATGCCATTCTCACTGCCAACAGGGCACAACACCACACACACACACACACACACACACACACACTCAAAACATAGACCTAGTATCAACAAATAGTTGCACCAGCAGACAAAATTACCAACTATTTAAAGTGCTACCAAGGAAAAATAGAGGACATAATGAATGAATGGCCAGAGTTATGAAATTTGGATGCGGTTGGTAACACCTCTATGAGGAAGCAAGACTTAAACTGAGGATTCAGCCATGTGAAGTGTGGGCAAACACCTGCTGAGTATTACAGGAGGAGGAAACCCATGTACAAAGACTTGGAAGCAAGAATGGGCAGGCACATCTGAAACCCTTGATTGAATCTGCAACAAGCTCCAATCAAACCAGTTAAAGTACACAGAGCTGGTGGCATGTAATCAAGTTAACTTAATGTTATTTTAAAAGAAAGCTACTAACTATAACTACCTTGATCCATAACTACCTTTCATCATTGCACTAGGAAAAGTCTAATTTCCTAGTTGACCTTTACAATTCAGCTTGGTATTTTTGAACAATTATAAAATGAGTGAAGCACAATGCAGACCTAAAGTGACTGAATAAAGAGAAATTATTTTTTTTTTTTTTTTGAGTTCTACAACTCAGGTTTCTGACTACTTTGAAAACAGAAAACACAATGGGAGCAAATCACTGAAAGTGGTTCACAGTGAAATAATATTCAAGGACGAAAAAAAAAGAGCAAAGTCAGTAATTAACACTAGTCTCTGTTAATGGAAGGAAAGAACCCACTTCTAGTTGCTTTCATCGCAAGTCCCCCATGACTGTGTTTGTTAACAAGCTACTTAAGGCACTTCACAGCAACTGTAAAGTTAGGAAATGGTCCATAAAAAAAAGGCAATAGAACTGAGACAAAAAGCTAGAGAAGAAATCGGCCTTACAGCAAAGCAAAGTTTTGAAAATGGTAAGGCCCAATAAAATAAACCAGCAGAGATAAACACAGTAAATATCCATCAACTAAAACACAGGCTAATTACCAAATCACCAATATATATAAAACTTTCATGCTCAAGGTTAGCAAGAAAAAAACAGTAAGAATGAAATAATGTTTAAAGTAGAAAAAAATGAAAGAAAAGCAGAGAGAAAGCAGATTTAGCAGGGCACTGCATTTACAAGCAATGTAACCATTCCTCCAGGACATGTGTGACCTGTGAGAGTGCAAAATCTCACCAAGAGCATCTTCAGCTGTAGATAGTAATTGGGAAGGCACATGGACATTTCTTTAATTATCAGTCAGCTGAACTCAGGGCAATAGGCAGAGCCACACCCTGGGAATATGCTTCCCTAATAAGTCTGGACATGTTATCAGTTTGGCCTTCATATTAGCCCAGGTGTAGGCAGTAGGGGGCTTAGATATGTAAATCCAGCTAAGCACCAGGAAGGCTAGGGCCTACTCAAGAATACAAATAAGCTCATTTGAAGCTAAGTTTTGGTGATACTTCCTGATATTTGGGGATGTAAAATAAATGTGCTGCCTGGGCTCAGGGTCCTGTCCCTCCATCAGAGTGGCAGTGTCCTACCCAGCTCCCAACTTTAAATCTATCTCTGCATCTTTCTTTCTATTATTTATCAATCCCTGGCTGCCTCCACTTAGAACTAGTTCATTCATCTCTCTTTCCAAGCTGGATGCAGAAAACTAAGATCCCTGCCATATTAGGCACCTGCTGCCTCTGGCCCCCACATCCAGCTATGGTCAGAGTCTGATTCTAAAATACCTTCCACTTTGGTATAAATCAAGGGGGAAAACTGCACTCACTTAGTTCACATTTATTCGATGTCTATTAAGTTCCAGGTGTGAAGCTGGGCACAGAGTGAACAACCAATTAGATTCTGTGTCAGTTTCCTGGAAGCTTAAAGTCATCTATAGGGAATCTAAGACTCAGTACAACAAAGGAGGTAACCCTGTTTTTGTTTTTTTTTTTTTGTTTTTATGTCATCTTACTTTCTCCCTCATGTGACTTATTTATCCTTTCAGTTGAAGAGAGGGAGGGAGATAGGGAGGTTGGTGAAAGAATGGGGAGAGAGAGCACAAGGTAGACATAGGGAAGAGGTGGGAAGTAGGAAGGAAAATGAAATATGTTTTGTTGTTTTCATATAATTGACAGCTGGTGATTGGGAACCTAGTTCTTTCCAGCTTTATATTCTAAATTTACATCCCTACTCTTAGTCTGAAAGGACCAGAAAGGCTGGACCTAACTGCATGCAGAATCCCTGTGGCATGCAGTTCAGCAGAGGACCAGTTGATGAATTCTTGGTGCTCATCAGAATGCCCAGGACACACTTAGGGGATACAGCCGCTGTTAGCAGGATGCCCCAGTCTCTATTCCTGTGATTATAGCTCAGAAATGCTTCCAGCAGGGTGTACTTCTATTGACACAGTTGACACTTCAAGAGGATTCCTTCCCAGTTTGCAAGCAGATGGAAAGTCTCAAACGTGTAGTGGGAAATGGTAGTGATATGAACAACCATTCTATAGAATAATTTATAAAAATGTATCAAGATAGATTAAAACCATATACACCCTCTGACCTAATACTTCCATTTCTACTTTTTTTCTCCCCTGAGAAAGTAATCATGGATAAACACAAAGATATAGCTACAAATATGTTCATCCCACACAACACCTAACAATAGAAGATAAGTTAAATAGGTATGGAATATCCATATAATGGACTATCACTTGGATATTGAAATGATGTGGCAAAATGTATATGAAAGGAAAAGATCTCCCAAGTGTGAAAAACTCTTACAAGATCAGTTTGAATCTTCGTAAAAGAATGCATATATAAATGTGTGTGTATGTGTGTGTATTGTACACACACATACACACACTTTGAAAAATTATAAGAGCAGTATTAAAATGCATTTCATTTTCAAAATGTAATAGAATCAGCTGTTAAAGTGTATATACATTTTTGGGATGCCCTGTATATGTGTGTGTGTGTATATATATATATATATATATATATATGTGTGTGTGTGTGTGTGTGTGTGTGTGTGTGTATTAATACATGTATATATATATATATAAAGTGTGTATATACACTATATAAATGCACATGCATACAGAGAAAGACTAAGAAAGATGACTAGATAGTGGAATAGTCAGAGGTATGGATTAGAATATAGAACTTGTTTAACTCCACAGTAATTTCTTTTTTATGTGACTTCTAAATTTGTCATAATAAACACATTAAATTAAAAAGTTAGGTTAGAAATACTGATCAGTCATCTGTCTTCATCCCCTGATCACTGAGGACATCAGACATCTTCTGTTAGGTCTTCTACTACTACTGAGGTCTGTCGGCCAAGCAAACCATACCTTAGAAAAGAAGCCACTGGGATAGCTTACCAAATACAGGTCTAATTTTTACTTTTGACATATTTTGGTCCAATTGGATTTGAAACCTGGTGTTTCTCCACTTCAAATTATAATTATTCAAATATATTCATTTTAATAAGTTTGCCATTGGTTAGTGTTTAAAGGAAAATAGTGCACAAGTGAAAATCCCTTCCTTTATTTCAAGACTGAAACGAGCTCGGATTGTAAGTAAATTTGCTTAGAGCACATTCATGAAGCTGTGAAAGCTTCCACATCCTGCCAAATCAGCTGCCTGTTCGCAGTGTCAGAGAAAGATAGACGAAGCCCAAGCAGTGGCCTGGTTTCTTCTCAGACACTGTGCCGGTTGAGGAGGAATGTTTCCCCAGCAGCAAGATTATTTCCTGGCAAAGGCCCTGACTGGGCTTTTCTCCAAAGTGAAGCTAAATCTCAAAAGAAGCCACCAGGCTGCTTTGCCTCATCCAAAAATTTTCTGGCACCAAGTACCACACATGTGTGCATACAAATCCCAACTTCCAGGGAGCCGGCGATGTGGGCCAGCAGTAAATTCCAAAACTATGTTAGAAATGGGGCACCCACATTTATGTGCCCAGTGGGCTGATAAAAATGTTCTTAGGTAGCAAGAACTTCACTTTTAGAAACTCCATCTCTTACTTTGATTCAAAGCATAATGCTTCTTGTTGTCATTTTAGCTATTGGAGATTTAGTAGGTTGCCTACTATACAAAAACAAAACACCAGTTGCTTTGAAGATAAGTTGGATCTTACTGGATACATTATTTTGTACAAAAGACATAATTCATTTTTTTGAAAAATTTATTTCAGAAAGCAATGAAGGAGAGAGAGAGAAAAAACATCAATGATGAAAGAGAATCATTGATTGGCTGCCTCCAGCATGCCCCCTTATCCCCCCCGGACCAAGTCTGCAATCCGGCATGTGCCCTTGACTGAAATCGAACCCGGGATCCTTCATTCTGCAGGATGGTCTGTTGCAAAAACATTCTTGAGCGTATATAACAGAGAAACAAAAAGATAAACTTTAATTCCCCAACATTTAAGAAAGCCACAAACCATGTAAAAGTACATCTGTGTGAGTGAGAAACAAAAAGACAGGGACCAGCCATGCACAGTACCCATCTAAAGTACAAGACACCTGCAGACCTGGGAGCGGCCACACCCTGTGTTCTGAGAGTACATCTGCTGGCCACGACCCACCTCGCACTGCGTGCGTGCCTATGTGCGGGCTTCTGCAGGCTCCAAGGTGAGGAAGGAATGGTTCCTGCCTATAAGAAGGCTACCGGGAAAGCAGGCATAGGCACCAGTTAAATGGAATGGAAAAGGAGTTAGTAAAGGAATGCACAAAATGCCTTCCAGAGAATAAAAAGAAAGCACTTAGCTCAAACTAGAGATGTACAAACACTTCCTGAGGGGACAATTCCTTTATTCAGTTAAGCTTTTAATAGATGGTTTTATAATATTGGTTTTATATGGAGGCTTGACATGGAGCAAGGTGTGAAAGATCTGTTTTGTCCACTTAAAGCAGGGGTCCTCAAACTTTTTAAAGTGGGGGCCAGATCACGGTCCCTCAGAGAGCTGGAGGGCCGGACTATATGAACTACTAATTCCTACTGTAACACCTCGGCTGCGCTCACTGCCCAAAAAACCTGGCAGGCCGGATCAGACTCCTCTGCGGGCCGCATGTGGCCCGCGGACCGTAGTTTGAAGACCCCTGACTTAAAGCATTAAGTTTAAGGTAGAAAGTGGCAGAACACAGTGTTGGAGAACAAAGTCATGGATGAATGTGTTGGAGTTGGAAGTCATCCCACAGGTACTGAGGGGCCAGGTCACATGCTGGGAAGAGAAGGGGTCAATGTGAAGGGCTGATATGGAGGTGTGGTGAGCTCCACCTGCCAGCTCAAGGCTGGTCAGGATCCTGGGGCAGGTCCATGAGTCTTTCCTGTGTCATCTCATAAAGAAAGTCAGGAATCACTGTCAGGGCCATGACAGTGACCCCAATGGCTCTGGGACATTTGCTATTCTGTAAGTATTGACTACATTGGGCAATTATGGCTGAGTATTCCATTATGTTTGTATTTGTGTTTACACACACACACACACACACACACACACTCAATAGCCAAGCTATTGTAGTGAAAACACTAATTCAGAAAGAAAATATGCACTCCCATGTTCACTGCAGCTTTACTTACAATAGCCAAGATATATAAACAACCTAAATGCTCTTCAACAGATGGGTGGATAAAGATGTGATATGATAAAGATGTGCTATATTAGGCTATTTCCATATCTTGGCTTTTGTAAGTAATGCTGCAATGAACATGGGAGTGCATATTTTCTTTTTGAATTACTATTTTTGTTGTTTATTTTTCAGATAAATACACAGAAGTAGAATTACTAGTGTTGGTTAGGATGTGAAAAAATGGAATCTGTGTTCACTGTGGGAACATCAAATGATATAGCTGTTAGGAAAATCAGTATGGCAGTTTCTCAAAAAATTAAAAATAGAATTGCCAAATAATCCAACAATTCTACTTCTGTGCATATACCCAAAAATTTGAAACCAAGGATCAATATTTGTACACCAATGTTCATAGCAGCATTATTCACAAGCCTAGTATCCATTGGCAGATGAATGGATGCATACAATGGAATATTACTCAGCCTTAAAAAAGGAAAAAGGTTTGATACATGCTATGATATGAATGAACTTTGAAGGCATTATACTAAGTGAAATAAATCAGTAAAAAAATACTTTATGATTCCACCTATATGGAATAACTAAAGTAGTCAAGTTCCCGAAACAGAAAGTAGAATGGTGACAGCCAGGGCTCAAGTAAAGGAAGGAATGGGGCATTATTTTTTATGGGTACAGAGTTTCAGTTTTACAAGGTGAAAAGAGCTCTGGAGATTAGTCGCACAACAATGTGAGTGTACTTAACTCTACTAAACTATATACTAAAAAATGGTTAATATTGTACATTTTTATACCACAATTTTTTAAAAATATATTTTATTGATATTTTACAGAGAGGAAGGGAGAGAGATATAGAGAGCTAGAAATGTCGATGAGAGAGAAACATCAACCAGCTACCTCTTGCATACCCCCTACCGGGGATGTGCCCACAACCAATATACATGCCCTTGACCGGAATCGAACCTAGGACCTTTCAGTCCGCAGACTGATGCTCTACCACTGAGCCAAACCGGTTTCGGCTATACCACAATTTTTAAGCGTAAAGAAGTTAGGTACCAAGTGCTTATGAGTCCATAGAAAAAAATTATCTGCTGTGTTTGGGCCCATACATTTAAATCATAATCACAAATTCTGAACATGTTAACCAAAATTTATTTTAAAAGTGACACATACATGCACTACTAAGGTGCCTACAAAACCTGACCTGAAACTTTTTACTTCCAACTCACTTTTCCCAAACCCCCAAGTATATCTCCCCAAAGAAAAGCTCTGCTTGCACACATGCGTGGCTTTCAGCATGTTCTCAAGCCAGGCCTTCATTTGCAGCATCCTCATTCCTTCAGAGGGACTCACTCCTTCCAGCACTTATCTGGTTTGTTCACAAGAGTCCTCTCCCAGGCTATCTGCTCTCCAGTCTGCCTCTCATCCTTGCAAACATCTCAGGGCCCAGAATGCAGTCCATTTGTGAATCTTGGAGAGAGACTTTTTTCAAGCAGAGCTGAGGCCAGTTAACTAGGGGCTCCTCAGGAGTTGGTGCCGAGAACCAAACTTCTGGATAATTTTCTTCCCTGCTTTGTCCTTCAACATAAGGTATTATTATAGACTTCTAACATATTCGTGTCCTCAACTGCAGAGAAGAAAGCACCTTGTAACACCTACCGTCCCCTCCAGGCCACCTTTCCCCTGACATAGACTCTGGGCTATTCACTGTGGGCTATTTGTATTCACTGTGGGCTGTGTGTATTCACTCTGGGCTATGTGTATTCACTATATATGCCATGGCCCTGAGAGTGAGCCCAACCGCATGAGAGCTAGGGAAGATGTTGGGACAGAAAAACATGCCTGAGGTCCATCCATAAGGTTTGAGGGCAGGTGGGTTCCTGTGAAGTAGGCTTATGATGATGCTCGCTAGAGGTGATCTCCATGTCTAGAAAGACTCTTTCTGGAAGTCTGTGGCTTTCTGTTACCCAACACATTACAAGGCAGGACTACAGAAAGAGAATCTCTTCCTGTGAACTTCAACTCCCACTGGACCTCCTAGTGCTGTGGTCAGCAAACTGCAGCTAAATAGCCACACATGGCTCTTTGGCCCCTTGAGGGTGGCTCTTCCACAAAATACCATGGCCTGGGCTAATCTATTTTGAAGAAGTGGTGTCAGAAGTTAAAGTTTTAAAAAATTTGGCTCTTAAAAGAAATTTCAATTGTTGTACTGTTGATATTTGGCTCTGTTGACTAATGAATTTGCTGACCACTGGCCTAGGGAATGGACCACTTACATTGCCCTTTGCCCTGAGTCACAGGTGGCCTTGCCTTCACTAAATGAGCTCATGGACAGGAGTCTGTTTTCCTGGGCAGAGTATTCACTGCATTCTCCACTTGTATATTCTCCACACGCAGCAAATATGTGCTGAACTGTTAAAGCATTTCAGTGCACGTTTTTCATCGTGAGAAACGAACATGTTCTTATGTCTAAGCAGCTTAACATCCAAATTTAAATAACAAGTATTTAGCCAGGGCCCATATTCCTCTCAATGTTCTTCCAGTGTATCTCATGGTGCTTAATTTAGGCTGAGGGTATTTACACTAGTACCATCAGAAAGGGTTTAGACAGCATGACTATAGACTGAATTCTGCTTCACTCTGCCAGGTTGCTGGAGCAGTCAGCTTCACAAGGTGTCTGCTTCCTATACATCAGAGTAAGACATTTTTCTTCAATTATATTTCCACTCTCAGGGGATCATTCTCTACAGCAGGTGGCAGCGGAGGGTAGCATGAAGCCAGGGAGATGAAGTATAAAGTAATTTTAATCTGAATTTTTACAAATGAGTATTGCAGGGGGAGCAGAGACAAAATATGTCTGTTAACTGATCTCAGGTGAATGGGAGGCACGATAGTATTACCAAATGCCTCTAGACCCATCTCCTCAGCCAATTGTGATGCGGTCTAAAACACGTAGCCACTCACTTCAATTCTGAATGCCTTGGCCTAATTCCTCATTTTATCATGAGGCCCTCTTCCTATCTTTTGCTTAAGGATCCTGAACATAATTTTGAGATTATCCAAAAGCTGCAGTGTAATTTGGGAGTTGACCCCATGACACAAAAATGCATTCCTTTGCACAATATGCCATTTTCTGTTATTTAGAACATCGACACCCAGAGAAATTAGTAAAAAAAAAAAAAAAAAAAAAAAAAAAACAAAAAAAAACAACACAAAAACCTTTCCATAAAGATCCATATATCTCATTAAAACTTAATCTGTTTGCTGAACATTTACTAGGCAGGCTTTGTGAATGACAGTTTAGAATCCAGACATTAGTAAGACAAATCCTTGACCTTGAAAAACTTCCGACCTAAAAGGAAAGACACTCACATAAGCCAAACTCATATCCAAATGCAGGCCCAAGCTGCTCCCCTTCCCCATCTCCCACATCTCAGAAATAGACACACCATCTTCCCCGTGGCTTAACCCCAAACCAGGGAATCACCCTTGATTCCATTATACTCCATGTCTATGGCTACCATCCACATGCAAACCACTGTTATCTTTCACTTGGAATAAGGAAATCATTTTCTAAATGGTTTCTTGCTTCTATAATACTGTTTCCAAATTATGCATATCCTATTTGTAGTATGCATGTCTTCAAATTACTCCCCTTTTCAGAGCCCTCGAATGGCTCCCTAGGGCTGTTAGAAAGGAGACAGCTCTTTCCAGCAGCCTACCAGGCCCTACATCATCTGTACAGACCCACCCTCAACCACTCTTCTGTGTACTATTCCCTCTATTCCAACCCTCATTCAGTTTCTCATTTTGAAGCCACTGTGCTTGCTTTGTAGTTGGCCTGAAATACCCTCCTCTCCTTCCTTTCTGTTGAGCATCGCCTTGTCTCCACTCAAGTCTAGGATTAAACATCCTCCCCACCTGAAACCTTTCCTGACCACAGCATCAAATACTGCCTAAGGCACTGTACGTTAATTTCATGTTCACTTTCTGCATTTATCCATAAATTACCTGTGCTTGCCTGTTTCCTCCGGCTAGCTGCAAATTGACCTTCTCGGTGTTTTTGGAAACCAGGCCACTGTGCTAGAACCTGCCTGCCTCACAGGAGGCACTCAGAAGGAACTTGTGGATAGATGAGTGTCCATTGCAAAGAACAAAATAAAGATGACAGAAATGGAACAAAGTACTCTGAGGAAGGGACACATTTCTCACTGGGGATAAAAGCTGAAAGTAACTTTCAGAGGAGATATGATCTGTTCTAAGCCTTACAGAAGTGGGTGCATCTTAAAACACATTCCAGGCTCTGAATCAAGCAAAGGAGGAGCCCAAAGGCATGGGTAGCAGGTGAGGCTGAGCAATGACTAAGGTACAAGATACATGGAGGGATGTGCTTAGAAGAGCACAATCTGTGGACAACATTGGTGACATGGTAAAGGGTTGCACTTTTATTTTTTAATAGAGGCCTGATGCATGAAATTTGTGCAAGGGGCTGGGCCCTTGCAGCCGAGGCAGCTTGCCTCAGCACTGGCAGCCCTGGCTTCGTCCTAAGGTCATCCGGAAGGACATCTGGAAGGATGTCTGGTCTAATTACCATATTACTAGTATGCTTTTATTATTATAGATACTACAGAAAGTCACTAAAAAGCTTTGATATGAATATTAGTACACTCTGACCTGCATTTTATAAACACAGAAAAAACTATTTTAACTTAAAAATAAGCAAACAAACAAACAAACAAAACTGGCATTACTTTTCAGAGGGCTACATACTCACCTGTGTTTGGAAGAAAAAAGAAGGACTGAGATCCCATCTTTATATGCAAAAGAAAGAGGGGAACATGGTTGGTGAGCCTGTGTCTCAGAGGTTAGGTCAATTGCAGATCAATTTTTGGTTTTCAAAAGCACTGGACAGCGATATAACATTTCCAAATGGTTTCAGAGTAAAAGATACTGCCATCAAGAAAAAAGAAGCTGACACCTGGATTCTAAGGTTGGAACTGGGCCCAGGACTGGGAGATGATCCCAAGCAAGCACTCTCCATATCCCAGGCCAATTGAATTAGCCCAAAATTATCGCATAGATGGATCACACCATGTAAACTGAAATGAACCCTGAAGACCTGCATATTACAGTAAAGTTAAACAAAGTGACTATATAAATGATTCAACTCGGTCACAATAAAAGGCAGTTGGTAAAATTGCTATAAGGCAAAATGCTTCAACCTTTTGCAACTCATTCACACATAAACAAATTACTAAAATTCTGCAGTACACCAAAAATATGCTGATCTGACCAAAAAAAGTAGGTATAATATAAATTCATTCATACTAGATGGCTACTATTGTGTTGGGTATTGTCAGTTTTTTGTAATTTGACAGTCTAAGGGAAAAGAGGTCATTGCCCCTGACTAAATAGTCAAGTATTACATGTTTTAAAAATTCTTGTGGCAAACCACCTGAAAATCACTGCTGCAAGGTTTAAAGGCCTATAACAAACATGCCTTCCAAAGTAACGGCAACCCACTGCTCTGAGAGAGTTTATTTCAAGACATATTTGCTTCATAAGCACAGTTCTCCTCAACTGACACAACAGAGTCAACTGCTTGCTTTCACTTCCAGAAGTTCTGGAAGGAGGGAGAGGCCCAGGAGCCTGCAGCAGCCCTGATGTTGCACTAACTGGCTTTTTTATTTTTTTAAACTCAAGCAAAGTGTCAGAACTTAGCTTCAGCTTGCCTATAAAATAATACAGAAATGTGGCCAAAGGTGCCTGCCAGGTTTAAACCCCTCTGACTATATATATATAGTCATATATGACATAATACATGAACAAAGAGAATAGTACAGTGAAGGCCTAGAGAGGGGCTGAGAGGGAGGCAGAAAGAGTCAATTGGGAGGAGAAAAGGGAACATCTATAATACTTTCAAAAATAAAGATACATTTGAAAAAAAAATTCCTGTAGGCATGTCTGCTTTCCACGGACCAGTGTACTGACCTGAGCTGGAGGAGGGAATGCCGCTAGGCCCAGTGCTTGTGAGCAGTGCTGAGCCAGGAGCAATGGGCAATGGAACAGGCCTGCCCCAGGTCGGAAGTAGCCCATGGTCAGAGCATGGGTTGGAAATCAGAGAGATTTGGACTCGCACCAGAGCACTAACTATGAAACTGTGGGTGAGCAAATCTATATAAAGTCTATGTGAAACAGGGACAGAGTAGTAAAAAGTAAAAGATGGAAGTGGGGTGCTTAGCAGAGTGCTTGTTGTACAGTAACCTCTAAATAAATGACAGTCCTAGAAAGTGTCAATATTATCTCATTGGCTATTTGATTTAACTTCATTGCATTACATTGCCAAGAACCAATTCCAGCATGTAATAATTACAAGAGTTCCATCAAAAGGTTGATGGGAGTTGGGGGGCTCAACAAAGGTGAGCCACATATATAGTTTACCTGCTGGAAATGGCTAAAAGGCACTTCCCCCAAACCTGAATAGGATTGTTAGCTGCCAGACAGCTAAGGGCATTTTATTGCTTCCTGTTGGCCAAACACCTGAAAAACTATAGGCTATTCCCCAAACTGACAATGCATCTGTAAGCCATACCCTTTGAAGTGTATTACCTCCATCTTCCTTTAGAATAAATCATGTGAATAAAAGCAGGGGTCCTTCATCAAGGGAGAGTCTTCAGTTCCTTTTAGCTGAAGTTCCTCTGACCCCCAATGCCCTTCAAAAATATCTTTCATCTTTGCACTCCTTTTTAATCATCTACGCGCAGCCCCTTTCTCCAGAATGCTGAAGCCTTTGCAAGGCTGGGAAAAGAACCCTGGCATTACATGGTATTTTCCTTAAAGAACAATAAATGTATGGAACCTCACAAAACTGAAAAGGACCCCCAAAGTTATTTCTTTCAGTTCCATGTTTTAAAACCTTCTCATTATTACCACCATTTCACTGCAGAAACCACAAAATAGCTCAGTAGTTAAGGTCAGCACAAGGTCATCCAGCTATGAAGTCCATTTAAAACACAATGTTTGTGTCCTCAGAGGCAGGCCCCCAGTGCTCAGAAGTTGTGAAGATAATTTTCCTGGGTTATACTGTGCCCTAAGAATTAAAACTGTCTCTGTTACTACAATAAATGTGTAATATGAGCTGAAAGTGCTTCAGCCAAAGATAGATCGTGTACTGAGTAATCAAAGTGCCAGCTCTAAAATATTAGACAGTTATGAAAATGATAATGAAGCTCATAACAACCCTTAGTAATGCTTATTATGCTGTTTAGCAAAAAATAAAATCAGAATATGTAATCTCATTCATTTTGTGATTATAAGTAAGTAAAATTACATACATATATAGCAAGGGCTGGAAGGGAAACTGGAAAATGACTGCAGCTGATTGGATAAGGAGGCGAGATTGCAGGGGTGTTATTTTTATCTAGAGACTTTAATGGAGTTGACACAATAGACGCCACCGCAGTGATAATCACAGGGAAGGAGACTCAGCTGTTCACTCACCCTGGGTTGTATAACATGACTGCAGAGAGGTTCTCGCAGGACTTCGAGAGGTCGGTCATGGACAAGCTGAAGGAGGACAGAAGGCCACTCTAAGAGCAGACACAGGGCAGAGCGGTTACCTTAACAGACAGAGGTCAGGGCTCTGGAATCAGTGCTGTTAACTTAGGAGAAGCAATGAAGTGCAGACATTCCCCGTTAGCCTTCACACCAGCTGGTCAGTCTGAGGATGGCAACTTAGGGGGAGTCTCAACCCTAACCCTCACTAAAGAGAGCTGGGCCCTGGCATGCATGATCTGGGAAAACTAACCAGGAACTCCACACCCCAATGGTCTCCCTAACCACACTGCACTCAAGTCCAGGGAAGGGGTCAGGGCATCTGCCATCCTCCTTCCGGAGGGAGCCTTGTCCTGTTATCAGCAGCACTCATGTGCATTTATGGGGTGACACAGATGGAGGAGGGCGAGGGAAAGAAGGCCAAAAAATAAGAGCTTGACCTGTTTTGCTTCTAGAGAAAGCTATTGGCAAACATATTTGTTGTAACTGTGTATCAGAAAGGACCCTCCAGGGAGCCCCTGGGCTGGAACAGATAAGAGACTTCAGGAGCTGGGACAAGCAGCTGGAGAAGGCTGAGGTCTGCAGCTTTCTTATTTCCCATCTACAGACGGGCAAGCTCCAGCAGCCCTTACAAGAACAGGCTGAGATGAGGGGCTCTGTAATGCAGCGCTGAGGGGCAAACAGTTGCAGTTGGCAGGCCAGGGTTGGGGCCCTCACTCCTCACTCACTGGCTAAGGAACTAGTTTGTCTGTTCCTCATCTCCATCATCTGTGAGATGGGAGAGGAATAGCTGCTGCACAGACAAAGCAGTAGAATATATGTGGAAGTTCCATACAGTGCCTGGCTCATAGAAATATCATCGCCCTCAGTTACCTAAGCATGATGACCCTAAACAGATCCTGCTCCCTCTCATTTCTTCCCACATCCCTAGTCCCCATCCATCACTTAAGGACCCTCTGGATATCCTTATCCAATCAAGATGAAGTCTCCCCAGTTGTTCAAAACTCACTCGCTGCTTCACACCCCAAGGGGGGAAAAAAAAAAGAGAGAGAGAGTAAGCAAGCTTTGCGATGACAGTCATTCTGATTCTGGGTCAACTCCTAACCTAGATGCTCAATAATGGAAGTCACTCTCCACTTAACGCAAATGATACTCAGCTCCTCTCTGAAGAGAAGGGTCTAGGAGCTATTCTCCTGCTCAGAAGTTCACTCGCTTACCATCCCACGTCATCAGCCAATAATCTGCTGGGAAACAAACTCCCCAGAATCAATCCAGACTAAGAACTGTGGATCTGTACACAGGAAAATCAAACTCTAGGCACCAGAGTGGAGACGCCTCAGCATAGCCCCACCCGGACCAGAGCTGGCTCCTGGGGATTTCATGCAGCTCACCTTCCTCTTCTCCCTGAGTTTGGCAGCCTCCTTTGGATGGTTAAAGCGAAACATATTGGTTCTTCCCAAGAGTATCACGGCACCTAAGAGTACACAAAAAACTGTAATGAGCTTACAGTAAGCAACCTCGACCGTTGGTAACATCATAACGTGAAATTATATCATTGAAATGCAATTTCCAGTGGACTGTAACACAATAATCATAAGGGGAAGAGTTAGTCTCAGAAAACCTGCTTCCCTAAGTCACTTTTAAATGTGTAAAATATGATACTTTTTACAGCCAAGAAGCACAATGCTCAGGTTACCTAAGGAAGAAATAATGGACCCACGTATTCACATATGTTATGACATTTAAAACTTATACTTTTAATTGCAGAGAAGAAAAAAAATCAGTTATTCAAAGAGATATAATACATATGGTCACAAAATTAGGAAGTACTTATTAATGCCAATAAAAGTAAAAATCTCAAAGGAAAGTTCTTTTAAAAGAAAATATGGTAAAACTGAGAAAGTACTAAAGGTAACTATTACTAAATTCTCCCTCAGAACTTGAAAGAAAAAAAATTCTGTACATGGAATGTCTATTTCCATTGCTTCCTGTTAAAACTCTATTAAAACTGAGATGGTCAAATGAAGCACACACACACACAAAAAAAAAACCCTTTTGATTGACTAAGGTCCTGTTTATTCAGAAAATGACTGAAAAAGAGGTGACGTAATTCAATGCCAATGCCCAAGGGTGACAAAATTATTGGGGCTGGGCCACAAATTTCAGCTTTCTTAAGCAAATAAGCAAACACTTCCAAACACTTTGGAAGGTCAAAGCCAGGGAAGGCTATGAGCTACTGGTCACTAGAGGAACCTAAGGAAAGTGATGAGGTGTCCAGCACCTGAGGGACAAGTGCAAGCTGCAGTAGGTGGCCACAGGCTTCTGAACCCAGGAACTAATAATCTGGGTCTCACAGGGCAGCTAGAGGACAAAAGAGGGGTTCCCACTTGGGGTAACCACAGGGAAAGGGATGAGCCTGCTATGTCTGGAGATGTCCACCTAAAATGCAGGGCATCTGGCTCTAACCGGTTTGGCTCAGTGGTGTCAGCTGGCAGACTGAAAGATTCCAGGTTCGATTTCGGTCAAGGGCATGTACCTTGGTGGTGGGCACATCCCCAGTAGGAGGTGTGCAAGAGGCAGCTGATCAATATTTCTTTCTCGTCAATATTTCTAACTCTCTATCCCTCTTCCTTCCTCTCTGAAAAATATCAATAAATATATTTTAAAAATAAAAAATAAAATGCAGGGCATCTGAAGCAGCAGGGAGGTCCAACTCTGAAGAGATGACACAGACTAAGCACCTGGAGAGCCAGGATGGAGAATCTGCACCCACGCTCCAAAATGGGTGCCCAGAACAAAATTCAGCTCATAGAAATGTTTCGTGTATTCTGGGGAATGTTTAAAAAAAAACAAACACATTAGTTGCCAACAGTTAAAAACCTGCAGTTTACACTAAGTCTGAGTTTCTTTCTGGATTCCCTTCAAAAACTGGAAGACATGGTATCAGTAGATGTGTGATGCCACCTGGCAAAATCCCCGGCTGCTGATGGCTGCTTCCTTTGGGCAGAGCATGTTACCTCTTGTTGACTATAGTCGCCAACCTCTCACCTGGACCTTGAAGGTAACACTATAACCCCAGACAGCTAGCTATTCTGGAGTTCACACCAGTACATCTGCCTGCTATTCAACATATTACCTCAGATTTCTCAAAGTTTCAAATTCAATGTGGTGAAAACCTAACAGGTTTAGGTCATAATCAAGGGACAAGTGGAGGATTGGTTCTGGTGGTGGTTATTATTTAGTGGAAACAGAGTCCACATGAGAAGAAAAGCACGCTTTTAGGAGACTAAGAAGGGCAGCAGTGGATATTATCCACTCCACAGTCTGCTTATCCCCTCATATAAAATGGCTACAAATATTTTCAAGTTATGGAGAGGCACCATCACAATGTGAGTTGAAAATTACTACAATATGTTAATGGAATAAAATAGAATAGTATTGCAAAAACAGATTTCATATAATATTAAGTCATTAAAAATATTCCTGCCACCCTTGAGTTTGCATGAAACACACGTAAAAACCCTTTTAAAAAGTTATAAAAGGAAACAAAATTACCCATGACCTTTCCTTGTTTCCATCTAAATAAGGTGTGTGAACTACCTGGCACATAAAAAGGGGCTCTGCTAAGGCTGGTTTACCTCTGTTTCCTCTAGTGCATCCTTTACTCAACATCTTACTGACTTTTAAAATATGCTTCATTTTTACATAATGCTGCTGTTCATTCATTCACTCAACACACCTTAATGAACATTTTCCATATGCTAATCACTGTGATCAATACTGCAGACACAGAGGTGAACAAGTCAGACATATACTTTGCCCTTAGGGAGCTTACAAACAAGTAGAAGAGTAAATAATCAAATAATTCCTCAAATAAATGCAAAGCTGCAACTGAAAGAGAGCTAACCTGCCCAGTGTTCAATGAGCAAATGGGAGGGGGGGGGGGGGAGGAAAGCAAGTAAGGGAGTTACAGCAGGTGAGGTCAGGAAAGGATGCCTTTAAGGAGGTGGTGCCTAAAACCAGCTCTGAAGATTGTGTGTGCGTGTGTGTGTGTGTGTGTGTGTGTGTGTGTGTGAGAGAGAGAGTGTGTGTATGTGTACAGATCAGGGAGTAGCATATGTATAAGTTCATTAGCAGGTAAAACTGATGATGATGAGTGATTGGAAGACTGGTATTTCTACAGCAGAGGGAACAAGGGAGAGCACAGCATAAGATGAGGCTTGAGAGGGAGCAGATGACAGAGAATCTTTCAGGAAATAGTAAAGAATCTTGAATTTCATGTAGGTGCAACAGAAAGACACTGAAGGGCTCTGGGAAGCAGCATTACATGATTAAATGTGAGTTTCAGAAAGATCATTCTTTCCATTGTTTGTAAAATGAATCGAAGAGGGCACAAGTAGATGCAGATAAACAAGGTAATGAGGCTACTGCAATGGTCCAGGTCAAAGACAATGGTGGCTCAGGGCTGGAAAGGTGGGGTGGGCAAGAAAGGAAATAAATAAATTAGGAAAATATTTAGGAAATAAGACCAACAAGACTCAATGATGGGCTAGATACAGGCACAGAGAGGTAAGGAAGTGGCTCCTGAAGTTTGGCCTGCAATAACTAGTTGGGTGTTGAGTTGTTCACACAGATTGAGAACACTAGAAAAGGTTGGCTTAGATGAGGAATCATGAGTTTATTTTTTGGCATAATGAATTTGAGATGCCTTTGGCAGGCAGAAATTTAGATCTGAAGCTCCAGAAGAACAGCATAGGATACCTACCAATCTATCTATCCACCAACCTACATACCTACTCAATCTATCTATTTACCAACCTACCTACCTACTTATATATGTATACATAACACACACATATTTACACACACACATATATATACATAACTACCTAACAACTGTTTATAGGTACACACATATATGTATCATATATGTGTGTACTTGTGTGTGCATGTAAGTGCATGTATGTCACTCTATTTGAGAGTCATCTCTAATAAAGGAAGCCACAGGTGTGGGGAAGTCACCTGAGAAGAGGATAGAGAGGTGGAACAGAATGGGGTCCTTGAAAAAACACTGGCTTTCAATGGCCAACTAGAGGAGCATGAACCTGGAAAGGAAACAAGAGAAGGGGTCATCAGAGAGGGGGAAGAAAAATCTCAGAAACCAAGGGAAGAGTGATCAATGATGCAGAATGCTTCAGAGAGATATGAAAAATGCCATTAGCTGTGGTGTCAGGGAGGTCACGAGCAACCTTGGTAAGAGCATTTTGATAGCAGTCAGAAGCCAAACTGAAGGGGTTGAGGGATAAGAATGAAGCACCTGAGCCCAGACAGACAACTCGTTCACGAAGTCTGTGTGTAAAAAGAAAGGAGTTGGTAGTAGCTAGATGGGGGTTATGGATCCCATGGGATAGTTTGTTGTGTTTTTGTTAAAAGAAGACTCATGAGTATACATTAAAAAGCAATATGAGAGCTGAGGAAATGTAAACAAATGGATGAAAGAGAATGGCTCAGGGTGCAGATTTCTGGATGACATACAGAGCATGCGTGTTGCTCTGCTCTTTTGGGGTATCCAAAATTCAGTCTCCACATTTAGTCATCAAACTAGATAAGGTTCCTTCCAGATCTTAAATTCTCTTTAACTATAAACAAACTACAGCAGATGGACTTTGTGTGAAGCCCTTAACTTGTAACTGTTTATGTTTAAACCTTCCTGAAATATATGATGACATCTTTGAGATTACTTCAGGGCTTGTTAAATACCTGAAGATAGTCAAATTCCAGATGGTCTTAAAAAGGGAAATGGCATTGTAAAGGGTGGACAAAGATAGTTGTTAAGAACAAAAAAATAAGCTTCATTTAAATCTCTTAATAAAACCACTGAAGGTGGTTTTATGTGAGATTTTCTATTTTAATAGTTCAGAAACACTGAAAAATATTAAACATGTAAACATTCCTTGTGACTTTTAAGGAGTATCTACACTAATAAAAGAGTATGATGCAAATTGACCATACCTTCCCAATATCCACCAGCCAACCAGGAGTATGCAAATTAACCCAACAAAGATGGTGGGTTAATTTGCATACACAGGTGCTGAGTAGCCAGGGGCAGGGCAGGATGCTTGTGTTGTCACCATGGTGACGATGCATGAGTTCCACACTGCCACAGCAGCTCCGGGCCTCTGGGCAGTGTGGGAAGGTGGAATGGTGGCTCTGGGCCAGAGAGAAACTGCCAGCAGCCAGAGGAAGGAAGGCCCATTCTTGCATGAATCTTCATGCATTAGGCCTCTAGTAGTGATAATAATTATTGATATCACTATTGATTTCTTTTGCTCATTTCTTGTCAAGTTTTCTGATTCTGCTACAACACAAATAAGTCAACTTTTTTCCTATTAGATGTCATATGAAGATTTATGAGGTGGTTAAGTATGAATGTTTCATTCTGGGCTACAATTAACACAAACATGATTAGCTTTGTTCAGCTACTTTTATATCTGAGAGTGCACCGGAATCACTTGTAAAAAAGAAATAGATCACTGGGCCCCATTCCTATATTTTCTGACTCAGCAGGTCTAAGATGAGCATTTCAGAAAGCTTCCAGTTAAGGCTGATGTTGTTGAGTGGGGACACACTTTAAGAACCACTGACTTTGGAAATAGTCCTTAAGAACAGTTTAGGCTTTGACATTGAACAGTATCTGCTGAACCATCCATGTGCAAGGCAGACTGTCAGGTCACAAATTTGAGGAAGAAATCTAAAGTGTTTATGATCAAGTGTAGGTGAGTCCACTGGGGGATTAGCACTGCTATCTGCTGGCTTTTATGTAGTGTGTAACAGGCCTCTTCTGTTTCCTCAATGTCCTGGCTAAACTTCTGGAAGATCTATTTCCCTTTGTAGTTCCACGAAAATTCCTTTTTGATTTGCTTCTGACCAACTCGCACCAGAACTTGAGCAAATGAAAATTTTATCAAAGGCTCATCAGCTCCATTCCCCAGACAATCCCTGATCCTTCTTTCTGAGCGCCTGAATAGAGGCAAATGTATTTTGGCACTCAGGCATAACACATTCAAATGCACCTAAGAGTAAACTCCCCAGATGTAGTTTCTGCAGCACTTCTAAAAGAAGAGACGAGCATTCTATGGTTCTGAGAAACCAGCAAGAAGACCAAAGGAGTCCACTGATATGAATAGAAAATTAATTACATTTAACAACTATCAGCACTAAAGCAACTTATAGTAAAAAGAAAAATCAATCAAAGTAAGAGATAATACTTCAAGGCAATTGTAGAGCAAACGTTGAATTACTTTCTTAATTATAATTGAATTGATTTTTATACCATTTCATATTAAGTATACAAGAAAAACAAACAAACAAAAAAAAAACACACCTAAGATCTGAGACTACTAAAAACAAACTCAAGCATATGTACTGCACACCATGGTCAAATGCACAGTTTCTTCTCCAGCAACTGTCTCCTCTTTCTATGGAACTCTACAATGAAATTGCTCTATGAAGTCATACTGTGGAACCGTCTACCAAATCGTGGGAGTGAGGAAAACTAAGTGTTAGAGAGCATGTAATTAAAGAGCATGGTCAGATTCAGTGCTACATACCTCACACACTGTTTTTGGAAAAAACTCTAAAAAGGGGAGAAAAGCTTCATACACAAGACTTTAGGCAACATGCTATATTGGTGGCCACATTGAATTCTCGCAGCATTAGCAAATGCTTTTCATTTTAGTGCCCTTAGCTGATAAAAACATTCCTGTAATTTAAGGCAGGGAAGTACTACCCGTGTTTCCCCGAAAATAAGACATCCTCCGAAAATAAGACCTAGCGCATATAAAAATAAGACATCCCCTGAAATAAGATCTAGCGCATCTTTGGGAACAAAAACAAGACATTGTCTTATTTTCGGGGAAACGGTATTTATGCAACCCAAAAGAAGGAGGACTGTTAACTGATACAGGTAAAAATTTCCCCAATGATGACAATCTGCTAAGTATATCTAAATCACCTATTAGTTAGTTGGCATTCACAAGTATCTTAAATGATTTAGATAAAGAAGTGGTAATTACATGTACTTTGTGATAGGACAGCCTAACTAACACATTTAAAATTAATCGTAACTTAATAATGAAAAGAGACATTTAAATACCAAATATCAGCAATAAACTGAGAGCTGGTAGTAAAGAGATAGGAAGTTGCTGGCAGTGCAGGGTGAATCAGGAATCCAGTCAAATGTGGAATTAATGGGGTTAGATCATGTGACTTAGATGAACATCCATCTGCGTTTCTATTCTTGATACCTTTATTTAAACCGCTTCATGGGTAAAAGTCAAGGTACTTTTGGAGTAAAAATAAAGTTCCTTGTTTAATCCTGTTTCCCAGTTATTAATATGTTTTAATGAAGTAAATATACTTTATTTTTGCTTTCGTCTTTTCTTTAAATCTTACAGTTACAGTTGAAAATTCTTTTGTAAGCCTGTTTAATAAAAAAAAACTTCCCTTCTTCTACAGAGGTTAACACTATATTGAAGCGCTGATAGAAGGCCAATGTCACCAATTAAACACCAACAAAAGTCCCTGGGCTGGAGTGCAGTGGTGGGGAAAAATACCTCAATTAAAACAGCTCAATTGTGACACGACCTGGCTGTGGAACAGCAAGCACAGCTGTGAGATAGCTCAATCGTGAAACAGTGTGGCTGTGGAACAGCTCCAGCAAGGCGGTCCAGATGAGAAGTGTCACCATTCTGCTCCAGTGAGAGCTCAGCGCCATAGTTGCAGCTCCAACCAGGGATAAGAGTATTCAATGGAAACTGAAAGTGTGCTTCATTGGGGCACAGGTGAAGCTGGCTTCTAAGTAGAGAAGACTTCTCACCTCCAGTCCCTGATTGGGTCACTCTCAAGCAAATGAGGATTCAAATTTTCACTGATTAACTGGTTCAAATAAGTGACTGTTCCAAATGGAGACACTGATTGGTTAAAGATGCAAATAAGTATATAGCAGTGTAGCCCCAACCGGCCAGGGCAAGTCTTTAGCCCATTGGTTGATTTGTGACCCTCAATTCAAACAGCAGCAGCACAATGCAGGAGGCTTGGCAACTCAGTGCAGCTTTTCCCTGAAGCAAAGAGAGCATGAGAGGCTCCTCTTTAGCAATGACTACTATACTCTGTTTACATATTTTTGCCCAGTTAGCCACCAGGAGTCCTTAACAAGCATTTAACATTCTCAAGGTCAATAGAAGTACACATGTGCTAGGCCCATTCACATAGTTTTGTGGGGTTTTTAAAAAATCTAACCATAGGATATGTTTATTGATTTTAGAGAGAAGAATGGAGTGAGACAACCATGGATTGGTTGCCTCCCATCCATTCAAATCCCAATAAGAGATCGAACCCCTAACCTTTTTGGTATACAGGACAATACTCCAATTAACCAGCCACCTGGCCAGGGCTCATTCACATTTATTTTTTATTTTTACTACATATAGGGTGTAGCAAAAATAGGTTTATATGTTTTCATATAGAAAATAATAAAATACTTAATAAATAATAAAACATTTTAAAAAACAACTTAAAAAATGAAGAAACTTAAGTTGAGAATTCTAACCTTTAATTTCTGAAGGGCTGTACATATTTTTCTCTTAATGGAATCTTTCAATTTGAGTCTTAAAAATATGTCATTAAAAAGTCTTATTGTTACAGGCTTCTCTCATGTAATGCCTTGAAACATAAAGTCATCTTGCATTTCACTATTCTAACATTTTGGAACAGCATTCTTATGTCAATTTCATTAATAGTAATTCTGAGGTAGCTGTTCGGTAGCAGAGCAGTATGCCAGAGAAACTCAAGCCCATCAGACCTAGTAATCATGGCACCATGGTATTAAAACAAGAGTACCCCCACAGGGAGAGGAAATTCTGTCAATTAACCTTGAATGCTAATTACAGTTTCTTAGGACAAGTTATTTATTCAATATGTAGATAAAAAATTTAATTCCAGTCATCACTAACTTGAATAGTCATATTTTTAAATGGATTTTCAATTTAGGTAAAAGTTTAAGACAAAAAATACACTTAATAAAAATATTATATACTCATTACCATATTCAATTCACAAGAGAGTTCAAGACATAATCATAGCTACATAGCAAATGGCAATGAAATTAAAAGCAATTTCTTTGAACTAAACAGCTGTGAGGGAGGATCCAGGCAGCCCACTCAGCTGCCGCAGTTGCGAAGGCCTACTCTTACATGAATTTTGTGCATCAGGCCTCTCGTATATAATATAAAAAAAGGGCTTAACATATAATATCAGTGTCTTTCTTTTCCTCTCGTATAAGTCAGTCCAAAACCCATTAGGCAGGATGAGCAAAGTTGGCATCAGCATGAAAATGATAGGCATGTGGCATGGGGTGAGGAAGGTTTCTTCACTAAGACAAGGGTGAGTATCCCAACATGGGTGTCAAAGCCTCAGCAGGAAGAGGTGGGACCATACATGAAGAGGAGGAAGCAGAGTCAGAGTAATGGGAGTCAAGTTTGTCACTGTAAGAAAAGGGAGCTACAAATAAGAAAAAGGAGAAAACTAGAATAAACTCTAAGGTATTAGGTTGAAATTAGAGGTGTTGGTATGAATTACCGTTTGTGAAAAATATTTCAACATACCAATATAAATAGAAATGTAGTTGTAAAAGTTCTCAAACACCACACACACACACACACACACACACACACACACACACACACCCACACTTTCCTTAACTCTGTTAATTGACAGGACCTAATGCCCAGATCTTAGTTTCTATAACCTATTCTCCACTAAAAAAAAAAAAAAATGCCAGGATCCTTGGAGAATTCACTGATTCCAGGAAAATATAAGATGAACCTGAGACGTTCAATGGGACAAGCCAAAAGGACAGAGAAACTAGCTTAAAAGGAACTCCTCTTTGCCAAAACTGGGACAATTTGAGCTTTAAAATAAATAAGGACAGAAATAAACCAAAACCTATCAAATAAAAGAGCAAGCCATATGCCCCTGTGGATTTAAGTTAATACATTCATAAATAAATGGCAAAAAAAAAGTCATTTCTTAAAGTAAAAAGCCAACTTTTTAAAAATATTTTTTTAATTTATAAAAGTAAATGTTTTACATTAAAAAGAGAATGAATGTAGAAAGAGGAAAATCACCATACAGCAACCATTAGAATCAAAATTAAATCAGACAAAAAGGAAAGCTCAATGCATTCTAAAAGCAGAGGTTTCTGTTTAAAAGTACAAGAATGAAACATTTATGATCTCAAAGTACCTTGCCAATATCCTTATCAATAAAAAAGAGAGAAAAGAGTAACTTAATTGTACAATTCTATAATACAGCATCTGCATATCGCATTGTATGTTTACTATTCAAAGTCAAATCTCTTTCCATCATCATATATTTGACCCTCTTTACTACCTCCCCCCAACCTCCCTTTTCTGCTGGTAGTCAACATACTTGTTGTCTGTGCCTATGAGTTTCTATTTATTTCATTTGTTATTTTCAGTTTTGTATCAAAAATGAAAGAGAGAAAGAGAGAGAGTGAGAGAGAGAGAGAGAGAGAGATAACTTCACAGTGAAGAAGCCTAGCAAGCTCCACTTTAATCAAATGCTAACAGGAATGGCAATAGGAACCCAATAATGGCATGCAAGAAAAATACAGCATCATTTCTCTAATATTCCTGTCAAAATGCATGATATCATGAGGAAGCATCAGATATTATGTTTATGTGGTGGAACATATCTGATGTGTAGTTTTTAAAATTGCCAAAGTCATAAAAGTCAAGAAAAGACAAAGGATATCTTTCGGAACAGAGGCTAGAGAGACATGGCAACCAAATGTAACAGGATGCGGGACTGAATAGTGGGCCCATAATGGACACTGGTGGGACAGATGGCAGAGGAGGCCTGAGAACCAGATGGTAGAAATATCTCAGTGTCAGTTTCCTTTGAACGGCTGGATTGTTGTTACATATAAGATGCCATTGTTTAAAGGAGATACGCACTGAGTGTTCAGGGGTGATGGGGCATCTTGTTAGCAATTTATTTTCAAGTGCTTCTAAAATAAAAAGTTCTTTGTACTAGTCTCAAACTTTTCTATAATACTTGAAATTATTTCAACAGGAAAAAAGATGATACCAGATCCTTTATAATTTTTCATTTAAAAATATAAATAAGGTAATAAAATTATTAAAAGAAGCCATTGTGTTAAGGTAATTTTTTACTTAAAACAATATGTTGAAGTCATATTTCCACTAAAGCAGTAACTTCTAAGACAACTACATACATGTTCCTGTTTAATTCAATAAGACAATGGTACTATAAATAAGTCCTTTGACAAAAAGAGAGAAAAACAGTACAATGAAGCAGTCTTCACTCTTTATACTCTTATCATCAGTAAATAATTCTAAGATGCACATGTTCCCCCCTTACAGAGCCATATTGTTTTCTAGTACACATATATATAAAAAACTCTGAAAACACAAACCCAAATACCTTGATTTAGGTGTGTGGCCTCCATGATCTGCACACCATTCACAGAGCACTGAGACCCACTTAGGGGTATCAGCGTCACCGTCCCCCCGGCATTTTCAAAGATACAGTGCTCACTCTCCAAATCCAGACCGTGAAGAACTAAGTTGGAAAAACAAAGAAATGTTTCTTTGGTATCTAGAACAATGATTCTCAAACTTTATTAATTTTTTATTCAATTGCCATATTGAATGTGTTTTCTTTTTCATGTAAATACTGTGAAGTGAACCTTTAGTTTTAGAGAGGAAGACGAATTTCAGTTCATAGCATGAACTCATAGAACTGAAGGTATCCCTTTAATGTTACCTTAAAGTATCTGAATATCACCTGTATAAGGAAATACATTCTGGGATGCTTATTAACTTCACCTTCAGGAAAAAGATAATGGAGTAACTTGTCTTAACAGAAAACCTTTGAGCCACTCTATTTGATGCTGAATAAATTTATTTCATTTGTCAACCAAAGTTCATAGTAAAATGGAGAGAACACAGGGCTCCAATGCTCAAAAACTTATTGTGACCTCCATATTATAACAGATCCTATGTGCCAGGAGCAGAAATCAAAGATGAAGTTGGCATGATATGGATCTTGGGTGGCCCCAGGAAGTCTCCAGAAGCACACTGTTATAGCCTGTGACAACCCTGAGAGAACTTAACATCACAGACCTCTCATCGCAGAGCATGTGGCAGCTAAGGTTTCCCTAATCACACACGGCTATCCTGAGTTATTCTTGTTTAATGAATGGCCAGGCATGGATGTGAACGCCTGTCAAATAACCCTACATGATTTTAGGCACAGATCTTCACCAGCAGCTCAGGGCAGGCGAAGTATCTCCCATTGTTCCCCACAGAACTGCACTTCTCTGCTCACAGAAAACACGTGTTCTTGCCACTCACCATCATGTAAAGCAACCTCAAGAGTCAAACACATCATTTAATGATTGGAAGAAGAGGCCTGATGCCTAGTTCTACTCAAAAACTATTGATCCTAAGGACTTCTTGGAATTGGTTTTCTGCTCTCTCGGTTTCACAGCAAACAGTAAATACACGTAGGAATTTCTAGGGTTGGCTTGATTAACAACTTACACTGGTAGAAAACTAAGTTCATTGCCAGCAATTCTAAAAACAGCTGCGAATATACAATTCTTCCCTGCCAACTCCACCTGGCCCCACACACATACACACACCACCATCACTGACATGATTTCCCAAAGTTACGCTTGTAAAGCCTGGCATGTCCTCACCCTGCTCGGGCACCATCACTAGGAAACCCAGGGAGCCGTGCCTCCAGGTGTGTGTATGCTGTACATGTGCGTATTCTACTTCCCATTATCATCTTTGAGCAGGTACATGTCTATATCCTTCCCAGTAAGGGACTTTATATCCTTTGCCTGTGCCTGTTGACACTTCCATCAGTGTCCCACTGTGACAAGAGTAGAGTGATTTAAATAACTATACTCTTGAAAACTACCACAAAGTATAGAATACATGGAGAGTGAGGGGGAAGAATTCATAGTTTCATTTTATTCACTAAATTAATTCTTCTGTTTTATTAATTTGAATTCCACATTATAGAAATACACATAAATATAGAATATTTAAAAGATTTCTTTTTATAATTACTTCATGTCCGTCACTCAAAAGAAAGTTCTCCATTAAATGATTTTTAAAATCATTAGCACCCTGGCTGGGTGGCTCAATTGGTTGGAGCTTCATCCTATGCACCAAAAGTTCAATCCCTGGTCGGGGTACATACAGAAGGCAACCGATTAATGTTTCTTGCTCACAACGATGTTTCAAATCTACTTTTTTTAAAAATCCTTGGCTGAGGTTTAAAAAAGAAAACTCACTGGTAAAAGAAAATTGATGAAGGTTCTTACCAATATCTTGTTCTGTTGAAGCATCTTCTCTACCAACATATGTCTGACCTTCCTGAGAAGAAGAGACAAGTAAAATTTATTAGTAAGGACATGAAAGCCATCCGCTTTGTCAGTTTTCATTAAAGCCCTAATTGACCTGATAAGCAATGTCCCAGAGAATGCCATGGCAGCCATGGCAATGTCCCAGGAAGGCCACAGCCTCAGTGCTATCAGAGTTCACTGAGGCTCTGAAACAATCCTCTGAGGGTTATCGGGAAGATGACAGGAGAACTCCTGGGACTTACTGTCCAACAGTAGGTAGGCTCCTATCTTGGCCTATAATCTGCCCAGGACAGTCATCTCAGTGATGTTTCTGATCCTTACTGGAGAGTTTCTCCTCCAGTGAAGAGGGTTTCCTTATGTCTAAAAGTTTATGGGTGTCCACAAAGCACAATGCAATACCATTTTCATATAAAGCCATGGATCAGAGAGAGGTTAGTAAAGTCAAGGGTACAGAAGCAACTACTGACACGGATGTGGAAATTCTGCTCTCTTGACATGAATAGCCTGTTTAGGATCAGGTCCAATAATGTAGTCAGGAGACACACCTTTAAAATTAAAATGATGGCCCAGAAACATATAGCCAATCCCGGTTCCAAGTACTTGTGACTTTTCTTCCCTAGTTTCTCTGCCTTTTTATTTCTTCTCAGTCTTTGCTAAATCTACACATTTAGCTTTAGAACTCCATAAAAATGGGAACTTCTAATGCCACAGAGCCCCAATGAAGTGTGGGAAATCCCCAAAAGGACTCAAGGATTTGTCGCATATTCTTTAATGTAATAGCTGTGTTCAGGGACACAGAATATTATAACAAACCTTGCTAGTGTATAAAGGATAATGGGAAAACAAAATTAGAATGTTCCACTCAGGCAGTTTTACCTTCAAGTGATATAAGATAATTCCAGTACTCAGAAGGTCATCATCAATGCCAATCAAATGGGGCAGTTCAGAATCCAAAACAACTCCAATACCTTCTTTTCTAAGGGCTAGAGTTTGTTCCTGAAATCAGAAGTGAAATAAAACAATGTTAAGGAAAGAGAACATCTTTTTAGGTATTTTTTTTGCTTCTTTGTTTTTTGTTTTTTGTTTTTGTTTTTAGGTGTTCTCTAGAGCAGCAGTCGTCAACCTTTCAGACCTCCTGGACCACTAGTGGTCTGCCATGGCAATGTCCCAGGGAAGGCCATGGCAGCCATGGCAATGTTCCAAGGAAGGCCACAGCCTCAGTGCTATGAGAGTTCACTAAGGCTCTAAAACAGGGGTCTTCAAACTACGGCCCGCGGGCCACATGCGGCCCGCAGAGGAGTCTGATCCGGCCCGCCAGGTTTTTTGGGCAGTGAGCGCAGCTGAGGTGTTACAGTAGGAATTAGTAGTTCATATAGTCCGGCCCTCCAGCTCTCTGAGGGACCATGATCTGGCCCCACTTTAAAAAGTTTGAGGACCCCCTGCTCTAAAACAATGCTCTGAAACAATGCTCTGAAGGTTGTCGGGAAGATGACAGTAGAACTACTTTAACACTGCTCTAGAGTGTTAAAATTTTTTATTTCTCATCAAAAATACTGTAAGAAAAATGGACCTTAAACGTTATCTTGCATTCCTGGCATATGATAGGCAAAGTAAAGTTGAAACATAAAAGCTCAATTAAAATGAATTAAACTTATTGCCTAATTTATACAACTTCTTTGAAATCTTTCCTTCTTTAGGAAAGGTTCTGCAACTACCAGACTACAAAGGATTCTTTCTCCCTCTTTAAAACCTTTATTTCATCGAATATCTAGATGTCTCCTAATTTGCTGGCTCTTCTCTCCAGTTACTATGGATAACCTGTGTATGTTCCTAAGATGAGGCCTTTCCTGTGCATTAGCTGCCCCAGCACCACACACACTTCTGTCTTCTGCATCATCTTCTCCTACCTATGGATCATCCCCACATCCCCACAAATCTGTGATGGATCTCCTACCATCCACCATCCACCACCACCACCACCACCACCACCATCACCACCTCCCTTGGCCCTGTTTCTCTGTCCAGCTGTCAACAATTTCTTTCTTGCCCTTTAGAAAAAATCACCTAAAAAGAGATCCCTACACTTAGTTCTTCAATTCTTCCCCTCCTGCTCTCCACTGATCCCAATCCATAGGGTCTTTCATCCTTGGGTGTGTAATATCTATGGTCATCCCTTGGTGATCTCTTCTTGTCTCTTGACTTTACCTGCAATCTACATGCTAATGACTCTCACATCTAAATCTCTTGGCAGACCTCTCATGCAACAGACCTGCCTACTTCAATATACCTGTGAGGATACCAAATAGGCAACTCAGACTTAATGCATTAAAAAACCCACCCTTCTTGGGTGGGGTCAATGGGGAAAAATAAAGGGGGGGGGGCATATGTAATACTTTCAACAATAAAGATTTTTAAAATAAATAAAAGCCTACCCTTGTTTCCTCCTGACTTCCAAACCTGCACATTATCCCTTCTCAGTGAATGCCAACCTTCCTTATTGTTACTTGAACCCAAAATCATGGCTCTACTTTGTTCCTTTCTTTCTCTTAACATTACATACTTAGTATTGACTCTGCCATCAAAATATGTCCCCAATAATGTAATGTAGAATGAATATGCTATACTTATATAAAGCTACCCATATTAACCTTAGTAAATGCTAAACCAAGCTTATTACTCTAACCTGATTTTTCTCTCAAAACTAGAGCTTAGATATTGAAAGGGGTTTTTTTTGTTTGTTTTGTTTTTGTGTTGTTGTTTTTTTTAGTAGACTTCACAATCCAGCAGTTCATTTCCTGTGTGAACCTAAGGAGCAGCCTTACCTTTAAGGGCCTGGCTAATGCTGACTGCCTAGACACAGGAATTCATTGATTAAAAAATAAAAACACATGACCAACTCAAAGACACTGACCATGAGAATCATATTGGGACCAGCAAGGACAGTCCCTGCATGTCCAAAGCTCCTACCCTGGTCTTTTGATTCTGCTTTCCTTCTCCCTCCTTATAAAAAACCTCCACCTGCACTGAGATCTTAAGATTCTTTTTTGAGGACTGGGAAAAGTCCCTCATCTTCTTGAAATGCCGGCACTTGAATAAACCTCTTTCCTTTTACCAGCATTGCTCTCATGAGTTTAGTTTTCCTTGTGACAGGCAACAGAATCCACATTTCAGTTATAATCTAATAATCTAATAGCATCAAGACACCTATACCACTCTTTTCCCTGGCCCAACCACAGCATCTTTTAAATATATCACCACAATGATCAAAGATACTACCACTCAAGCCCCAGCCATGTTTCATACTCTACTTGACAGCCAGATGGATATTAGGGCAGGCCACTCCTCTGCTCATTTCCTTTATATGGCCTCCCATTTCACTGAAATAACAGCCAAAGTCTTTGTATCCTTCTACAAAGTACTATATGATCACATGCCTTGCTAATCTCCTGCTCTCATCTCTTGCCACTCTCTCCCTTGCTCATGCCTCTCTAGGTACCCTCAGCTCCTTGCTGTCCTCAAACTTGCCAGCCTTACCCCACTTTAGGGCCTGGTCATTGTTTTTCCCTGTTTCCTTCTGCTTTTGTAGTTGCTGTTGTCATCTCACATTATCTATTCCTTCTCTTCTCCTACAGCAGGGATCCTCTACCTCAGCACAATTGACACTTTGGACCAGATGATTCATCATTATAGGAAGATATTTTGTGTATTGTAGAATGTTTAGTAGCATCCCTAGCCTCTACCCACTAGGTATCAGTAGCACACACACTCTCTTTCCCCTGAGGTTGTGAAACCAAAAATATCTCCAGACACTAGCAAATGTCTAGGGGGAAACACTAGCCCTAGCTTAGAAGAATTCCCTATATACATGTATAGGCCCTCACTTCCTCCAGTCTCACTCAAAAGCCACCTTCTGCCATTGCCCCATATGAGAGTAATCATCAACCTCACTTATCCTGATCTGTTTCTCTCCTTAGCAGTTATCACTATATAATGTTATATACAAGTACATTACATAAATACTATAAACCAGTGCCTAATTTCATGTCTGGCACATAGTAGCTCCTCAATCAATATTTGTCAAATTAATTAATATTTAAACTCTAATAGCTCCCACTCAAACTAGAGTGAATTCAGAGAAATGCAGGGAGGAGGGTCAATGGCAGCCCCTCAGGGAAGAGACTGTCAGGCCTGTGTCAGCATCAGGCCATCTGACCAAAGATAAAAACAAAACAAAAAACAAATAACCAAAACCCCTAAAATCAGGCTTCTGGCAAGTCTAAGAAAAAGCAGACAAATTCCAGAAGATTGAAGGTGAAAAATTCCAGCCTTGAGGCTGGGCTGGGCTGAGTTCAAGATGAGTCACATCTAAGATCATGGCACTATGCTCTGATTGTAGGCGCACAGGGAGCAACAGGGGAGCAAGTTCCAAGCTATATACTGAGGCTCCTGGTCAGAGACCCTCCTGGTGAATCTCTTCCCCTCTCCCACCTCAACAATAAGACAGCATGACTAAGGCACAGCTCTGGAACGCCAGCACCCAGCAATGCCTAAAACGTAAGCGACACTCCCTACATTCCTGGAATGGCTAAATGTATTTTATGTCATTTAAATATTAAAATGATGTCTAAAATCTGCCATTCTCTATCAGGTGTCGGCAACCTGCAGCTCCTTTTGTTAAGTGAAAAAATCCTTTTTCTGCACGATCCGGTATATAGCATTAAGGTAAGAAACAATATATGCAGTGTTATATTTGTTTTAAATGTCGCAATGGTTTTGCGGCTCCCAGGTTTTTGTTTTCTTTCGAAAACAGGTCCAAGTGGCTCTTTATGTCTTAAAGGTTGCCGACCCCTGCTCTAGGTGAAGGAATCAGGACTTCACAACTTTGCAGACAAGGCAGCTCCTAAAAGGTTCTGGGGAAGGGTGGTGGAAACTTCCCTGGAGTCCTTCAGGCCTCCCCTTCTGCAGGCATTTGAGTCTCAAAGGTGCACACACAAAGCTGGTGTCATGCAAGAGGGCAACAGAATGAAGTAGCAAAAAAAAAAAAGATGGTTACAAATAAAACATAAAAAGTACCACTTGAAAGAAAGCAATTTAATTTAACAACCATTACATAGATGCAGAGAAAAATGGCCAATACATAACTTAGATTCAAGAAAAGGAAATGCAGCCCTGACCCTGACTGGTTTGGCTCAGTGGATAGAGCTTCGGCCTGAGGACTGAGGGTCCCAGGTTCAATTCCAGTCAAGTGCACGTGAACTGTTCTGGGTCTCTAGGTCCATGAGAAAAGAAAAGTGACTGTTCTCATAAATCCAGAGACATATGTACTTTCTGCATAAAAGTGTACAATAACACCCCCCCCCAAAAAAGTCAATATTTAAAAATCTAATAGCTCCCACTCATGCTAAAGAAATTGTTTTGGACTACATCCCAGTTTAATTTAATATTCCTTTTTTTTTAACCACTGAAAAACAATCTTTTTCCTTCCCTGAAATAAGTCTCAGAAACTTTGAAAGCCATAACTTGGAGCCACTAGGTCAAAAGCATTACCTATTCTCAGCAATCCCCAATACACTCACACACTAACGCATACCAGCATGCATTCACACACATACATGGAATGGATAAAACCTGAATTAAGAGAAAGTTTCCCAGGATTGGGGGTGGGTGGGAGGGACAGATGAATTTATGATTAATGCTGCCCTAAAGCTCTAAGGCATTCAAGCTGCATTCACTACAGATATTATAAAAGTGTCACCTCATAAAACTAAAGACGAGGGTTTAAATCATTGCTCAAGTGAAAAAGTGATTTCAGACAAAAGTATCTATCACATATAAAATATTTATTGAGTGGCATCTACTGTGTACATAATTTATGAAACACCTCTTTGATAAGATGGAATATTTAAATAGTAGGGCAGGTGATCCCTCCCCCAACTCCAACCACACTGGGTCTCAAATAATGAAGGTGATAAAACATGTATAGCTGCACATATTTTGTATTGAAACAAATCTTTTGGCAACCAATATTTGCATTAAAAGGAAACTATGGCCTAAGAGGGTCAGAACATAGAATCAGCTTATTTTAAACATTACGTTCATTACATTTGCAAACAATATGTTCAGTATGCTTTCCTTCAACCACTGAATGTAAAACATGTGTCCAGGGCTGGGACAACTGCAGCCTCACTTCTGGCAGATTCCAGTGGTTCAGGTGAGCCGCAGGCAGGGCTGCCCAGATAGGCGGGAAGAAGGCCAGCCACACATGGACTGGGTTCACTGTGAGCATCCCACGTAACCATTATATTCACTTATAATATAATAAGATCCAGGAGGGATTCAAGCTCTTAGTCACAACCACATACTTTGTAACTAGCACTGTGTCTAACAAAACTCAACAGCTTCCCTGAAGGGAAAAAAAAAAAGTGAAAACCAATACAAAAACTTACCAAGAAGAAACTATTTTTCCCTCTGGAGAAGCCTACTGGAGAGCTAGATGTTGCTTGGAAAATACTGGGGAAACTGGCAATGTGTCTGTGCCACTAGAGTAAGACTTAGAGAAACTGGGTTTGCTCACACTGTGTTAGGTGAATACAGCTGCACCAGGTTCACAGCAGTCACTCAATAATTGCTGATTATTTGGCACTGTGGGGGGGTAAGTGATTTTAAGTGCATTTGAGGGGATAGCCAAGAATTAAATATCAGAATATCTTTATGGAAGAGTGTATGGAGAACTATGTGTTTCATGAACAGTGGACTTTTGTACAGATGCCTCCCAGTATAAAGTGCACCTAATTTCTGCAAACATTTCAGCCCTCAGCAGAACAGGAGGAAATAAAACATGTACACCATATTCGGGGAGTGGAGCCCATACCCAGGGTGAGTGTGAGGAGGGAGGAGGAAATTGGGTAGGCAGGTAGACTTTTGTAACAAAGAAAATCATCCTCTTGCAAAGCTGCTTTTTAATTTTTTAATGCATGTAATTTTATCTGAATTTCATATTAGAAAAATTATATGTAGTGAAGAAAAATTATATGTAGTGAAGAATAATTATATGTAGCGAAGAAACACTTGAATTTCAACCAAGTGTTTCTTCACTACAAGAGATATGTCCTAAAATATCTTTCTAAGTAAGACACGATAAAACATATTAGGCTGACAATACTGCATACATATACTTTTCATCCCTGTTTCTGTTTTGAGCAGCACTACTGGAGTTTGGACATGTCTGAGACCATGTGCCTCCGGCCCTTACACCGGAATGCCAGGGAGCTGCTTTTCACTGGGCCACATGCCGGGTCACACTTCCTTTCTTGGGGAACATTGAGGCTCTACTGTCTTCAGAGAGTGCATGCTGCTCTGAGGAAATATGAAGCTAGTCCAACTCTCAGTCCATGGCAGATCCTTTGGTTTTCTGCTTGTATCTTTGGAAAATATTTCCTTTACACTTGAAACCCAATCATTTAGTTAGGATAGATATCAGTATTGGAACATTCTGTACTCTAAATTTTCCTGGAACACAATTCATTCTTCCAATCTGCAGACTCGGTTCTTTTGTTTTTGTTTCATTTCATGAAAATGTTTGTTTTTTTATATTTCAACTTGTGGCCCAATACATGAAATTTATGCACGAGTGGGGTGTCTGTCAGCCCAGCCTACACCCTCTCCAATCTGGGACCCCTCAGGGGATGTCTGACTGCCAGATAAGTTGGACATCCCTTTCGTATTCGGGGACTGCTGGCTCCTAACTGCTCACCTGCCTGCCTGCCTGATCGCCCCTAAGCCCTCTACCTGCCAACTTGCTTGCCCCCAACTGCCCCCCCTGCTGGCCTGCTCACCCTCTATTGCAACCCTGCTGGCCTGATTACCCCCAATTGCCCTCCCTTCCTGGCCTGATTGCCCCTAATTGCCTCTGCCTCAGCCTCAGCCCCGCCACCATGCTTTGTCCAGAAGGACGTCCAGAAGGTCTCCTGGAAGGTCTCCAGTCTAATTAGCATATTACCTTTTTATTAGTATAGATTTCTGTTTCATTTGTTGACTATCTACTTTGGGGTCACCAATTATTCTTATACACCTTTACCTTTTAGCTTCTGATTGCTTTAATATCTTGATCCTTTAATTTGTATACAATGAGATTATCCAGACATTAACTTTTAGTAATTTGATTTCAATGGCATCTACTTTTTTCCTTGATAGTTCTAATTTTATTCATTAGTCCTGAAATGGATGTTGTTTTAGACTCAAAATCTATCTTTAGGTGTACAATCTCCTCTCTCCCTCTCTTTCTCTCTCTCTGTCTCTCTCTCTCTCATCTCATCCTGCTTTTTATTATCATCTTGCTTTGTTTATTGAATTACTGTTTCTCATTAACTTGTTCCACAGAATGAAGCAATTGTAAGAAATTCCCTCCTAGGCCTTGAGGTATGTTTTCATCAGGATCTGGATCTTTTGTCTTTTGCATACTTTTCTCCTTTTCTGGCATTCTGTTTGCCTGTCAATCCATCCATCCATTTATCCATCCATCCACCACTAGGCTAAGTTTATATAATTGCTCTTTTTCTTTATCTTATATTTGTCTTAGGTATATGTGTCCAGAAATTCCCTAACAAAGGATGAGCAAGTCCTTGACTCTTGTCCTGCCATATCTATCATCTTTCCAGTTCAAAGTGGTCTGCATGCTGTCCACTCTTCTCTTTAGTTAGATGGAATGGTAGAGAACCAGATCCCAGCTGACACACTATAAAGACCAAGTTCCTATTTTCTGCTCTGGATTAACAAAGGTGGTTAACTATCCTCTATTGACTCCTTCCTTCTGCTGGAAAAGAGATCCCATTTCTCTAGGCCCAAAGTGTGATACATGTACCCCCAGGGGTACGGGAAGAGTTTGGTGGGGGTACGTGTTGCACCGGAATTTGGTGGGGATATGCACTGCACACCATGCTTAGCTGTGCCTAATTCTACGTTCTCACGAGTACGAGGGGTACTCAGCGTTACAAAAATTATAGAAGGGGTACACATATGTCAAAAGTTTGGGAAACACTGCTCTAGAGAAAACTGCTCTCGGGTATCTCCTTGTTTCACCAGGCCTTCACTTACAGAGACAGAGCTCCGCTTTTCACATCATCCCATTTCTATGATTCCTCAATAAGAATAGGAAAATCAATGTATTCCTCCAAATCAATTTGATTTAAGGGTACTGAGGAGGGTTTTTAGAATCTTCATTCATTCAGCTTCTAACGCACAAGCACTTCTAAGGCAAACCCCCTTAACAACCTTCCCTCTTCTCTTCCTCAGTGGCTAGCTTGTGACCTTTTTCATCTGCTTCCTATTAGTGATTGCATGGTGGTGTTTCTGCGGCAGGATGGGATGTTTATTTTGCTTATTATTATCATATCCTTATTTCTTTGAAATCTGTGATGACATTTCCAACTGTCTATTTAACAACAAAGTCAAGAACAGGGTTTCAGCAAGCTACAAAATGGAAAGAAGAAAATATTCTTAGGTGTTTCTTGAATACAGATACAGATGAAGAAAACATTAATATATATATACACTACTATATATAAGGAACTGCTGGACACCTGGTTTGACTAATAAACCTGGGGAGATGATCTGAAAACCCAGGCAGATGGGTCATTATTTGATCCTAAAACCAGGAAGCTACTGAGACGTCTGAAAACAGGAAATGGTTGGTACTTCAGAAGATGAATCTGGCAGGATGAATAAGAACAGAGAAAAATTTGAGGTAGCATTAGAAAGTAAGGAATAGCTTGAGAAACACTGTTGAGGGAGATAAACTCCAGGTGGCAATTACTTCAGACTGGTTCACCTTAAGTGGAGACATACTTTTCAACTGTTTACATACCCTTATTAATAAGAAATAAGAAAACTGGAGAGTTTGTAAGCGTTGAAAAATCTGACAAATATTAAAAAAAAATTTATTGCTAAGAAAAAAACACCCTTGTTATACTTTGCATACAGCTGAGCAAGTGGGTATTGTTGAGTTATTCACCAATATGATAAGCAAGTATTGTAAACTAATTTACATGTTTCTTCATTTTTTACACAAGCCGATTAGGTTTGAAATCCTAATAATATTTCACAAGCTGGCATTCATCCAAAAGTGAAGCACCGTTTCCTGTACATTCTTTTGCACAAAGAAAGAATCCAGTCCATCTAACAGAGAAAAGAAATAGTTGCTAAGACTACCAGGGAGTCAATGAAGCTGTACAGGTCAACTGCCTCAACCACAGTCCAGTAGTCCTCCACCCTTTGTCCATGCAACCTGAGCAAGCTATGATGAAAATGGACAAGAATCTCCTTCACATTCCTCCAGTAAATAACTTTACTTTTACTGTGTTCCAAAAGAGAAAGATGAAATGAAGAAAAAACATACTTTCTGGTGAGCAGCATGTTCTGTGTCCCTGCAAAGCTGATTGGTAACATGTAATCAATGATGTGAGAACTCTATTACACTCTTTGAATCATAATCTGATTAAAAACACACAAGAGAAAAGAGAAAGAACAGTCTGTAAAAAATAAGGACAGGAAATCTACCTAAACTGAAAAGGTCTAGCTGATACCACACACCTAGGAAGGTAAGGAAGGATCAGGGACCAGCCATCAGAATGAAGCCCCAGGAAGAAGAAGGATCAAGTGGGAAGACAGAATTAGCAATCCACAGGTTGAAGGATAAAAGAATCAAGTGGATAAACCAAGAAGACACTACTGATCCCTCTCTTTGCCTCAAACCCAACATCAGTGGGCCCATCAGCTCTACCTGCAGGACAGGCTGAATCGTCCACAGCTTTCCATCTCCACTGCTGCTGATCTGGGCTGGCTACCAACGTCTCCTGCCTGGAGTCTCTGACATGCCCCAGTTGGTCTTCCTGCTTCCGCTGTTACTACTCTACAACCTATTCTCCATATGACAGCCAGAGTCATTTTTTCAAAACCTTAAGAAGTCATGGCCAGGTAGCTCAGTTGGTTAGAATATCGTCCCGATATGCCAAGGTTATGGGTTTGATCCCTGGTCAGGGCACACATAGGAATTAACCAATGATGCATAAATAAGCAGAACAACAAATCAATATTTCTGTTTATCTCTTTCTTTCTTCATCTTCCTCTCCCTCTCTTTCAAAAAGCATTTTTTAAAAGTTATACATAAAATTCTACAATGCTTTCCAATGCATTATAGATTGAAATGGCCCCACATCTCAAGTAATCCACCCCCACCTACCTCTCCAATCTTTTCCCCCTCCACTCTCCACTTGACTCACAACACTCTAGCCAGTGGCCTCTTGTTCCCACTGCAGGGCCTTTGCACAAGCTGTTCTCTTTTCCTGGAAAATTCTCCCTATAAATCTTTGTGGCTTGCCCCTTCTTCTCAGTCAGCTCTTACTATACGTGCCACTTGTTCTCTAGAGATCAAAGACATCATGATGTAGATGAACAAAGTCCTTGCTCTGATAAAGCTTACATCCTCCCCACCACTATACCCCCTCTCCCAGACACATTCTACAACTCCACTGGTTTACTGTTTTCAGAGCACTAGATGCATAACATCAAAATTATGTATCAGTTTATTGTCTGTCTGCTATTCCAAGAAGCAAACAGTGTGGGTCCAGGGCAAGTCAAGTCCAGAGAAAGAGAGATCAGATTGGAGTCATCGAGAGCCAAACAAATAAACAGCACCATGACCTCTGACCCCAGGTCTTTTGTTTTATTTTCCTTGGTAGGTAAAAACAGCTCTTACACCTCAAATAAATACTTTAAAAGACTAGAACAAGTCAAGCTTTTAAGGCAATCTTCTTTAAATGAGAAGGCTGTATTCTAAAAGACTATTATCATAAATAGTTTATGTATCCTAAATATCTGTAGTTGATATCACACTGGAACCTATTGCATGACAAAAACTGAAGTAGGAATACAGAAGCCTTTGCATTTTCCCATGACTTTGAGCATTCTGGTGCCTGTGGTCAAAAGAAACACAGAACAGATGGTGAGCAGTCCCAGACTCACAGGCAGAAATAAGGAAAGAAGCTGGCCACCACTTACTCCATGGTACTAAGAAACCTAAATTCCTTGGCATATTGGCAGTTGACCCATAAACAGTAAATATAATCAATATTTTCCCATTAATGAACAGAAACCGTGGAGCAGTTCGATTTCCACTACACTTCCCAATGCAAACTTCATTCTTTATTTAAATACCTTAGAGCTAAATGCTGGCAGGCATTTAGGGAAGATGCTATGTAGATCTTTCTGATGAAATAGTCCTCCCTGCCCAGTGAGCAAATCACCCAGATGTCTGTATTTAAAATATGCAAAATGCATAATACCTATTAAAGAAGTTACTTGTGAAAATATGCAGAAGCAAATTTCCTCACATTAATATTTAACTAGACTCTTTAAGTAGAGCAAGATCTTGTGATCACTTTAGTATATCTGACCTAAATGCATGCCCCAAATACTTGCATTCATGAGAAGGTTCTGCAAGGACATTTCTATAAAAATTGGTCAGGGGCCCAGCCATCGCCCCATGAAATTCAAACAAAAAAACTGAAATTCACAACTAGCATTTCTTTTTTTTAAATATATTTTTATTGATTTCAGAAAGGAAGGGTGAGGGAGAGGGAGACAGAAACAATTAATCAGCTGTCTCCTGCATGCCCCCCTAGTGGGGCTTGACCCCTCAACCTGGGCATGTGCCCTGACCAGGAATCAAACCTTGACCTCAGTGGTAGGTTGACACTCAACCACTGAGCCACAATGGCCTGGCACAACTAGCATTTCTATTTAACCAAAAAGTTTCAAGATCCTCACAGAGTTATTAAAAATAAAATAGAGGTGGGCTAAAATAGGTTTACAGTTGTAATATAAATAAATATTAAAACAATTAATAAATATTTATGATAGCCAAGATATGGAAACAAACTAAGTGTCAATCTACAGATGAAATGATAAGGAAAATGTGGTATAAATATATAATGAAATATTATTCAGCCATAAAAAGAGAAGAAAATTATGCCATCACAAGGAAATGGACAGACCTTGAAGGCATTATGCTAAGTGAAATAAGCCAATCAGAGAAAGACAAATATTGTCTCATCTCACCCTGAAATCTAAACACAAACAAACAAACAAAACAAAAAAACCCTCATAAACACAGAAAACAGATTGGTGATTGCTAAAAGGGGTGGAATGAAACGGGGGAAGGTAATCAAAAGGTAAAAACTTCCAGTTATAAAATAAATGTCATGGGGATGTAATTTGCAGCACAGTATTGTGTAATTTAAAGTTGACAAGTGTGTAAATCTTAAAAGTTCTCATGACTAGAAAAATAATTGTAACTATGTGAGGTGATGAGTGCTAACTAAATTTATTGTGGTGATCATTTCACAATATATAAATATACCAAATCATCTTATTGTATATGTATACACCTAAAACTAATACAATGATCTTAAATCAATTATATCTTAATAAAATTGGGTGTGTGTGGGGGGCGGACAAACAAAAAGGGGAAATCTATAGGTGACTGGAAAACAGGAATTTCAGCCATCTTTTTGTCAGCAGAAATCATGTCTAAAAGACATAATGCTTTCAGCAAAAATTTACCATCCTCAATAGGCAACAGGTGCATACTCTTGAAAGTAAAATTTAAAACCCCTTGTGGAAACATGTAAGGGTGGTTTTGTATGATGCTATAATGTCACAAGGTATCTGGATTCTTAGCTATTAATTAAGCAGGAATTAAACATTAAAACAAAGATCCTCTAGTTCACCTTTTTTCTGCAAGTTGTTTATCATTCTATCACATAAAACAAGAGAGAATATATGTACAGTGTGGGGCAAAAATAGGTTTTTAGTTGTATTATTATTTATTAACTAGAAACTCAGTGCACAAAATTCATGCATGGGTGGCGGGATCCCTCAGCCTGGCCTGCACCCTCTCCAATCTGGGACCCCTTGGGGACATCCCTCTCATAATCCAGCATTGCTGGCCCCTAATTGCTCACTTGCGTGCCTGCCTGATCACCCAGAACCACTTTGCCTGCCTGTTTGATCACCCCTAAACACCTGCCTGCCTGCCTGATCACCCCTAACTGTGCTCCTCTGCCAGCCTGATCACCCCAACTGTGCTCCCTGCTGACCTGATTGCCTGGATTAATATATTATTTACATATATAGCATTATAATAATGCATTTTCCATAGAAACACTGTAAACCTACTTTTGCTCACCTCTGTATATTAGAAGGTGAAAGAAGGGTGGGTGTTAATTTCTGAGCTTAGTGCAGAAAGTTCATTTGTTTCTCAGCCACTTGAGCCAATATCATGACCAGAAGGGAATTTAGAAAAGAAGAATTGGGGGGCGGGGGGGGGGGGGGGGGGCAGGGAGAGAAGGAGGAAAAGGAAGAGTGGGAGGAAAAAGGAGAAGGAAAGGGGTAAACATCTGGCTTCTAACAATTTCCTTCTGGAAAATGCATATGCCCTTGTACATGGGTTCATTGCTTCCCCTGGTTAGTAATAAAATCTGCTTTTCATGGAGAAGACAGAATATAGACCCCCTTTCTTCTCTTTACCTAAATCCCAATCCCAATCACTAAAACCAAATTATTCTAATGAATCAGTGTTGAGACAGCTGCTTATGCCACAAGTAGTGATAGCTTGTCAAGAGCACATGGAAATACAGGAGTTTCTGCCTTGGCCTAGCATTACCAGTGGGTAAAAGGAATAAAAGCCCAACCCAGAGGGATGGGACCTGGGCACTCAGTGAATGACTAAATAAACTATCCTCTAGGAACTCAAGTAGTTAGTACTTTCCAAAGGGTCTGCCACTCAAAGCCTTACCCTAGAGAGTTCATGTCATTTACATCACAACACTTGGAATGAACACCAATCCCAAAAGAGATGCTCCTCCCTCAGTTAGTTTAGCAGGAATATAAATGTGTGTCTTGCTTATATAAATACCGTTATGGTCAACAATATTTTATACAGGTATTCCTGTAAGCGATACATTACCATTTGAAACATTATTACTATACCTTTAGTAAGATAAATTGAACAGTAAATCAATAGGGCCCATTCACTCAGATTATACAAGAGGAGAGCTTTAAAAAGCCCAAATATAATTCTGAATGTTGCTGCACATGGCCTCAATAGTTTATTAAAATAGGAAACATAATCCATTTTTAAAAAGAAATTACATTTGAAAGTGTTTTACAAGTAAAGCATGTGTATCTTGGGTTATAGAACTGTTCAAGGAAACATAAAATTCAAAATAAAAATAATTTTAAAAAAACCTGTTTCCTGACCTGGTCCATTAATAGCAAATCATAAACAAAATACAAGGTACACTTTCCAAAATACATGCAACACTTTCCAATCACACATTTCAATTAATTTTGCTAAGTGCAGGGCCATCCAGTTATCTAAACATCTTAACTTCTGACAATCACAACCAGTCAGGAGGCAAAATTAAGCCAACACCACTCTTTTCTAAGCCATCACGAAATACAAACACAAAAATCCACATCCTTTGTGCATTAAAAGACAATTCACATATTGTAAACTGGGCTCAATCACTTTGGGAAATTGGCAGTATCTTCTTTAGTCAAATAATAGCTTGTAACCCAACACTCTACCCGAAGCTCATGTCTATAGCAAGGTTTGGCCAACTCCGGCCAAGGGCCACATCAGCTGGCTGCCTGTTTTTGTATGCCTGGTGCTAAGACTGATTTTTACAATTTTATAAGGCAGTTTTATTTCATCAAAAGAAGAATCATATTTCATGCCATGAGAAAACTAAATGCAACTCAATATCCATAAGTAAAATTTTATTGACATACACATTCCAGATTAATTCATTTACATCTTATGCCTTGTCTATTGCTGCTTTTGTGTGGCTGGAACAGGGTGAGGAGCTGGGACACAGTATATACTCCCAGAGGTGAGGAGCTGGGACACAGTATATACTCCCAGAGGGGGAACTGTTTATTCCACAGCCCTTGACAGAGCAGTGTGGTGACCTCTGCACTAAGGAAATGCATAAATGTGTTCACCAAAAAACATGTTCAAAAATGTTTGGAGCAGCACTAGGCAAAATACACACACACAAAACAAAACAAAAAAAAAAACACAAATGTCCATTAAAAGTTGAATGGGTAAATTGCCATTAACTCATGCAACGGAATAGAATATAGTACTGATAATGAACAAACAACAGATACAAAAAAAATAAATGAATAACAACCCACCATAAATCTAACGTGGAGTAAAGAAACCAGACAGAGAGGGGAAAAGGATGTGAGATTGCATGAGTTTAGAAGTCACCCTCTGTCCTAAGGCATCACTCTCCGGTCCCGCCAAATGGCCCTTAAAACAGTTTACTTATTCAAAGGCTGAAGGAAAATCTCTCCCCAGTCTGCTATAACAGAGTCTCACACATAGTGTAACATAATGATGGGAGTGCCTTCCCATCACCTTCACAGGTCTTACCCGCACCTGAAGAAGGGGTCATACAGCATGTCCACAGGAAGGAACAAGACTCTTGAGCCATCTTAGAACTAACCCTCCCAGGAAAAAATGGATAAAGGTTAATTTACATTTATATATATATATATAATATTGATGTGTCTGTGTGTGTGTGTGTGTGTGTGTGTGTGTGTGTTATTTTTAGGGAGATGTATAGAGATACAGAAACAGCTATGAGAGAAACATCATTCATTCTGCTGCCTCCTGCACTGCCTAGGAATCAAACCTTTTGGTGCATGGGACAACACTCAAGCACTGAACCACACTGGCTGAGCTTAATTTACTTCTTAAAGGCATTTAAAACTTTAACAACTGATTTTTTTTTTGATTTTTTTTTTACTTTTGAGACGCTTCAAATCTGAAATTTCATAGAAGTGATAATATTAGCTAAAACTAACCTTTTCCTAATAGAAAAAATAAATTGTTCTGTTTGTTTTCTAAGTAGAACATTTGAAGGAAAATTCAGTTGCAGGAACAGATTAAAGTAGTTTTTATTATGTCTGTCCTAAAAATATCTCCCTTCCTTTCCATCCTTCCCTTCCTTCCTTCCTTGAGTGGCATGCTCTGAAAAGTGTTAAGAAGCAGAATTATCAGTAGATGAAAGAATTTGGTCTTCCCTCTCTAATCATTTACTTCAATATTGGACCAACAAAGGATGTTAGCCTGGCAGAGAATAAAAAAAAGATATATATTCTTTTCATTCATCTTATGCAGGAAATTACATAATAAAAGAAGATTATGCAGAATAGAGCTATAACAATAATCCATCAAAGAAAAGATGGCTCCTTCAGCTTTGTGAATTCCTCCTACCAGCACCCTGCAATGCTTTGCTTTATAATTAATGTACTTTTAATATGGCCAGCTAAAAGCAAAAAAAAAAAAAAAAAAAAACTAAACAAAAAAAACAACCACACAAACAACACAAATATTTACCAAGTTATAGTCATTTCCATGGGAGTTAACTGAGATCAAGATAGCCTATTCCTCTGCTCCTCCCATGGTTTCTGACACACATGGTAGGCATTTCATCAGTGTTTGATGGATACTATGTATTGTTATAAGATGTGGCAAAAAACATCAGTACAAGAGATATGAATTCAGCCTAAACTTACTTTCCTTTTGGAAAATAATTTTTTTCTAATTCTGATATTTTTGTTATTGTTTGTTTTGAGCAAGGACAATATGGCACTGAGTCTTCTCAACCTTGGGGAGCATTCACTAAGGACATAAGGACTGAGTAAATACTGTTGTGCTGTGTTCTGTCTGAGATAGTACAGGCCCTGTTTTTCCCTTCCTTTTCCCTCTTCTCCCCTCCCCATTCCCTGTTCCCTTTTCCTTCACTTCCTTTCTTCCTTCATTCTCTATTTTTTCTCACCCCCTTCTCCCCAGTTAAAAACATTTCTGGAGCTCATTCCATATCAATATATATAGAGCTTTTTCAAATTTTGCACAGTTATATTCAAGTCCATTGTGCAGATATATCCTAATTTATTTAACTCCTATTATCTATTCATGAGCACTTAGGTGGTTCTCAGAATCTTTCAATCTCTGGCTACTGCCAATAATGCTGGGATGAACAACGCTGCACTTACAATGAACCTTTCACTCCTGGTTGAGGGAAAGGATAGACATTCTTAATTGATTCTCATTTACACTTTAGAAACAGTGCTAAACCTTCCTCAGGGCTTGGGTTCTAAATAAGCTAAGTTCTATACTAAACTTAAATGTGGCCAACACCTCTTGTCTTTCCAGAAAGGTAAGTGTACAAGGTGTTAGTTATCTATGTGCATTTATTAACGTTTTTTAGAAAAAAAAAATGAGAAAATAAGAATAAATCAGCAAACATATATGCACATATATTCATTCACATATATTTATATACATATGTAAGTATCTGTTTGTATATTTTTATTCCTTCTATCTGACATCATTCCAACCAGGGAAAAGAACTAATCTATAATAATAAAAGCTTAATAAGTATTTAGACTGGATGTCCTTCTGGACTAGGCCGGGGCTGCGAGGGAAGTCTGGGTCCTGGCTGCCCACCAGTGGCCAAAGGGAAGTCCGGGTACCAGATGCTAGAGAGAAGCCGGAGCTGGCAGCAAGGGGAAGGAAGGCCTATTCTTACACAAATTTCGTGCATCGGGCCTCTAGTTTAAATATAGTTTTAAGTGAACAATTGGGGTAACAAACAAAAATCACAAATGGCTTAGCATTCCAAGTGCTCTCAAATGTCATAACTAAGGAACAGTTTTGATGGACCTGTTCTGAAAATAAGAACCTTAAGGGCATGTCATGTTTTTGCCCATGTCAATACTTTTGATGAGGGGAAGTGTGCCAGGTCCTTTTTCACAGAATCACAGGTGTTTCTCAATGAAATGCAAGTCCAGAGCAGCAATTCAGAGAGTATGGTAGGCAAACTCTTCGCTACCATTCACAGTAAGTACAGAAATTAAAAGCAAGTACTTAGAAATTTATTTTATTTTATATTTTGTTAATCCTCACCAGAGGACATTTTTACCATTGATTTTTAGAAAGAGTAGAAGGGAGGGAGACGAGAGAGAGAGAGAGAAAGAGAGGGAGAGAGGGAGATGTCAATTGGTTGCCTCCTGCATGCACCCCAACCAGGGCTGGGGGTTGCACTTGCAACCCAGGTGTGTGCCCTTGACTGGGAATTGTAGCCATGACCATTAGGTATGTGGGCCTGTGCACTATCCACTGAGCAACACCTGCCAGAGTAAAGGTACTGTACTCAAAAATTTTAAGAGAGATTTGACAGAGCAATTTTATGATCCTTGAATCTAATAACAAAATACTGGGACTTGTATTTTGTATATCTTTTATTTTTCATTTTGTTAGTCCACTAATTCATTTGTATTGTATTTTACAGACATAGTGTACATTGATTAAAAAAATAAAAATACACCTGGCCTTGGCCGGTGTAGTTCAGTTGGTTGAAATGTCATCCTGTTCACCAAAAGGTGAGAGATTCAATTCCAGTCATGGCACATACCTAGTTGCAGATTTGATCGCTGGTAAGGGATGCATACAGAAAGGCAAGCAATTGATGTCTCTCTTTCACATCAATACCTCTCTCTCACTCTCTCTCTCTCTCTCTCTCTCTCTCTCTCTCTCTCTCCCTTTCCCTCCCTCCCTCTCCCTCTCCCTCTCCCTCTTCCTCTCCTTTTCCCTCTCCTTCTCCCCTCCTCTCCCTGATCCTCTCTCTAAAATCAATTAAAAAATAATTTCAGGTAAGGATTTAAAAAAAATTTTAAGATTTTTCAAACAAACAAAAACCATCTGCATTTGACCATTGATAGTGTAGACAACCTCTTCTTCATGAAGGATTTTTCCAGAATGGGCAGCCTAGGGGAAGCAGGCACCTGCTGTCACTGCCTTTGATGTCACCAAAGCCCCATAAAGAGTGGGAAAGGAGAGGCAAGGAAAAAGAGGTTGTCACCTTAAATTAAAAAAAAAAAAAATTAACCATATGCATCAGTGAAACATTGAGAAAACAATCAGGGAAGCTAAAAGTCTTCTTCTTTATTAAAAGGCAAATTCAGAAGTTTATGAGAAACCATAAGGGCAATTCCATTGTGGTTTTAATGAGGACAATGTCAAACATTTGGCTGATTCCAACTTCAACAGCACTGTAGTCATTATCAAAACACCAGATCATGGTTAGTTTGTACTTTAATTAATCTAATGAACGGTTGTCTGGCTTTCAGCAGACATGTTTAAATGTCACTGCATACCTGGGTGCTACAAATGAACCCGTGGTGAGCTCTCTGCACCAGCCTGATCACATTAAGGCTTCCCTATAGGAACTTTTACATCTGCACCTCATGTGGCAATGTATTGCTAGGAATTCATGCTCTATTAACCCAATTAAAACATAAAAATGTTAAGTAATGGAAATCTGCAAAATTAGAAAAATTCTTTAAAATTCACTATACCCTGATTCAAAAAAAAATTATATATATATATATATATATATATATATATATATATATATATATATATATATATATATAATTAGAGGCCTGGTGCACAAAATTCATGCATGGGGGGAGGGTGCCCTCTGCCCAGCCTGCACCCTCTCCAATCCAGGACCCCTCGTGGGATGTCCCAGGGATGAGACCTAAACCGGCAGTCAGACATCCCTCTCACAATCCTGTACCACTGACTCCTAACTGCTCACCTGCTTGTCTGCCTGATTACCCCTAACTGCCCCCCCTGCCAGCCGGATCATCCCTAACTGCCTCTGCCTGCCTGCTGCTGTGATCACCCCTCACTGGTCCCCTTCTCCCCCTGCCAGCCTAATCACCCCTAACTGCCTCTGCCTGCCAGCCTGATTGTGCCCAACTGTCCCCCTCCCCCTGCCATCCTGGTTGTCCTACACAGCCTGTTCAGTTGTCCATTTGGTTGTGATGGTCACTTAGGCATAAATAAATATATAATCTCAGACCTCAGTCACCTAAAAGGTTCAAGGACTCTTAATGGCTAAACAAGGAACATGTTGATCTAATTACTAGAGATGATACTATATAAATCTCTATGTATTGTATCAAGTTAGGTTTAAAACAAACATCAGTAGGCACACTAGGCAGAACAGTGGATTTCTGAAGACTTTATAGACTAAGCAGTAAGTGTTCCTAAACAAAACTTACAGACAAACCTAAAATATTTTTTTTTTTTTCAGTCCAGCACAGGGCAGATACTCAAACAAGAAATTAATGCTCCTTGTAAACTAAGTGAGCTCTTTAAATCCTCCAATCATGGTCTGTACTTGAAAACTGGAAAAGAGGGAAGAGTTTAATAATCTCTTTAGGAGCTTATCTGATTTACATTAGATGTGGGCCTCCTAGAACATCTTTTCTTTTTTTCTTCTCTTTGTTCTAAAAGACTTACTATGAACTCAAATCTCTACCCTAACAAGAGACAGAGAAAGGTACAGATAAGTAACAAAGTACAGAGAGACTCATTCTGATGAGGAAAATATCCCAATGTTTTTGATCACCTTCCTGAATTGAGATCAAAGACCTACTGCCAACTTCAGGCATCATGGGAAGAGAGATGAAGGGATCCTAGAGGGTGATCTGCAATTTCATTAGAGAAAAAATAGTGTGATAAAAACTTTCCCTGGGAAGGACCATTAAAAAAGTTCATCCTAGAGGCTTGGCCTCAGGGGTGGGAGGGGCCGAGAGAGTCAATGGGGCAGGAAGGGGAGATGGCATATGTAATACTTTAATTAATAAATAGATAGATAAATAAATAAATAAATAAGGTTCACCCCAAGCTAAAAGCGTTAATAAAAAGTTGTGACCCATGATGGTGAAGAGGAGCAAAAATTGCCACCCCCAGGTATGCTTCTGGGGGAATATTAATCATATTAAACTGGTTATTTTTAAGAAACAAAACTCATGAAGAACTTTTGACTTTCTCCCAAACTGAAAGAATTTAAGAGAAAAGGATCTGCTCCAGGGAAGGAAATACCATCACAGATAACTACAGTTTAATATGAACTTAGTGTGATAGGGAGGAACTGCAAGCCCCCTCTCATATCCCACTGTTAAAGATGGCCCAGCAAACGTTTGTATGCCATCTCCATGCAAATGACCTCCTCGCCCCTTTGAAGTTTCAAACCCCCTCCCCCAAATTCTTCTTAGCTCAAGATGGTATAAGCCTCAAATGCCTGTGGTTGAGAATATGGAATCTGCCTTCCGCCCCCATATGAACATACAAAATACATTTGGTTTGGTTTTCTCCTATTAATCTGCCTCATAGCAATTTGATTATTAGACCAGTCAGAAGAACTAGGAAGGACAGAAAAATGTTTTACCTCTCCAACAATAGCAACCACTAAAACCGGTAGCAGTTATTCCACTCTCATCTACTTCTACATTGAAATACTAATAAAAACACAGAAAGAAACACTAACAAATATGAGTGATAATGTGCCAGATGCTAAGAGATATTTCTATAAAAAACAACAACCATGGAGAGTAATAGCAAAGTGAGAAAGAAAGAAAGATTTCTACCCAAGCTTCTCCATGCCCCCCATTACCAATCCTTCTAGGAGGGCCCTCCTTTCAGAAGTAGCCTAAACTACTTAATTATCCCAACCCAGCCATCCCCATTGCTAGTATTAATTTCTACATTAATTGTCACTCACAGCCAGTATGGAAGGAATAAGCCATTGCACACTATGTTTCAGCACATAAAAGAGGTAACAGGGAAGGGGAGAAGGAGAGAGAGCTACCCAGCCAGACTCTTAAGAAAAAAAACCAACAACAACAACAACAAAAACAGACAGTTTTTCAGGCCACATTTATGCCGAGAGAAAAAATACAGACGTTTCTATTTATTATAAATAAATCTTCCTTAATATAATCCCACAAAATGCAATGGGAATAGGCATCTCTCTTCAGAAAATGCTTGCTTAGTTAAGACCAATGACTGAAAGATACCAAATATTTGGCAAAAGGCAGTCAACTTACTGGTAGACCAGTACTTCAGTTTTTGATCTGGCAAAGAATTATAATAAGAAAGATAGTAAGCACTGTTGGAAACCAAAGTAAAAGCAACAACAAACAACAAGCACAAGTAACCAGAAACATAATCAATACCAACAACATTAACAAGCATCTACCACCATCACTAACAACAAACAAACAAGACCACTAGCAAACAATTTAAACAAGTAACAACAGTCTACCATAAAAGCCAACAGCAGGGATCTCTAGGCAAAATGATTTTGCAATGCAAAACAAGATACCAGAAATAAATATTAGCTTCTGTTAAGAGAAGTGAAGATGAGAGATAAAACAGCTGAGATGTGTGTGCAAACTCTGAGTTAAATTCTGTATTAAAGAGGAAAGAAAATCTGCAATCCAAATAAACAAATGAGTGAAGCAGAGACCAATGGAATGTAAAGTGTGAAGAATGAAGAGATGAAAATAATGTAGGAAAAGATGACCAATACAGAGGAAGTAAAATGCAAAATAATAGAAATGAAAGGAAAGGGTACCAAGAAGGAGAGAAGAGAATAAATGAGAGAAGGTACAAAGGCTCAAATGGAAAGAAGCTAAAAAAAAGCCAGTAAATAACAAAGAAAAGAGTTTCTCTGACTAGGAAGGCAAAAGAAGTATAATTCAGTTAAAATTTTAAATGTTTTAAATAAATTAGAAAACTCTATAAATATCAATATAAAAGGTAAAATATTTATAATGAAAACATATTAATAAGACAAGTGTTTTCTTTGGGAATATTGAACCAGAAAATAAGAAGGGCCCTCTTTTCACAAGTAGCCTAAACTACTATGACATCCATCATTTTTGGAGGAAAAAGATCAAAAGCATACACATTCTACACCCATGTGACTTTCCATTTGCAAAAGTAGCAAAAGCAACAAAAGACAGTCTGCAAATTCACTCTGAAAAGAATCACTCTGAGATGATAAGAGATTATATAAACAAGGAACCTAAGAACAGAGATGGGCATGGTGGCATGGTCCGAAATGAGTGGCAGGTAAGCACTGCAATTATTTCAAAATATGCACTGTTCTTGCTTGGCTGGCATTACTCGGTGGTTGAGCGTCGACCTATGAACCATGAGATCATGCATGGTTCAATCTCTCTCAGGGCATGTGACCAGATTGTAGGCTCAATCCCCAGTGAGGGGTGTTGCAGGAGGCAGAGGTCAATGATCCTCTTCCTTTATTGATTTTTCTTTCTCTCTCTCCCTCTACCTTCCTCTCTAAAGTCAATAAAAAATAATATTTTTTAAAAATAAGTACTATTCTTATTAATTGTCAGAAACAAAGTTATATAAATTAATGTAAATTTCAAAATACAAAGAAAAATTAAATACGATTAATAACATATAAAACATCTCATTACATCAACAACAGTAAAATGGATGACCGAGAGGTGAGATAATTACTAGAAAAATAGTGGCTAGATTTGAACTGAGTTCACATAATTTGGTACAGCAAATATTCATTTGGTACCTCTATAAGCAAGGCACCATGGGACATAAAAGTGAACCAGAAACAGTTTTTAATTAGGGTAATTATAAGGCTGAACAGCAGAAATACTGAAAAAAGTTTAAATAATCAAGGGCAGGGGGAGATAATTTCTACCTTTCAGAAAAGCAAGCTTTATAACTGGTAGATTGTTGAAGACTGGGCAATGGCACAGGAGGGGCAAACATGAATTTTTTTTATTTTAAATTTAAATGGACACCAGCCTACTTCAGTATTAACCCATGGTAAAGTTTACTTGTGTGTGAGTTTTAACCTCTTCCTATTTTATAATATTTGTTAAGGTAGATCACAAAGGAAATAAATATGAAGTTAGAAGGGACATTAACACACATACCCCCCACCCTCAGCATCAGTGTTCATACAGCTTGGGACAGGCACCGCATCAGAAATAGGCTTTACAAATAAGCTCCAACTCTACCATTAAACATTTTCACACAGAACTCAAAGACCCATCAGGTTTCTTCCAGCTTAAAATACTAAAATGTTAGGATGTTGGCTTAAAGTGGCAAAGTTCTTCTACAGAAGCTTTCCCAACATAAGGCAGAGGGGAGCCAAAGAGGACCTGAGAACTCTGTGACTGCATTTGCACACACACACACACACACACACACACACACACATACACACACACCTGCCCACAGGTTCTTCCTCTGCTTAGGTTCCCCATGTTATGCTATATTCCTGTCTGACTAGTTGAATAATTGTGTTCTGTCTCACCCCCTGGGCTATGAGTCCCTACAGAACAAGGAAAGCATCTCATTCAAGTTTGTAACCCCAGCACCTAACAGTGCCTGGTATATGGAATATGCTCAACCAATGATGTGGGGCTGAACTGAGCTTTAAGTGAGAAGAAACACATGACATTTGAAAACAAATATATCATATCTCAGATCCATATTTTAATTGACAGGAGCCCAATTCTGAGGAGATATGAAGGTACCACTCTTTGGAGACAGATAAATAGTAAAATGATGTGAGCAGGTTATATCTTACTGTTTTCCACCAAAGCATGCTGCAATTTGTTTTAAGTGACAAGTCGTAGCAGAGTTTGAATAGAGTGCAGGGCTGCACAGATGATGACAATGTCATCTACATTCCTGCATAATTTCAGTCAAGGTTGGTCAATCAAAAATCTCTATATCAATGTTTCTTCCACATTACATAGAAAATAAACTTGTCAGCATATATTCTGCAAGCTGCCTTCCAAGCTCACATAGGGAGAAAAAAATACAAATGAGAAAGACTGAAATAGAGTAAGTCATTTAGCATCTCATGTGGCTAATGTCTTCAGAGAAAACATTTCTATAATTGTAACTTCCTTATTTGGCCTTCTGATGGGAGACATTTATAGCAGCAAATGCAAGATGCTGCTAGAGTTGGGAGACATAAAAACACATTTCATAGAATAATGAAAAACAAGAAAAAAATGGAGCTCCTCTAGTCACCGAGAAAGTTTATGAAGCATACACAAATGCACTTTCCTAGTATTTAATTTTTTACTGATGATGATCCTTAATCTATAATAATAAAAGCATAATATGCCAATTAAAGGAGACAGCCGAATGACTTTCCAGTCATGCTTCCTGATGACCCTCCAGATGAAGCCGGGGCTTCGCGAGCCGAAGAAAACCGCCACAGCTGCGATGGCCAGGGCAAGCCACCGCAGCTGTGAGGGGTGAGCCCCTTGCACAAATTTCATACATCGGGCCTCTAGCAAATCATAAATGTCCCAAAATAGCTCTCATAAGTAACTTGAAAACTTCCTTCTTTGGATCACTATACCATTTCCATTAAACTAAAATAAATACTACCCTGTCAAAAACATTATTGTTTCTCAGAATATTTTAGTCAAGTTTATTTAAATCCCTCTTTTGTGAACTTAACGAACAAGTAAGGAAAGGAAGTAATTATTAAACAAACTTTATTTCATGTTCACACTATCCATTTCTGGAGAAGATTACATACTCAATGTGCAAGAAGCATTCATACATGTAGAAAGGATTGAGAACCAAAATGGTCTCATTTACTTTAATAGTATTTTTAAAATAAGCTAATGTTTACCCCTTTTAAAAGAAATACCTAGGCCTGGCCAGCATGGCTCAATGGTTGAGCACTGACCTATAAACCAGGAGGTCACAGTTCGATTCCTGGTCACAGAACATGCCCAGGTTATGGGCTGGATCCCTAGTGCGAGGCGTGCCGAAGGCAGTGGATCAATGATTCTCTCTTATCATTGATGTTTCTGTCTCTCTTCTCCCTTTCCCTTCCTCTCTGAAATCAATAAAAATATATATTAAAAAATAGATGTTTACAAGATGAATGTTTAAAAAAAATACCTAAGATCTATCCAGGTTCTGGCAGGAATCTTCTCACTTCTCCTAATAGCAACTAGAAGAATAAACAAAACCTTTCATTATTTTTGTTTCAAATAATGTGAAACTGTGGCAGTACACCCACAACAGCAGAATCCATGGTAGGGGAAATGGTAACTGTGTGCAGTGGAGATGGTGCAAAAGGGAAGAATAGAGGAAGAGTGGGGGTGAAGGACCCAGAAAACACCAACCAAAGGCATTCCCCACCAGGTAAAAGGAGGCTCATCCTTTGTGGGAAGTTCTCTGGGCAGGTCTCAAAATGAATGGGGCAGAGCAGGAAGCCCTGGGAAGCAGGCATGGAAAAACAGGCATGGAAAGCAAAGAAACCACTCATTCTAAAAGCAGTAACAGAAGATATCTTATGCTGAAAAACCAGGAAAGTTAAGTCCCATAACTTCACAGGACCCTGCTACTAGTAGATAATTCAGGAAAACACAAGTAATTCATACAGAAACAAACAAAAAATAAACAAGTAAAATTACCATATCCACTAGAAAACCATTATTTCTCAGCAGCAGAAACTTTACCAGAAAATATAGCTGCAAGTTAGAAAGCTGCAATAAGACTTTCCAAGAATTCGAAGATATGACTAGACAACAAAAGAAGAAAATGTGTAAAACTTAGAAAAGATACTATAGAAAAAAATAATTAAGAAATGAAGACTAAAGTAAAAAGATGCACAATAAAAGACATAAAGAAGAGGAAAGCTAAGGAAATGAAACCAAGATAAATGACTGATAGATGATAGATTAGATAGATAGATACTGGTAGATAGATAGATGATAGATAGAACAAAAGGTAATAGATATTTAAAAAGTAACCAAATGGCCAAAGCCGGTTTGGCTCAGTGGTAGAGCATCGGTCTGCGTACTGAAAGGTCCCAGGTTCGATTCCGGTCAAGGGCATGTACATTGGTTGCGGGCACATCCCCGGGAGGGGGTGTGCAAGAGGCAGCTGGTAGATGTTTCTCTCTCATCGATGTTTCTAGCTCTCTATCTCTCTCCCTTTCTCTCTGTTAAAAATCAATTAAAAAAAAAAAGTACCCAAATGAAAATATATAGATATATATTTCTCCATCCAAACAAGAAAGCAAATAGTTGAAATATAATGCAAGCAAATATCCCTGATATAAAGTATTAACTCTTAATGAGGAGCTGGCATAGCAAAACCCAGAGGCTAAATCTGCCATGTCCATTTGTACATATTGTCAATGACTGCTTCCGCACTACAGCAGTAGAGCAGAGTCACACAACACATAGCCTACAAAGCTGAAACAACACTCTGGTCCTTACATAAAAAATTTACTCATCCCTGCTCTAAACTATGAATCGAAAGGCACAACATATGCCTGGAAACATCAAGACCTGCACTAGGAAAACCAACACACTTTAAAGATGAAGAACCTTTCTTTAGGCAGCCAGTCAAGAAGACCAAGTCACTTATATGGAAACATAAATGAGGTTGGCAACTGACTTTAACATCAACATTCAATAACAGAAAACAATGGAGCAGTGCCTGCAAAGATAAATAAAGGAGCTAGGTGCGCTTGCTCTCAGGCACAATTTATCCTGAGAGCTCTTCTAGAGAAAAATATCAAAGGACAAGCTTCAGCTAAGCAAGAAATGAGAGAAACTTCAACAAGGACTAAGGAAGAGCAGGAGTATTGTTTCACTGTAGAACTGAGACTTCAACAAAAATGGGCATGAAGATAACTGAATAGGTAACAGCACAAGTCCAATACCTCACTGGTAACAGCTGAGGCAGAAAGGATGGCATTTTAAGCTGATAAATCTTATTTAAGAATAAAAGTTAAACATTAGGAAATGTCACACAAGTGACCAAAGAAGGAGGTGACAAGAAGAAGAAACTGGAGAAAGAAATCACAAGTTAATTTCATTGTTACTCATTGAAAGGGACCAATAAACATGCTGTAAACTAAAGGAAAACAGGAATGAGAGTCTTTTGGGATTCTATTGTCATAAAACACAACAACAAACTAACACAAAATTCAGATCTCTCCCAAACGCTGGAAGTAGGAAGAACATAGTCTTAAGCAAACAGAATATATAGGGAAGGGAAGATCCTTTAAAAATGCACGCACACGCATTGTTTTTAGCCAATATCACAGAACTAAACCTATATTACTGCTCATTTATTGGTCATATCTTTGTATCTATATCTATATATTGGCTTAATTCAATGATTTTCAGATTAAACAAAAGAAAACTCTCTTTTACATTAAGTATAAGTGACACTAACACAAAATCCACCAGAAAGATTCAAAATAAAGTTAGAAACAAAGATACAAAAGACAAATGCAAACCAAAGGCATGTAGGGATCATGATCTTGACATTAAACAACACAGAATTAAATCATGTAAACAGTATAGCATAAAGAGAGTGAATAGACAAACAAGAGAAAATGCAAAAGTTCAGAAATAGACTAAATACATTTGGGAAGTTAACAAATGCTGGCATACCAAAACAGTCAGGTATAGATCAATTTCTAAATATATGCGGAGTGACAAGTGAATAGCAATTTCGAAAAAGGTAAAGTTGACAACATACTCTACATACTTTACATGGGGTAAACTATATGTGGATCAAAGATTTAAAAATAAAATATAAAAATATATAGATGCTATAAAAAAAAGTATACTTCTTTATAATCTCAACATAAAGAAACCCTTTCTAATTATGACTCGAAATCCAAAAGCCATAAAAGATTAATAAACTTCACTATAAAATCTGTGTGACTATATTATATACTTTTAATATATATAAATACATTTATAAATACAAACATATACAATTCACAAGTAAACACACATATTCACATACACACACACACACAAACACACACAATGAAAACACAAGTTTAAAATTGGAGGAAAATATTCACAACATCTACTACTGAAAAGGTTTAGAATATGAAGTGGACATTCAGGAAGAGGAATAATGAAAAAGCCAAAAGAAAAAGAAAAAATTATAAAAACTGATAATTCACAGAAAAGGAAATAGAATTAACTAAACTTTAAATAATGCTTTTCTTAATTTCACTCATAAGAGACGTGCAAATCGAAACTACCATGACTCATTTCTTATCTATCAGACTGGCAAAACTTTACAGTTTGATAATATATTATGTTGAGAGTCTGTGGAGAAAGCAAAGCAAAATGGTACAATCCCCACAGAAAAGAATTTGGCAATAGCTTTCTAACAGAATATTTTATCCTTGACTCAGCAATTTCATTCCTAGAATTTTGCCTTAAAAAGTATAAAATGACTTACACACACACACACACACACACACACACACAGAGTTATTCAGTTATTCCTTATGGTACTGTACTTCAAAGATTAAAAAAACAACAACACACCCAGCAATAGATCTTGGTGCAATCTACAAGAAAATAGTTCAATTCACACAAGGATGCATCATGCAATGTGGGGGTGGAGGGAAGAGGAAAATCTCTAAGGAGAGTTAGGATATATTGCTAAGTGAATAAAAATAAGATGAACAATGTTTATTCCTGTCTTATTTTTTGTAGCAAGTGTGAAGAATAAAAGTATATTCGTGCTTGTTTTCCAAAAACATATTCAATTATTCATATTTTCCAAAAGAAAAACTTAAAAAATAAACAACTAATAAAAATGGTTATCTGTGCAAGCAAGAATATACCTTTCTATATTGATTTAGACTGTAGAATTGTGTACATGTAATACATATATCACATCCTATATAATATAAGAGTAATAGGCAAATTGACCATCACTCCAACACACAAGATGGCCACCCCATGTGGTCAAAGATGGCTTCCCCCATGTGGACACAATATGGCCTGCAGGGGAGGGAAATTGGGGGGGACCAGTCCGGCAGGGGAAGGCAGTTGAGGGGGACCAGGCCAGCAGGGGAGGGCAGTTAGGGGTGACCAGGCCGGCAGGGGAGGGCAGTTAGGTGTCAATCAGACTGGCAGGGGAGTGGTTATGGGTTGATCAAGCTTGCAGGCAGAAGCAGTTAGGGGCAATCAGGCAGGCAGGCAGGTGAGTGGTTGGGAGCCAGCAGTCCTGGATTGTGAGGGGGATGTCCGACTGCCTGTTTAGGCCCGATTCCACCAGGATCAGGCCTAAATGGGCAGCTGAACACCCTTCGAGGGGGTCCCAGATTGGAGAGGGTGCAGGCTGGGCTGAGGGACACACACACCCCTGTTCCTCTCTGGCCCCATGCATGAATTTCATGCACTGAGCCTCTAGTACATATATAAACACATATATACATATACATTTATATATAGCATGTAATTTATAAATACATAATTTTAAATGGTCCTATATACAGATTTCGTAAATTAGTAATCCACACAATGTCACCCCAATAAAATAAAAAATAAAAAATGTAATGTTAAAATTGAAAACAAACTGAAATAAATGAATCCAAGCATTCATCAAAATGGAAACATACTACATAAACTATAGTATTTTCACTACATAGCCTCCTTAAAAAGCATTCTGGGAAGAAAAAAAGAGTTATATTAGTTATTTTTTATGGCTGAGTATATCCTGAGTGTGCAGGGGTGTGTCCACAGGAGAGGCTTATGCCACAACAGCTGCACTCACCAGCCATGAGCCCAGTGTCTGGTGTCCATCTGTCAGCTGACAGTGGAAGAGCACTGACCACCAGAGGGCAGCTCTTGTGTTGAGCATCTGCCCCCTGGTGGTCAGTGCCCATCATAACTATCAGCCAGTTGTCCAGTCATCCAGTTTTATATATACAGATGGGAGAGGTGACGTAACCACAATATGATGTATGTGGAGTCCAATGTAACCCAAGGACTGTCTGTAACTCATTAACAGCTTAAACAATATAATTGGGGACATAATAAAGAGGGAGGGAGGGAGGGAGGGAGGGAGGGAGAGAGAGAGAGAGAAAGAGAGAGAGAGAAAGAAACATCAATGATGAGAGAGAATCACTGATTGGCTGCCTTCTGCATGACCCCTAATAGGGATCGAGCCTGTAACTCAGGCATATTATGACCAGGAATGAACTGCGACCTCCTGGTTCATAGGTCGATACTCAATCACTGAACCATGCCAGTGGGCAAAACTTATATTTTTATTATTTCTACTCTACTGCTCAAAACAAGAGTCTGCATACAAGAAATATAAAACAAACAAATAAAATAAAGGGTAAACAAACAAACATGAGACCACAAAGTAGTAGGGTAAATACAAAAGTGAGGAAAGGCTACAAACTACTTCCAGGAAGTCCTCCCTATATATTTAGAACATACCTCTGACCCTAAATGTGGCTGCCAATGCAAGAGGGGAGCAAGCTTGTTTACCTGATTCACAGTGTCTATGAATTAAAAATAAAACCAAAAAACAAACAAACAGACAACAACAACAACAAAAAACCTTCCCTCAACACAAGAACTGCCCACATAGGTTCTCACAGAGAAGCAAGGACTAGTCCTTAGCAACTCCTCAGATTAAACATGGCAACCTGCTTTTCAGGACATGTCCTTCAATATAGGTTAATAGCATGTTGACAAACGTTAGTTTAATCAAAACAATTCTACCGGGACTATGATAATCTAGTCCTGTCATGTACCCGAAGCTACAATGTGTTCTAGTAAAAAGCCTGCTCAGATTGGCCAGAGTGAGAGAGGTGGTCTATTAAAAAAAGAACGTGTTGCCTCGGAAGTGGGGGATAGTCTTATACAACAAATATAGGCCTAAACCTATGTTTTAACTGTAAAATTAGGGGGTCGTCTTATACACCGGAAAATACGGTAATTCTGATGGTCTGATCTAATCTAGCAAAAGATTTCTAGATATCTAAAATCCAACTTGCCATGTTTTACTCATATAAGCACATATCAGCTTCACAGTTCCTATGGGAGGCCCAATTTGGAATACATAGCTCTCCAATGCTTAAATCCTCAAATTCAAACTGACATTAATGTCTCTGCAGTAGATTGCTTTTCTTTGAAAAAGAAAAAAAAAAAAATGCAAGCAAAAAGGAACAGAAAAGCCCTTCCATAACCTTGCTAGAAATAATCTTACTTTTTCATAATCCAAACAAGGCATGTGCACACAAGCGCGCGTACACATACAGAAACACACATACACTCTTTATTTCAAAATATTCAAAAATATACATACCTTATATTTAACCAATGTGCTGATGAAGGTGAGACCTTCCAAAACCCATATACTAATCCCAAAGAACAAGAAAGGCTTAAAATGATAGTTAATATCCTAACAGCTAAAATGCAAAAGCTATCTTGCCCAAATCACAGAACTAGTAAATGCACTGGGACTGAACCATAAGTAACCTGACTGGAGACCAGGACATTAAACACTACCCTCTAGTACCTCTCAATAGCACTTCCACCTCCAGGCAGTCTTTCCCCATGTTTTGTATTTTGTTTTGTTTTGTTTAGATTTTTTAATATATTTTATTGGTTTTTTACAGAGAGAAAGGGAGAGAGATAGAGAGTTAGTAACATCGATGAGAGAGACATCAGCCAGCTGCCTCCTGCACACCCCCTACTAGGAATGTGCCCGAAACCAAGGTACATGCCCTTCACTGGAACAGAACCTGGGACCCTTGAGTCCACAGACAGACGCTCTATCCACTGAGCCAAACCGGTTTCGGCTTTTGTTTGGTTTTGTTTTGCTTTCCCCTCTCAGCTGGCTTGAAGAAGAATATAAAGATGGACCTAAACTTGCTCATCATTTTAATGACCTATGAATGCTGCAGAGTACACAAGGCTCATCCAGCCGTGGTAGGACCTGCCTCTCCACACTGGGCATGTTGCTGGGCTTCAGGGGTAGAACTGTCCATTTCTAAAGCTTTAGGGTCAGAACAGATCTAGATGCCTGAAAATCCCATCCATGTATCAAGACACAGAAGCATAAATGAGTGTAATCCCCTCTCTCCATGCTATTCTCCAACTATTCTCTTTACGTGCTAGTCCAAGCGAGACAGAGTAGATTCTAGCTTAGAACCCCAGCAACTCCTTTTCCTCCTGCTGACAATGCTAAAGGCAACCCTTTATTTTGGTACATGTTCTGGGAGAACTTTGGTCAATGTCCACTTGTGACAAATGCAACACAAGTGTTTCCTTTGTTGTGGAAGCAAAAATAAATAAATAAAAATTAACAGACTGTGCCAGTAACCTAATATTTCTAAATCTATATTCACTGCTGTCAAACCACAAAGTATACATACTCTGAAAAGCACAGAAAACATGTAATGCTGTAAAAAGTCAGTGGTTGGCCCTCACTGATTTGGCTCAGTGGATAGAGTGTCAGCCTGCAGACGGAAGGGTCCTGGGTTTGATTCCGGTCAAGGGCACATGCCTGGGTTGCGGGCTCGATTCCCAGTGTGAGGCTTGCATGAGGCAGACAATCAATGATTCTCTCTCATCATTGGTGTTTCTATCTCTCTTTCCCTCTTCATTCCTTTCTGAAATCAATAAAAATATACTTTTAAGAAAATGTCAGTGGTTGACTTTACTCCAATGAAGTTACAGACTTATAATTTAACATCACCCTAGCCCTCCACTTCTGTCCTAGAAGATGTTTAATGGGAGTGGGAGATAGGAAGAGAGAAAGTCCTGGACAACCCCTGCCTTTTGAAGCCTTTCCTGCCTTTTCCATAAAAAGCTCCACTGTGGTTTGTATTCCGATATTCAACAGCTGGGCAGGTCATACGTGAATGCTGCCTAGCTTTGTAGAGATAGAAAACCAAGTGGACTATGAAATAATGTTTCGAAAGGTTTTTGCCTCACGAAATCTTGAAGCTTCCAGCTTTGGTGTTTAATGTCACAGTAAGGCCACTCCCTACCCCCCCACCCCACCCCTGATAAACAACTGACCTTGAAAGGGACAAGGACCTGAGGCGGGCATCATGAGCAGCACTGCTAAAACACCCCTGCATCACTGGTTCAGATCATAGTAAGAAAGATGGCTGCAAAATATATTTATTATTTTGGAAGAAAAAAAAATACATAACCTGTACTACCCAAGTAAAGCACAAGCAAGAGGAAACTTCAGAATCAGGGTTTTAGGAGATTCGGGGGAGGGAGTGGGTATAGTGTTCTTTTGGCTTCATGAGATCCTACTACTTTAATCAATCAAGAAATCCATTAAAGATTCTGCCACAACCCAGATCAAAACAGTGTAGTTTTACCGTGAGCCAGTTTGCCAAAAAGCAGCTGCTGTGAGAGCAATCCACAAAGGCACTGAGGGCTGCAGAAGATGAATATCAATTAAAAGTGACAGATGCAGCATAAACAACTGTCCAAATAAGCAAGTCTGGCAAAGAAACAAGTACAATGGAAGATTAATATAGTGATTCCATATAAAATGTTGAATTAGAAATATCCTCACCTTCTCACAATTCTCACTTTTCCTATCAATTACTTTCATTAGTCACTAGGCAATTGCTCATCCAAGAGTGAGCATGAAAATAAAAGCAATTATTAAGGAAACAAATTCTATTATGAGAGTCAAAACAGGAAGCCACAGCTTAAATTCACATTCTAACAGCATTTCTGATACCAATTTTTTATTAATGGTCTGATATGTATGGGTAGCATATGCAGTACTTTTTTCCACAGAAAACTCCGTTTTTATGAATAAATGTGACTTAATATTCTAAAAATGGTATACAATTGTTTGAAACATGAAGCTTAACAAAATGGCAAGTTCTAGCCAAGATAGATTCAGAAAATAGCTTACATTAGATGAAATGAAAAGTGAAGGAATAAAGGGAAGGAGAGAGGGAGGGTAGGAGAAAAAGGAGAAAGGGAGGGAATGCATGTACAAATACACACACACACACACACACACACACACACACACACAACTCCTGACTAGCTATTCTGTAGGAAAACCAGAGATTAATTAGATGATTTCTGGAAAGTGCTTTGGCTCTTTGAAAGAAAGGTGCTATATAAATGGAAGGTATTAGTTTTCTTATTATTCTAAAAAGCAATTTCATTCACTTCTGGATGAAACATCATACAACTAATATCCAGTCTGCTTTCTTCTAACAAAGAGAATTAATTAAATCAGAAGTCTTTTTAGAATTTTTATTAAGCAAACACCAATTCCCCAGTCACCAACTCTAATGCTTCTAAGAGTATCATTTTTTAACAAGTTCCTGGAGTCATGAATTCTTGACAAACTATTTTAATATCAATTTAATTATAGTCATACAGACATTTCTGACTTTGGAGAATTATGCCCTCATCACCAAGACAACCATGCACAAATATTATATTGACTACCTACCCTGAGTGATAAAAGAACAAAATGTGGTCCCTAACCTCAAGAAGCTTGCAAATGTAGGAAGATGACATATTCATTAAATATAAAAAATATCCACGAATACCATACTTATTAACCAACACTGTGGCTGGGAGTTGGTGTCAGGTGTTCTCCACAAAAGAACTTTCCTAAAAGCTTCAGCCTTCTTTTATAAATTTCTAAACTATTTTCTAAAATGGGATTGTATTCAGGGGAAATTTTCCTAAAAAGAACAGCACACTTTACTTTGTTGTCTGATGAGCTGAGGACACTGTCATCTGTTTCTGGACTCTGAGTCATCATTATGGCCTCAGATGACTCAAGTGTAACCGAGCTCAGTCTCTGCAGAAGGCAGGAGCCTCTGAAGGTGCTGTGAAGCTTCTTGCATCTGAACCAAGGAGCCATCAAAGTGCTTAGGTTTGTTTAAATTATTCTGCCTCTTTTCAAAGCAGCAGGTTGTCATTTATTTCTCCTATGTGGACCTGCTCCCCACAGTCCCTATGTCACCTCTAAAATGTTTTTCTGTTAATCTCCCGTGGGCTAGGAAACTCAGAAACCCTCAAAATGTATGCTCGGAAGCCTCATATTCACATTAAGTCCTGAAACATTCAAGTATTTCCCAGCCTTTCTCTCTGACATCTGACCTGTGCTCAAATGGCCTGGCCTACTTTAGTTCTCAGCTATTTTCTAGGAAACTTAGACTGTCAAATTCCCATCTCACTACTCTACTCACAAATGCCTAATTTAAAAGAATAATGGTTCTTACCACTCCCCTCAGCTCATGCCATTTGATATGTCCTTCCCATAACCCATATCCCATCCTGCTGAGATCAGTCCCGCAGAGGAATCCAAGTGCTGAGATCATCTCCCTCAGAGGCTCATGTCCAGGACTCGGTTGGGCAATGGGTTCTATAGCTACTGCGCCAGCTATGGCCACTGAGGGGCTATTCTGACACCACCCTGTGAGCTCAGCCACAGAACTCCCTGAAAGACAGACCCATTTGACCTGTCCCTTCAAATACTGGAGGCCGAGCCCTGCTGAGCTTGCTCCTGCAGAGAAGAGGGCTGGCTGCACCCAACCTGAACCAGCAGTGCATTCCTAATTGGGGAGCTAGAATCAGAGATTAGAGTAGAGACCGAGTGGTATGGCTCTGGAGTGGGGGCCACTTTCCTTCCATTGAGGGCCTGACCACACTCCCCCAAGCAAGAGACCCACTAGCTCTGATCCCCTAACCCCAGTTAATGCCTTGTGGAAAGGTCTGTGGATTGCAGTCAACCTAGGTCCACTCTACAGTCTTCACATGGAAGACTCTCCAGAAAGAGCAGGCAACCTCAGGAGGTAATGAAGTGGTAGATAGTTGGAGGTGGACATCAGAGTGCCTTGGATTTGATTCTGGTTCAGAACTGGAGTAACCCATTCCTTGTATACAGCTTGGCCTCTCACAAGCACATGCAGGCCCAATAGAGGCAACCACAAATAGAAAATTACATGGTAGCCCCAAACCCATTACAGGGTGGCCCCAAGGCCCATTACAGGCAGCATCTGACATCCACCTGCACCAGGATCCCATTCAAGTAGATCCAGAGCCAACAAAACCAGAGGTGGGCTTCAGACTACACCAGAGCTCAACCTGAACTAACTACACAAGTGGCACACCCAATGAAGGGCTCAGGCAGGCACCAGACCCTGCTGGGGGAAAAAACTATCTCCGGGGGAGCACACACACAGCAACTTATACACTGTGACTAAGATCCTTATAGTCAGCCAGTCTGCATATTAACCCAACCCACGAACAGGCCAACAGTATTCAAGACTCAACTATAACAGTAGAGAACATAAAAATTACACAAGAGACATTCTTGGAGAACCTTGCTCAGGTGATTTGGAAGACTGCCCATTGAGCCCAACAAGACACCTACAACATAAAACCATCAAACAAATGTGAAAGTCATAGAAGATCTACCTACTACATGGGTACAAACACTAAAAGGTAGACAAAATGGGGAGATAAAGAGACATGCCTAAAAATGAAAGAACAAAAGAAATACCTAGAAAAAAACAATTAAATGAAATGGAAGCAACCAAGAAATTAGATGCAGAGTTCAAAAAATGGTTATAAGGATGTTCAAGGACCCTAAGAAAAGAATGCATGATCTCAGTGAGAACTCAGAGAGATAGTAAGCATGAAAAAGAATTTTTTTTTTTATCCCTTTCATCTCCCCTTGCATAGAACAACATAAAGGAGAACCAGTCAAAAATGAAGAACACCATATCTGAAATAAATAATAAACTAGAAGGAAACAACAGCAGGTTAGATGAAACAATGAATCAAATCAGCAACTTAAGGACAAGATAACAGAAAACACTGAAGCAGAGCAGAAAAAAAAGAAAAAAAAATCTTTGAAAAAATTAGGAAAGTCTAAGAAACTTCTGGAACAACATCAAGCATAACAACATCACATCACAGAGTTACCAGAAAGAGAAGAGAGAGAGGGTAAGGAATCAAGAATCTGTTTGAAGAAATAATAGCTGATAGTTCCCTAACTTGGTGAAAGAAAAAGATAAGCAACTCTAGGAAACACAGAGAATCCCAAATAAAATGAAACCAAAGCCTTGGGTGGTTTGCCGCAATTAGTTGGAGCATCATCTCATACAACAAAAGACTCCACCAAAAAACTACCAGAACTGATAAATGAACTCAATAAAGTAGCAGTATACAAAATTAATATTCAGTAACAGGTGGCATTTTCATACACCAATTATGAACTATTAGAATAAGAAAATGAGCATATTTACAATTGCAAAAAATAAGGTACTTAGAAATAAATTTAACCAAGGATGTAAAAGACGTGTACTTGGAACATTATAAGATACTCAAGAAAGAAATTGAGGAAGATACAAATAAGTGGGAATGTAAGGACAGAAAAAAAGGCCTTTCTTTTTCTTTGCTGTGGCTTTCCACAATTTATGAGGAGCATCTGGTAATTAAACCACAAGATTGTTAGTCAGCTCCTCTGATTCAAACAGCCCCTCTGTTCAAACTGCAAGAAAAGGTAAGCTACTCTTGAGGCTATATCCTTTCATTCCTTCTCCCTGCTATTTTTACAATTCAGGGACAATTCTCATAAATGAGTCTCTAGTTAGTAGAAAGTTCCTTTTCCTTCTTCCTCTTCAAACAAGCCTCTTTTAAACTCTTCATAACTTTTGCTCTAAGCATGTTTTACAGGCTTAGAAAAAATACTAACAAAATACCTTCCTAAGATATCTGGACTGTCTTCTAAAAAGCAAACAAACTACTTTTCCAAGACATCCCACCTCAAACCCCCTGGTGTCTGCTCAACTTCAGTCCCAAATTCCCCTCCCTTCCTTGTTGCTTAGCAACAACCAAGTCTTAAGAGGTGAAGCCGCCCTTTGTTTCTTGCCCTATATTGATTAGCACTACACAGGACCTTCCTATTTTAGGAAGTAAAATAAACTTCCTCTCTGCATCTCTACCTTTAGTTATTAATTCTTTCATAGCCCACATGACTGGGCAAACCCTAACAGGAGGCATATACCATGTTCATGGATACAAAGAATTAATATTATATGTCCGTATTACCCAAAGTAATCTATAGATTTCATGCAATTTCTATCAAAATATCACTAATGTATTTCAAGAATTAGAACAAATATTTCAAAAATTTATATAGAACCAAAGAATACCCCAATTACCCTCAACAATCTGGAGAAAGAAAAACAAAGTTGGAGGTATCACGTTATCTGATATCAAACTATACTGCAAGGTAATGATAATCAAAACAGCATGTTACTGGCTTAAAAATCAATGAAAACATATCCTTAGGTCTGGATTACATTTTTTAAAAATTAGATTAAAAACTTAAATGTAAAACTCAAAACAATGAAAATCCTAGAAGAAAACATAGGCAGTAAAATCTCAGACATTTCTCTAGCAATATTTGTTCTGATATAGCTCCATGGGCAATGGAAACAAAATCCAAAAATAAACAAATGGAACTATATTAAACTGAAAAGTGTTTGCACAGCAAACAAAACAAAACTTTCATCAACAAAATGAAAGAATAAATGGAGAAGCAACTACAGTCAGGGGATATTTGGACTATAAACACTGAGATTTTGTGACAACTATTGCAGAATTTCCCTTTGGGGAAGGTGACTCTTTGTTGACCTAGAAACTCTCCGAAGACCTTTTGGGGCATTAGTCCCTGGCCAAGGTGACTCTGGTTGGCAGTAGATACATGAAAGGGATCAGCTGGACACCATCACCATCACCTGGGTCTTCATGCCCCGGCAATGAGTTCTAGCAACAGGTACTTTCATTTTGCTTTGGCATCTGAAAATCAGCTCCCATTTGATTACAAGAGCGGACTCACTTGTAAATTTGACATTTATCCCTTTCATCTCCCCTTGCATAGAACAACAGTGGGATTCATTTGTCATTCTTTATTTGTTTTATTAAAAGATATTATCAGGTATGCTAGTAATATTTGCTTGTGAAGTTATAATTCCCACAGCAAACCTGTGTTAAACAAATGGCTGTTGAAGACAAAATCAGTCTCTGAGTAAAACTTTGCCACCTCCCGACAAACAAAATTATGTCACCTCTGCTTAAAATAAATACCCATTTTACCCATCACTATAAATGAAAAGATTAAACCCACATAACAAAGTATATTGATCACAACAAATCCAAACTAAAGGTAATTTATCATTTATACATTTTTAAAAAAAGGATATCAGTGATTGAAAATTCCCATTGGTTTAAGCCCACATGGAGGTCCCTCTGGGGACCACAGAGCTTCTCCTGAAAATTACTGAACTACTGACCAGTAATTCCAAATGCATCCTTACCAATGCCACATTTTAGTGACCTAGTTAAGTTACCAACAGTAGTTGTTAGGTATAAAAATAAAACTCAACAGAATTGTGCATAATATGATCAGGAAAAATTGCAGAAAAGACATATGAGTTTTTAGTTAAATTTCTGGGCTACTAGAACAAAGGGGGATTCTTGAGAATCCCTGTCCAAAAGCAGAAGTCTCAAACTGAAAGTTTTCTAAGGATGGCAACTTCCAGAGGAGATTAAGCATGGAGAGATTTAATCAATTCCTGGGTTTCCAATTCAACATGAGCCCTTTTCTAAAGTAGATCTTCCAGAGAGGGCGCCTGCAATTCCCAGGCGGCTCCCTCACCTCCTTTTTCACAATTCTTCTGTTTTACAGAAAAACAAACTTGCTATCCATCTTACATTTCCCAAAGTGCACTCAATGAACTGGAAGAGAAAAGTTAAATATTTGATTTAAATGTAATCCTTCTTGTTAAAGGCATATGATAGAGCGTTGTCTTTCCCTATCTCACACATGCTTCTGTGAAGGCAAACCTGTGATAGAATCTGGGTACTCTGGTCTGAGTTGGGATGCTCTGACCTGAGACTCAGGAGAGTGCCTTCACAACAGACCAGCAGGAAGAACGATAAGACGTGCTGAAGATAGTTTCCTTATTTCAAGTTGGCAAAGCTACAGCAAGGCCCTGTACCTAGCTCTTGTTATCTAACTATCATAGATTGAAAAATAGAAATGACACAGATACCAGAGAAATAGATATTCTCATCTTGTTTGAAATGAAAAATGAAGCCAGATGTTTTTTTAAAAAAGGTCTGATTTTCTAACTGTAATGACAATAGTTCTACGGTTCCAATTTTCACCACACACACAAATATAGAGACAAAACTACATTTAAAGCTAATAATAGAAAAATGCATTCGCAAACTTTCCAGAGTACACAGAATTTTAAAAGGTGCCTTAAAGTGAAAAAGCAACAGGTGTGATTAATGGTCTTCTGATAAGTCAAGATAAAGCCTTTCTGGTAAACTTCCCAGACACTGAGAAAGTGAATGATTCTCACAACTGGGCAAGAGTCTTTGGAAGTCAGGTGGTTTCCAATTCTTGACTTTCGGCAAAACTGAAGGAGGGCCAAATCTCAAATTTTTGGCACAAAGACTATTAACAATAAAATTTTTTTTTTTTTAAAGTTGTCCTCACCCAAAAGATTTTTATTGATTTTGGAGTGGAAAAGGGGGGTTGAGGGGGGGGGGGAGAAACATTGATGTGAGAGAGAAACAGATCAATTGCCTTTCAAACACCCCTGATAGGAGATCGAACCACAACCTAGGTATGTGTCCTAATGGGGAAAGGAACCACAATGTTTTGTTGTACAGGAACATGCTCCAATCAACTATGCCACCCAGCAGGGTAATAATAATTTTTGATGACAGATAACCACGTGGGTTTTTGCTTGTTAGCTAAAACCATTTTGAAGAATTGAAGGACACTGCTAAAGCAACTCTCCTTCCATTTGACAACAGGCAAGCAGGAAGAACGATAAGATGTGCTGAAGACAGTTTCCTTATTTCAAGTTGGCAATAACTCAACTCATCCATGTGGGAGGAAAAATTTATCAAGGGGAAATTTTTGCCCCTTTGTCAATGTCCCTGGGAAGAGTTAACGAACTGAGGTAAATGGTACATTTCTAACAGCAAATTTTAATTTTTAATAATTAGTTATAAAAATGTATAATGTATACTTATTATTATTACAAAATGTATAATAATAATGTATAATTATTAGTGTACCACTAATAATTATAATGGTAACTCACTCTGAGAAATTTTTTCTTAATAATTTTAGTTTCATGATTATAAAAAATATTTAATTACATTTAAATTTATTTGCATGGTTTTAGTATAAGGGATTATGATACAATTATCGAAGAAAAACTTCCAAGCATAAGGGTATATTAAGCCAGAGAAACATTTGCAGGGCAAATTGGATATACAAGTACAAAAAGAAAAGAGAATGATATAAAATTTCCAACAGTCAAAAAAGAAAAAGACCTTTAATTTACTTTTACATGGATGATGGTGCATATTTAATCCCTGGAGTTTTAAATTCCACTGGATTCATTTAAGAGACTGACTGATGTAAATTTTATTTTAAAATGTCAGTATTTAAAATCCACCAAAAATTCCATCTTTTGCAGATGTTAAATGTGTGAGGAAAACGTAGTTGGTACCAACTTATTGATACAAATGTGCAAGAGAGTGCAGTTTTGCAAAATTCCTTTAGAAGCTATCCAAGAAGTCTGCAGACCTCTCCCTCCAGTTCCCAGCAAAGTTGTAGCTAAGGACAGGCATGCATCCCACTATCCAAACTCAACCACTTCTCTGTGGCACACTGGCCCCACTGCTGAATCCTTCAAATGCACTGGACTCTGCATTCCTTTGTTTGCTCTTTCAGAGTACTTGTCTCCCAACTGCCTACCATAATGGCCCAGGACACTCATGCAAAAGGCGTTGGTTTTCAAAATGAAATAACATGCCATTTGCCAAAGGTTAGAGAGTAATTCCTTGCTCTTTGAAAACCTGTTCAAGCTGAACATTTATCAAACACAAGAGATCAGATGGGTTGAACTTTGGACTATATGAAAGAGGCCAGGAGTTGAGTTCCTAACCACCATGAATTCTAGGAGTGACCTTTGATAAATAATTTAAATGGTGGGTGCTTCACACAGGTTTCCATCTATTTAAAAATAAATATAGAAGAGATAAGAACTCTTGCCCTGTTGTCAAAGAAGCCTCAAGTGGATTAATGGATGCCTGGAAAAGCATTTCCAACTCCTAGAAGAAAGACTTAACACTGGGACAAGAAAGGACTTCAAGTACTCATTTATTCTAGGTATTCTCTGCCTCCAGATAAAACCAGAGCAGACCAATTCCACACAGAGCTGGGGGCAGTACAGGTATTTAACCTGAATGAATGGGAAATCAAGACGTTCTTTAATAAAAAAGATTCTTTGCAAATGCAGTTTAGATCGACAGCCTCTCACAATATCAGAGGTGGTCTGACAACTTCAGAGCATCTATCCCCTCCAGTGAAGCATTCCACACACGGCCAAAGTGTGTGCGGCTATTCCTACATTATTTTTTTTTAATTTCAAATCATTTTAATACACATTAGTGTAAATATGCAGCTGCATCTAGACACAATCTTATACAAAAACATCCGTGCATATGCAAAGTCACTACATGAATTATTTTACATAGTTCAACAGCTGAAGGTGAAAGGAAAAAATTATGTGCATAACATTTATCTAATCATTTCACATATTAAAGTTGTACATAGCCACGGCTGAACAAAGCACATCTCTCTTTTTTCTCACTAAAAAAAACACCTCTAAGTGAAATTCTTAGTGAATAGGTGAATCATTCCTCCTGCACTTCTCTTTCTTTTCTTTTTGTCTTTAACTTAAGGAATTTGTAAGAGAATCAGATGATGAAGCTCCCTGAGCACAGAGCCCTGGTCTACCATGCTCCACATCCCCAGTGTTAGGACCCTGCGCACAATAGGCACACAGTAATTACTGTTGAACAGACAATACAACAAGGATCTAAATGCAAAGCATGAAGTCTCACACCACACACTTCAAGACCTGCAGGGCAGTTAAGTCATAGTTTCACAGCACAGTAGATTTAAGTGAAGTCTGCTTGGCTTACTTATATTAAAGTATCAATTTTTTTCAGATTTGTGGATATTGTTGACATATAAGATATGTAAGCATAACGTGTAGATCTTGATGGTTTGACAGCCAAATATATTGCAAAATGATTAGCACAACAAGGTTAGTTAAAACCTTTATCCCCTCACATAATTACCTTTTCTTCTATCTGTTTATATGCCAGTACCATACTGTTTTGATTACTATAGCTTTGTAATAAAAATATAAATTATTATAAGGAGAAAAACATGACTAAACACAGATGAGTGTTTGAGTGAGGACCCATCTTGAAATTGTTTTTTAAAAAAGAACTGAGACCTAAATTCCAATTTCTAGCCCACCACATAAGGAGATTAGAAGTAACCACACAATCCTTACAAGTAAAAAGCTGAAACAACTGAAAAATCAACACTTCTAAGATCTACAGAGAAGGAAGGCCAGCAAGCAAACTGCTGCCCCCCAAAACAGAGAGACAGATAAGTAGATACAGAGCAGAAACCCATGAGAAAGTGCCCAGAGAGGAAAACGTAAGATATCATTTGACAAATTGGTGGAAACTCAGAATGGACAAGTCTAATGGTTAAAAACTCCAGGAAGACCCAGCCATAGGGATCCCCAAGCTTTTGTGAGATCTTGTCCAGGAGCTCTACCAGATCTTCACGGTGAGAAAAATCCTCCTGTGCTTCTAGCAGAGGGTGGGGACAAGGAGTCATCTAGAAATACGCCAGAGAATTTTCTTCTCCTTAATACAGCCAGGCCTCAGGAGAAATTATTTTACCAGAGCCTAACCTACAAGTCTTATCAGAGCCTAAACCCATGGGAGGCAAACTGTGGCTCGTGAGCCACATGTGGCTCTGTGGCCCCTTGAGTGTGGCTCTTCTACAAAATACCACAGCCTGGGCGAGTCTATTTTGAAGAAGTCACTCTCAAAAGAAATTTCAATCGTTGTACTGTTGATATTTGGCTCTGTTGACTAATGAGTTTGCTGACCGCTGGCCTAAACTATCTGGGGCAAGGAAAAGACCCACCTCCAGTTCATGAGAGCCGTCATATCCCACTTAAAGGGGTGTGGAGGGAATGACTGAGAAGAACTGTGACATTCAGTCCAGGGGCACAGGCTCGTCCCAAAACTGAGGCCTAATCAGAAGACAACAGAATGCTTCCCTTCCTCAGAATGGAACCTTACCACTGCATTACTAAAGGCCTGTTTCCACAGTTCCTTACACAGTGCATGTCCACCTTTCACTGAAAATCACAAGGCATTCTAAAAGATAAGAACATAACATGAAGAGCTTGAAAAAGCAGCAGAGCCAGTCACATATGGCAGGAAAGTTGGAATCGCCAGATTAAGACTTTTTGAAAACTATCATTAATATGCTAAGAGCTTTAATTTAAAAAAGCAGATAACATGTAAGAACCTTTCACAAAAATTAACTCAAAATGGATCATAGACCTAAATTTAGAATGTCAATCTATAAAACTCTTTGAAGACAGCATAGGGGAAAACCTGAATGACTTTTGGTACAGAGAAAACTTTTTAGATATAATGCCAAAGGCACTATCAATGAAACAAATAATGGCTAAATTGAACATCATTAGAATTAAAAACTTCTGCTCTGCAAAAGACAATGTCAAGAGAATGAGAGGGCCAGCCTGGCTGGGAAAACATATTTGCACTCTTTGGTGTTATATATTCTGTGGGCTTTGAAATGTACCCACCATTGTAGAAGAGTTCCACTGCCCTAAAAGTCCTCTGTGTTCCAGCTACTCCCCAACCACTCCCCCTAATCTAACCTCTGACAACCACTGATCTTTTTACTATTTCAATAGATTTACCTTTTCCAGAAGAGCAGATAGTTGGACTCTTACAGTATGTAGTCTTTTTAGATTAGCTTTTTTTTTTCACTTAGTAATATGCACAAGGTTCCTAAAATAGTTACTATCGGGTTCTTTATAGAAAGTTTGCCAATCTATCTTATGAGCACTGTGCAAAGCAGAAATATATATATATATATGTATATATTCTCCTATATATACCCTGTTTCCCCGAAAATAAGACAGTGTCTTATACTAATTTTTTCTCCCAAAGTTGAGCTAGGTCTTATTTTCAGGGGATGTCTTATCTTTCCATGCGCTAGGTCTTATTTTCGGAGGAGGTTTTATTTTCGGGGAAACACGGTATTACCTCTTTCCATATATTATTCCAGTGAGGTAAAAATGATTATTATCCCTATTTTAAGGAGGAGGGGTCTGAAGCTTAACAAGATTAAGTAATTCAGCCAAAGTCACAGATTGTCAAGCCAGGCTTCAACCCCAAAGTTGCTGTCTTAAAGCAGATGCTCTGAACTACCAAGTTCTAACGGGTGAGACTTGGGGGCATAGCAGCCCTAATGTTACATAAGCAAAAAAATCTGAACTTCAGTGGTACAAAAGGGAACAGCCTAAGCCAATCTCTGGAGCAGAGAGACCTCCACACACTCTGAAGAAACATTTTCGGAATCCCATTATCTGACTGACACCACAGCATCCACAACTTTCCCATGATAGAGGCATACATACTTTTTGCGCTTGCCACTCGGTAAATCAAGTCAGAATCTCCCACCAAACTGATCATCAGCCTGCTTACTGCACTCTGCTCTTGCTAACCTCCTGTGCCATTATCTCAGGGCACCTCATTCCCTGAGTTACTCAGGCTTTGGGGGGCCAACCTCAAAACCTATCCACAACTGAATGTCAATATTCAACGGACAGAAACAAGTTCTAGACTCTGAAAGTAAGCACATTATTCATCTTTAGGATTTAGGGTGCAACCACCTTCTAAGACAGCAGGTCTTCTGAACAGAAAAAGTTTCACTACCTTAATAGCCAAAGACCAAAAGGCCACCTAAAAGTATAAGAAACACTTGTGGTCTAAAGAATCCATTCAGGCCACATACTTTCTTAAATCCTGAACACCAAAACTGCAAAGGGACATTTGGCTTAGAGCCAAGCAGGGGTCCCCAGAACTCAGTTAGTTTGAAGTAACAGCTCCTGCCTTACAGCCAACTGAGAGCCACAGAGCATGGGACTATATTAAAGGCTCTCCCCACGTCCTAGTTAGAAAGCCCATTTAATCTGCTTAACCCATTTTGCTCAGACTTATTTGCACAAGGATTTCTCTCTCTTGAGGAGCTGCATTACCACTGGAATAGTCTTGTCAACAAACAGTTCCTAAGTGTCTGCTCTATGTCAAGCACTCGACTAAGGACTGGAACTAGAATCCAGGGAGGGTTAACGTTAAACACATAATAGCGAAGTATTAACTAAATTTCAGTGTGCTATGAAAGAGATATGCAGTGGCTAGAGGACATTTTTTGGGAGAATAATAGCATGGTGGAAGGACTCTGGGCAGGAAATCAGACAATTATCTGACTTAAACTCAAACAGACTCCCTATGCAATCCCGAAGATCTCTCAGCAAGGGCATACTGTGTTCAGACTCAAATACTCCCAACTAAGACATGAAAAGGTTGAATAAGATCAGCTCTAAGGCTCCATCCATTTTGAATATTCTGTGTCATTATTTCAATATGAGACAAGAGAACGGGTAAGAAATTTCAATGTACTACTTAGACACTTCAAAAGACAAACTGATGGCTCAGATAATAAAACTAAACTGGAAAAATGTCTTCAGAATATATGTTCGGAATTTAAACTAGCTCTGAGTATTTTCCAGAGGCAACAGGAAAGCTGTAAGAACTTTAAAGGTAAAATTAAGTCCTTCATGTTCTGACCCATGCTCCTTCTTCAGCATTGGCACCTCCATCCTTCCCACCCCCCTTGCTCCAAAGCTCACTCATTTTCCCCCAAAGCCCCAATTCACCAGGATAATGGATTCTTTGGAGCTCAGGACATCAGAAAGCCTTTATTACCCAGGGCTCTCAACATCAACTCAGTTCTACGGCTAGCCTAAAGGTCAAGTCTTCTCTTAGCCTCCCATGCCTAGTTCACTACCATCTTCCTGAAGGCTTGACTTGCTGGACTAAGCCCTCCTTCGTGTCTCCACCAATCTTCCGGCTAGCATGGTGACTAGCTGTGTGACAAGTTTCTGATCTAGCCCAGGCTCCATTTCCTACAATAAAATAATGAGACTTCACATGGAAGGATTGTTAGGAGGATCTAATGAATGATGATATGGAAAGGACTTAGGATAGTGCCTGGTACAGAGCCAGTGTTTGTGGTCAAGACAGCCTTCTGCTTTCCCTTTCTTCCTCACAAACAAAAGCCCAGCTGAAGTAACCATTTTCCAACCTTCGCTGCAGCCTAAAGAGGCCATGTGACAAAGCTCTGCAGAGAGCTACAAGCCAAACTTAAAAGCGGGGCAAACTCAGCTAACAGATACCCCTCCACCCTTTCTCACTTCTGACTGAATCTCAGATGTGATTATGTGGTGTCATAAACTACTTCGATACCACACACACACACACACACACACACACACACACACACACACAAAGGAAATGATGCAGAACCTGGCTCTGGCAATCAAGACCCACTAAAGCCATGCCATCAGCAGCCCAGCCCTGCAGTTCACATCCAGTGAGGGGGACAAGGACAATTCTTAACTGGCTTAAGGACTTCTCTCAGATTGCTATATCTGCAGCCATATGCATGCCTAATAAAGTAAACTTTTAAGGTTATTAACCTAGCACCTACAACAATTTATTTCATTATTTGTTTAAAGTTTGGTTTCCCCAGCAGACGAAAAGAATCTTATTCATGTTCATACAATATCTCTCACCAAGCTAGAGGTCAAAACTGTTAAAAATGAATGAAGTGACAGTAATGGCCATCATAGTGTCCCCAGTGTTTTTGTAAGAAAAAATAAAAGATTTTTCTTCTTCTCCTTCTCTCCCTAATTAAACTGACTAAACTTTAGATTACTTTGTATTTATAAAGTCCCCATAAAGTGCCTGAAACTAAAGTTCTTTATGTAACAAGCCCTAAATAAGAACTTTTTCCCCCCTAAACACTACTTTTAGTTGCTTTCACAGAAACTTGTATAATCTTCATAACAATGCAGTGAGACAGGTACTATTATTTCCATTTCACAGATGAGGAAGCTAAACTATGGAAAGGTTAAAAAAGCCACCCAAGATCACATGACTAGCAATCCACAGAGCTGGACCTTGCTAAAGGGTTCCAGAGTTCATGTGCTTACCTTTTACTCTACTCTCAGTCACTAACTGGGGCAGTGCTTCCTTCTTCCAATTTCTACATAAATGAGGAAAGAGCTGGAAGAAAATTTCTTCTGAACACCCATGAAGATCCTTGGCTCCAAAAACCAGCAGACACCAAAGAAAATTTTGCATCTGCTATATCAAGAGCCAAGGTTACTTTGATGGAGTGAATATCAAAAGTACAAATAGTGATAGAAGATAAGGAAATGTATGTTTTAATTGTCTTAAGTACATCTAGAGTTAGAAATGAGGAAAATGAAATGTGAAATAAGAAATGACATAAAAAGAAAAGTCTTTTAATATAAGTAAATGACAAAGAAAGCTTTCTAGTGTCATGCTAATTAAAATTACCATCTAAGACCCAGATTAAGAAAATTCTTATAACTGTGAAGTATTATCCAGGTTTTCTGTTCTCCACAATCTGTTTTTAAAACTGAGGGAAGAGCCTCTAGAAACATGAAGGCACATTTACATCTTTCAGTAGCAATTCTCAATTTACTGCAAGAAGACTACTTACACTGAATTCTTCACAATTCATCTCTCAGATTTAGCATCCAGAAATCGGTAACCAGGCCCAAGTCTACTTAGCAATATCTGTCATATCCTCTGAGACAACTTCACTACCAAGGAAGAACCCTGGAATTACTAAACCTAAGTGGAACTTGTTTTTCCTATCTGCAGCGACATCTAGTGCTAAGAAACTAAAGCACACCCTACAATTAACCGTATATTATGTAAACTCTAAAATATATGGTGTTTTTCATTAGAATTACCAAATGTTAACTGTGTCCTAATCCAAAATTTAAAATACTTCATAATATTAACCCATTAAGAAGATACATTTGCTTGTCTGGTTGAGGTAAAGAAATAATTTTGTTCTCCAATTTTTTTGTTTATTTGTTTTAAGCACAAACATGTCTTTATTTACTAACTGCTGACTGAGATATTACAAGATTCTGCAGATATTAAAATACTTCCTCTTAAATTTAGCCAAAAGCACTCTCGCTTAACAAAATCATAAATAATAGCTATTTATACAAAACCAACTTTCCAAATCTCTGAAGGAGAATAATTTAAATGTCGATAATGGTTTGCTGATTCAAGTATGCCAAGGGCTAAATCTTTTCTCCAAATTTTACATATCGAAATTATATTCTAAAACATTCAGGCTAACTCTATTCTCTTCAACATAAAGTGTCATTCTGGTGCTAAGAATCTGGGTGTTTGGAAACTACTTTAAAAGAGTAGAAAGAACACCACATTAAGAGTGAGTAAAACAGGATCTAGCCCTGCTTCTACCTCTCTAGCTTTAAGGCCAAGTCATTTAATTTCTCTTGGCTTTAATTTCCTCACTTACAAATTTTTTTAAAAAATGGGTTGGGACAGGGAAAGGGGTTAGCCTAAATTATTTCTTGAGTCCCTTGTTCTTAGTCTATGTGCAAAATGACCTTTAAGATCTCCTTGAGCATTTTTTACATTAATTATACCCACATAATGGTACAGCACTTTGAGAAAACAGCGCAAAGGGCAGGACTCAGGCAACAAAGAAGACTTGAATTGAAGTCGGTGTGAAGTACAGAAAAATCTCTTTAAGATGTTCAGTTGATGACTCCTGGCCTGGATTAGACACATTAAATTGCATCCACCATGACCTTGCACTTTCTAAGCCATAAGTATTATCTAAATCCTATAATAAATATCTTTAGAAATGATGCAATTAAAGTAGTGAGCTTTGTTGCTACACTAGGATATCCATGAACATTCTGGTTAGAAGAGGTTTTTCCACCAGAATAAGTTTAGGTATTGTTTAGGTTACAGGAACTGTTCACTGTAAAGGTTTTCTAAGATGAGGAAAGACATCTAAAATATACCTGGAGTTTTCTCTTCAATTTGACCTAGCTTAAAGAAATTGCCAAGCCAGTATATCTCAGTTGGTTGAGTATAGTCCCATGCACCAGGAGGTTGCTGGTTCAATTCCCAGTCAGGGCACATGCCTGGGGTTGTGGGCTTGATCCCTAGTAGGGAGAGTACAGAAGGCAGCCAATCCATAATTCTTTCTCATCATTGATGTTTCTCTCTCCTTCTCCCATCCTCTCTCTGAAATCAATAAAAAAAATAATTAAAAAATTAGAAAAAGAGAGAGATGGGGAGAGGGTGGAGCTAGCAGAATGAGTAATCCAACTCAACAAAAAATAAAGGAAATGAGGTTAAGCTGAACCCAAAAGATCCACCAGATTTGGGCTGGCTCCAGATCACCGCACTGGTGTGCCCTAAGTATCTCAGCAGGTCTCCTTGGGCCTCTTTGAAGAGCTAGTAGCTGAGTGAATGACAGCTCTCCCAAATGATTGGGGTGGCAAATTCATGCACAAACAAAGTGAAGTGAGCTGGAGGAGCATCCAATGACCGAGGACATTTAAACACTGGGACAGCTCACCTGTTGACAAGGTCTGAGGTGAAGTCACTTGGAAAATGAGGCTAATTAAAAATAATGGCAACATTTTTTATACCATCAAGAAATTCAAAATAGAACTACAAGGTGATGCCACTACACACCCAAGAAAAATGGAGAAAAGGAAAAGGAGAAGACAGAAAACAGCAATGTTGGGGAGGAGGAAGCTGGTAGAGGGCCTCTGACCCACGGCAGTTGGGAGTATAAATGACTAACTATGGAAAACTATTTCCCGTATCCACTGAAGCTGAATGCACACCTGCTCTATGACCCAGCAACTCTATTGCTAGGTACAGACCCAACAGAAATTGTACATACTCTTCTATAATGAAAGTAACCACAACTATGTACAAAAACATAAATGGATCTCATAAACATATTGCTGAACAAATAAAGCCAGTTACATAAAAATGTGTTATGTCTCATTCCATATATATCAAGTTTAAAAGCAAGATAAATAAAGCTATGCCAGTGAGCTGTCAGGGCAGACATCTCCCTTGGAGAAGTGAGTGGAAGGGGAGATAGAGGGACCCTGGGGGTTAGATAATGTTGTTTCTTCAGTTGACTGCAGGATATATGGTGTGTTTAGTTTGTGCAAATCCATCAAGCAGTAGTACACTCATGGTTTATGTAATGTTCTGCATGTATGTAAATGCAGAAATGCCCAAACTGAGAACAAGCTCCCAAGACACATTCAAAAGTGAAGAATGGTCACACACACACACACACACACACACACACACACACACACACAATGTCTAGCAGCAAGGGACAAATAGGAAGTGGTCACTGAAAGCAGAGAAACAGAGGCCCCTAAGATAATCCCATGCAGTCTTCTGTGGAAGAACCAAGTCCTTCTCAAATAGAAGAAATCCTTAGAGTTCTCCTAAACCAGCATCCCATTTATGACTGAAAACATTGAGAATGAGAGGGAGGGAAGGTATAACCTGATCAAGGTCACACAGCTAGCTAGGGATAAATCCAACTGTAAAAACCAGGTCATCTCAATTAATAAAACTTAAATACTTATTACAAAGTCAAGTGATTTAAAAAGAATAAATTATGTGACCTGCCAGACTACAAATTCAAGAGGAAAAACAAAAACAGGGCTTTTGTCCTCTTAATTCAAATGAGATAAGCCATGGAAAGGTTGAGATGCACACAGCATCCACAGAGAGAAGGGGAACTCAGAAAGAGGAAAGAGGAAGCAGTCATGGAGAAATATGAGAACACACCAAACTACCTGATGAAACATAACTATCACTATATCTCTACACTTCTTTTCTTCAAATGCAGCACTCAATATAATAACACTGCGGGATCAGAGGGAGCTGTGACCAGAGAAGAATGTTCAGGGAGAGGCACTGTTGGCTTTAAAGATGGAGAAAGGGGCTACCATCTAAGGAAATGCAGTTGTCTACTGGAATTAGGAAAAGATAAGGAAATCAAATCTCTCTAAAGCTGCCAGAAGAAAAGCAGCCTTGTCAACACTCTGAGTTTAGACCTGTGATTTTGGAGACAGACTTCTGACCTAAAGAACTGTATTTACTCAGCCATAAAGAAGTTGGGGCCTGTAAAAAGCTTCAAGTGAGACCTTTGGAAAATGAAGTAGGAAGTTCTCCACTGCACATTCTGAGAGGATACTGACTGTTCTCAAGAAGCAGAGGTGAACCGAAACCGGTTTGGCTCAGTGGATAGAGTGTCAGCCTGTGGACTGGAAGGTTCTAGTCAAGGGCATGTACCTTGGTTGCGGGCACATCCCCAGTATGGGGTGTGCAAGAGGCAGCTGATCGATGATTCTCTCTCATCAATGTTTCTAACTCTCTATCCCTCTCTCTTCCTTTCTGTAAAAAAAATAAATAAATAAATAAAATATATTTTTTTAAAAAGAAGAAGAAGAAGAAGCAGAGGTAATGTTTGATAGACAACTTTTTAAAGACATCTAAAGTGATATCAGGGGACTAGCGGCATGAGATATCCCCTTGGTCGCTCCCCTTGAAGTTTCAATAATTGAACAGCTATTACATCAACAAAGGATTCCCTGTTCAACACACAAACACACCTGAGAGATCTGCACATTGGAACATCTAAAGGTGGCCAAGTGGGAGCAAACCAAGGCAGTGAGAAGGATGAAATGCTGAGAGGAGCCAGGGCCGCAGCCCTGTAGCCAGGAGCTCATGACAGGGCTCACCCTGGAGAGAGGAGGAATCGGGTTGTGGCTGGTACTCCCTTCAGCTGTAGGAGCACAGAGATTCAGTGGGCATCCCTGCAGAAATGGGAAGTATGAGCTGCAGTTGAGCCCAGAGACCTTGGCAAGAGCAAACCATCTTACGATGGAGGTTGTCAATCAGTCCACATTCCAGACAGAGAAACAAAGCCACAGCAGCCTGCTGCCCTGTAACCTCCCTGTTACTTCCTAGTGCTCACCTCCCTTTGCCCTTGATGTCAAGTTGTGAAGCACATTATCTGCAAACCTGAGAACTGGTACTACAGAAACACTTTTTTCCCTGAGCAAAGGGTGCACACCATGACTGGTTCTGGGGTCGGGTGCAAGAAGAACCCCACAGAGGTCCGTAGTCACCATTACAGGAGGGCAAAACACAAAGCCAATGGGGTTTCCCCAGCCCATCCCACCCCTATGAATTGTTGCTATACTAAGGGCAGCATCTAGCTGAGAAAGACAGCACTGGGATTTCATGGATTTAGAACCCCATCATCTACTACATTCCCCAGCAGGATTGTCCCCTAGGACCCGAGCAAGCAGAGCACAGAAGAGGAAACCACCTACCTGGGAACTTATAAAAAACAAAACAAAACAAAACAAAAAAAAACTTGTAATTCAGTACCACCTACTGGAAAATAATAGAAAGACCTCTTCATAGTAATCTGCTAATCTGCTAGAAAAGTGCCACTCATATATAAATGCCTAGACAGAGAGAAAAGAAAAATCTAATTCCATGAATAATCAAAGTAATAAAGCACCTAGGAAAGAAAATAAATCTCCAGAAAATAAACTTAAGAACATGGAAATATTGTATGTAATATAAATGTCAGAGAATTCAAGATTTCAGTTTGTAAAAAACTCAGTGAGATACAAGAAAACACAGACAGTAATTTAATGAGTTCAAAAGACAAATCAATAAATTAAACAAGTACTTTAGCAAAGAAATTAAAAATTTTAAAAAGAACCAAGAAGAAATTCTGGAGATGAAAACCTCAATAAAATAGATCAAGAATAAACTAGAAAGCACAGGAAATAGAGTGGATGAGATGAAGGAAAGGATTAGTGATACTGAAGACAGAAATCTAGAAATGATGCAGAGGGAAGAAGAGATTTGAGCACTTAAAAAAATGAAATAACTCTAGAACTATCTGACTCCATTAGAATGAGCAATATAAGAATAATAGACTTCCCAGACAAAGAAGAGAAGGAGAAAGAAATGAAAAGCTACTCAAATAAATAGCTGATGAGAACTTCACAAATCTATGGAAAGAGCTAGGCCCTCTTTCCAAGAAGCAAACAGAACACCTAATTACCACAATTCAAAAAGGCCTTCTCTAAGGCACAATGTATTAAAACTGTGAAAAATTAATGACAAAGAAAATTCTCAAGGCAGCCAGGAGAAAGAAAAAAAATAACTTATTAAAATAAATCCAATTAGGTTATCATCAGATTTCTCAGCAGAAACTCTATAAGCTAGAAAAAAAAAAAGATAGGACCAAATATTCAAACTATTGAAAGAGAAAAATTACCAGCCAAGAATAATATATTCAGCAAAGTTATCCTTTAGATATGAAGAAGAAATAAAGACTTTTCCAGAAATACAGAAGCTGAGGAATTTATCAACAGAAGACCTCCACTGCAGGAAATATTCAAGAGAGCTATTCTATCTGAAATAAAGAACAAAAGATAACAAAATTACCAGTAAGATGACCAGCAAACTTACATAGTAAACAGGGATAATTTGTGACAAGAAAAACATAAAAGGTCTGAATTTGAAAAGTAAGATGGATCAGATGCATTCAAAATAAAAAGGACTGCCCTAGCTGGTTTGGCTCAGTGGATAGAGCGTCAACCTGTAGACTGTAGAGTTCTGGGTTTGATTCCGGTCAAGGGCACATGCCCAGGTTGCAGACTAGATCCACAGTAGGGGGCATGCAGGAGGCAGTCGATCAATGATTTTCTTTCTTTTTTTTTTTTTCTTTTTTTTTAAAATATATTTTTATTGATTTTTATACAGAGAGAAAGGGAGAGAGATAGAGAGTTAGAAACATCGATGAGAGAGTCATCGATCAGCTGCCTCTTGCACACCCCCTACTGGGGATATGCCCGCAACCAAGGTACATGCCCTTGACCGGAATCGAACCCGGGACCCTTCAGTCCCCAAGCTGACGCTCTATCCATTGAGCCAAACCGGTCCCGGCCAATAATTTTCTTTCATCATTGATGCTTCTATCTCTCTCTCCCTCTCCTTTCCTCTCTGAAATCAATAAAAATATAAATAAATAAAAATAAAAAGGACTACTGTATATATGAAACTTTATTCTTCATAAACCTAAGGGTAACCACACACTAAAAACCCAAAATGAGACAAATAACTTTAAAAAAAAGAAGAAACAGTAGAAAGAAATATGGAATACCACCAGACAAAAACACAAAGGAAATAAACCAATGGAGGTACAGAGCTACCAGAAAACAAAAGATAAAATGGCTATAGAAAATCCTCATACATCAATAATTACCCTAAATGTAAAATGGACTGAATTCACCAATAAAAAGCCGCAGAGTAGCAGATTGGATCAAAACAATAAAACCCAACCATATGCTACCTTCTACTGCAACATAGAGCCATTTGGGGCTTTTATAACCAACCACCCATCCATTCAGTGTTCAGACCTACTGAGCAGTGAAGAAAACTGATAGAAACTGTGTCCTTATGGACTCTCTAGCCAAACGAATATAAATTTTTAAAACTTCTATGTTTCAGGGACTTTGTCTAAGCTGTAAAGAGGAAGTTAAATTCAAAGTTAAAAGGTAGAAAATGATTCTACAAGCAAACAGCATCCACGAAAAGCAGATATAGCCATACTCATATCTGATAAAATAGATTTCAAGATAACACAGGTAACAAGAGGCAAAGATGGACATTTTATAATGATAAAGGGGACACTACATTAAGAAGACAGAACACTTTTTAATATATATGCACCCAATCAGGAAACAACGAAACATATTAAGCAACTACTCATAAAATTAAAGGGAGAAACAGACAAGGGCACATAGTTGTAAACCTTCACACTCCACTGACAGCTCTAGATAAATCATCGAAACAGAAAATCAATAAAGAAATATCGGCCTTAAATGACACATTAGACCAAATGGATATGATTGACATTAACAGGGCCTTTCATTCCAGAACATAAGATTATACATTCTTCACCGATGACAAAAACCATAGGCTCGGCAAGATGGGATCCATCTCCTGGCTCCCGGGCTCACTCCATCACCACCCACTCCTCTCCAAACTCACAGCCCTTAGAACTCCTCCAAGCTGAGTTATATGTGTTCCTGGGTGACATGAACAATAAACTGACTATACCATAAAAAGGTCACTTTTTAAGCCTCCCTGTCAACTAAACCAACTCCCTAGAGTTTAGCATACCCAGTGAACCAGGTGTACATAAAGCATACTTCCATACGACCAGGCAATCTCTTCCTCCCGACTGTGGCAATAAATATGCAGAAAGAGCCCGTCAGTGCACATGCCTCACTGCAAAAGATCAGAAGGAAAATCCCACATGCATTCAAAATTTATTGCATGGTACCAACATTTAACAGGATGCATTTGACTTCTTTCTGAGCTTTTTGCTCCAGAAATGCTATTCAAAAGGAAGAACCAACATATCCTTGCAATGCCTTTATTTACGAGCAGTTCCCTCAGAATGAAAACTGCCGTGGAAAATATGGCAGGCTTGTCATTATTAACAACATCAGAGCTGGTTTTGAGAATAGTTTGCTTAGCCTCCGACCCTGCCACGTTCTTCAGGCAACCTCCAGTGCTGGAGCCCGGACAGTCATCTATTAATTATCAAGCCCCAGTTTCAAAGAACAATGAACTTTATTATTTTGCTTTTCATCTTAAAAAAAAAAAAAAAAAAAAAAACAGTTGCAGGAGCAGAAAAGGAAGAACACACAGTTTGATAGAAATTAACAGCAGAGGTTGACTTTAATGAGAGGTGGACAAATTAACAACTTTATATTTATATAATGTGTAGTGACATCTTTTTTTTTTTTTTTTCTTTGCTTCAGATCAAGAAAGAGCCAATGAGATAGTATGTGTGGATCCACTAAAGAAGATAAAGGTCTTTGCACATTGGGAGCACTGACCGAGACTTTTGTTCAACTAGACAGGAAGTCATCCACATTCATCTGCAGATTAAAGCAGGGAGACATAGTTTCTCATAAGGTTCTCTCAAATCATCCTTATTGCAACCTCCCCATCACAAATCCTCTCTCCTTTCAAAACCCTCTTCTCTGGAAAGACAGGAACGCACACGCATACATACACACACAGCTGTAAATTATTACAGCTAGTTGGGAAGACGAAGAAGAATGGAAACAAAGATTCTTGTGGTTGATTTTTTATAAAAATGGAAAGAATCACTGCTCTCCCTCCAGCTTTCCCTCTACACGTTTGTTTGGGTAATTCCCTCACACCTACTCCCTAAGCCATATGACTAGCTTTGGCCAATGTAACATTAGCCAGTGAGGTGCAAGTGAAGGCTTAAAAAATTCTTAGACATTAGAGCTTATCTCTTTTGTTCTTCCTATGACCCTGAGGCACCATATAAATGAACCTGAGGATGAGAGACACAAGGACAAATCACCCCCGGCTAGTACTGAACCAACCACGGCCACGTGAGTGAGGCCATTGTAGACCAACCCCCGAGAGCAGCAGAAATTCCTTGAGCCAGTTTGGTCCACAAAATCATGCAAAATAATAACAGTTTCTTTAGACTACTAGGTTTTAGGGAAAATGGTTATGTAGCCTCAAACTTGTCCTGAAACTTCTCAGAAATGAAGGAAGACAGTTGAGTTCAACAATAATTCACTGAACCCTTATTCTATCTAATAAAAGAGCAATGTGCAAATTTACCATCACTCTAAGACACAGATCACCACCCCCATGTGGACACAAGATGGCTGCCACAAGATGGCTGGCAGGGGAGGGCAGTTGTAGACAATTGGGGATGACCAGGCTGGCAGAAGAGGGCAGCTGGGGAAGACCAGACCAGCAAGGGAGAGCAGCTGGGGGGAACCCAGGCCTGTAGGGGAGGGAAATTGTGGGGACAAGGCCTACAGGGAAGTTGGGGGATACTAGGCCTGCAGGGGAGGGCAGTTGTGGACTATCAGGCAAGCAGGGAGGGCAGTTAGGGGTGACCAGGCCAGCAGGGGAGAGCAGTTGTGGGGGACCAGGCCAGCAGGGAGGGCAGTTAGAGTTGACTGGGCTTGCAGAGGATGGCAGTTAGGGGAGAGCAGGTCTGCAGGGGAGGGCAGTTGTGGGCGATCAGGCCAGCAGAGAGGACAGTTAGGGGTGACCAGGCCTGTCAGGGAAGGCAGTTGGGAGGACCAGGCCAGCAGGGGAGGGCAGTTAGAGGTGACCAGGCCTGTAGGGGAGGATAGTTAGGGGCAATCAGACTGGCAGGGGAGGGCACTTAGGGGTGACCAGGCCAGCAGGGGAGGGCAGTTAAGGGCAATCGGGCTTGCTGGTGAGCAGTTAGGCGTCAATCAGGCTGGCAGGGGAGTGGTTAGGGGTGGTCAGGCTGGCAGGCAGAAGCGGTTGGTTAGGAGCAATCAGGCAGAGGCAGGCAAGTGGTTGGGAGTCAGCAATCCTGGATTATGAGAGGGATGTCCAACTGCTCGTTTAGGCCCGATCCCATACGGCCGTCAGACATCCTTAAGGGGTCCCAGACTGGAGAGGGTGCAGGCTGGGCTGAGGGACACCACTTTGACCCCTCCCTCCCCCGTGCACGGCCTCTAGTTATAAAAAAAGAACTAGCATACTAGAATTTATGAGAGATACAAAGATGAATGAAAGGTGTTCCCTGACCTCAAGTTTATAATCTAACTGAAGGAACTATGTGTATAGAGATAGTAACAATGCAACATGAATAATCAAGAATCAGTCCCTCCGCATTTCCAAAAATGCCTGACATTCACATTACATTTATGAACTCATTTCTCGAAACAACTTCTCCAGTAACATAGAGCCAACTGGGGCCTTTATAACCAACCATCCATCCATTCATCTATCCAGTGTTCAGACCGAACAAGCAGTGAAGAAAATTGATAGAAACTGTGTCCTTATGGACTCTATATCCTAATGAATATAAATTTTAAAACTTCTATGTTTCAGGGACTTTTCAAAGTGCTATAGTACAAACAAATAGATCAAATAATTTAGCATAAACTATATTTTAAGTGAAATTAATAAAATACCAGAATTGAAAATGTAAGACATTTATTTTATATAATCTGATGCCTCAAACATCAGTCTGAGAGATAAACTATATTGTTTTATTAGAAGATACAGTTTTAACTGACTAAAAATTTATTGAGGTAAAATTAGGAAAGAATTAAAAGCACACACCTAAAATGCTATGTGGTAGGTTTTGGCAAATGCATACATTTGGCTTCTACCTTCATCAAGACTTTTCCATCACCCAAATGTTCCCTTCCCAGTCATTGATCTGATTTCCATTGGTTACATTTATTTCTTACCAATGAAATGGTGCTGTATGTATTTTTAAAGGAACAAAAGAAGAGATGAGAAAAGTACTAAATTACGGGAGCTATACAAAAAAAAAAAAAAAAAAAAAAAAAAGCCCAATTGTGTGAAAGTCTTCTAACTTATGGATTTGATCCCCATAATGGCAGAGATTTTCTTTGTTTACTGGATATACTTGGAGTCTAGAGCTATATCTAATACAGTACATAAGACGTGCTCAATCTCTCAATAAGCATGTATTTAATGAATTAGGGAAGGAGAAAGGGATGAAAGGATGGGTGGATGATTGTGTGAGTGGATGGGTAGGTGGGTGGGTGAGTGGGTGGATGGATGTATGAAAAAGATAAAATGAGGCAAGCTGGGCAAACAATTACAAGGAGAATATTTTCAAACCCACAGTAATGCTAGGAATTTCTTTCTGGATACAGGCAGCAATCCTAATTTTTCAGAATATCACCATGCAAAAGGATTCTCACCACCTTTTATCCTTTACTTGCCAAAAAAACTTCCAAATGTTTGAAACTAAAGTTTCTTAAAGTGATTAAGAATGGCCAACCAAAAGGCCAATACCGAAAGGCATCACCTGCACACGGATGCAAGTGCTGAGTAGGACTGACTCTTTTCACAATGAAAACCAAAGGGCTACCCGGCTGGTACAGGTCAGTGGTGAGCATCAACCCATGAGCCAAAAGGTTGATGGATCGATTCCCAGACATGGCACATGCCCAGTTTGAGGGTTCAATCCCCAATAGGGAGCATGCAGGTGGTAGAATATCGATGATCAATGTTTCTCTCTCACCAATGTTTCCTTCTCTCTATCTCTCTACCTTCCTTTCTCTATAAAAATCAACAAAAACATTAAATTAAAAATAAACACCACCAAGGGGAAAGAACACTGACTTCTAAAATTGCCACTTTGGCCTATCTCTGCTTCAATGAACACTTGGAAATTCAATGCATTATCTTCATGTAGCCAAATGAGCTCCAAAGATAACACTTTGTATTTTTAAGATGGCTACACCTAAACAATAAATAGTATGTGTGACTGTCTGAGGTCAGAATTTTTAAACAGCAAATGTCCTCACAGCTGCTGATAAGGAAAGCAGTAACCCATGGTTGAAAATCATGCCTCCTCCTTAATCCAAAATCTGAGCAAAACTGCTGTCCATAAATAAAATTTTATCCTCGAGCTACCTCCCAGCTTCAATTTTGCATCAAGAAAAGAGCAAGATTAACTCATTCTAAAGGAGGCACAGGCCACAAAACTGTTGTCCCTCCAGTGCTCTGTTCATAAGTGATCTGCACACCAGAGGATTCAGTGCCCTGAGCAGCAGGAAGCCAGAGAGCACACACCTGGCCCCACAAGGCCACTGAGCAACAGCCCCAGTTACTAGTGCTGCTTCTAGATCAATGCCACCCCTAATACAAGTCTTCTGTGTGAAATGGAAAACTGCAGACAGTAGGAAAAACGCCTTTTATAAGTTGCCATCATTGTCCAGAGACAAAAGTTCAGAGGACGGATTCTATCATAAAACAGAAATAAATTGGTTTATAATGCCTCTCCATAAAATTTAATCTCAGTAAAGAATTCCAATTTCATTTTACACTTATTAGTCAAAACATTCTAAAAGACTAAAAAATGTTCTTCCATCAATGTGTTACCCACTCCTGCCACGGACTTGTAGTAGCCTGCCTCCTCTATTGCCTGAAAATGGAATAGTAAGACACCAGCACAATTTAAACTTAAATCATTTGCATGAGGATCCCATCATCACATAGACTCAAATATGCACCATCCTCCAGATCTAATTCAACAAACATTGTTCACTGTGTTTAAGAAAAAAAAAAAAAAATCAACATAATTAGTGTCTGAAAAAAAGCAACTGTAATTCAACTTTTATACAAATAGCTCACTGATGTTCAAGGACAAGACTCTCCAGTGAGGAACTCTGCACATGAGCGGCCTGCTCCCTGACTCCTACCCCGGTGGGAGCCACAGTCAGATGCCCTGAGCAGGACAATGAAAACACAGTGCGAGTCAGGCACAAGAGTAACCAAAGGCTATGTGTCCCATAAGAAAGAGAATCTACATATTAAGAAGGGGGAAGAATAACCAGTGCTGGAGGGATTCAAACTGAGAGCACTTCCGGGGCAGCAAGCCTCACTCCAGTTGGGCTTTGGACAGACACTGCACACAGGCAGCTCCCCTTCTGGCGCACCATCTGTCAGTCAGCGTGACGCTGCAGCCCAAACTTTCTGTGATTTATTCTGAAGCACAGAGCTTAGGGAGTCTCTGGAAGTCAGATAGCATATCTTCGAGCTTTTTTTTTTTTTTTTTTTTTTTTTAATCATTTATAAAACCCTAGAACAGAGAAACCAAAATGTGTACAGAGCAGACAAACCAAAAAGGTACATAAAGGGGTGGGGAGAGACAAGGAGTGTGGACAAAGAATTTGGGTGTCCTTCATTATGAAAAACTCATCGGCAATAATAAGACATTTATAAAAAGCCAGGCCAAAGGGCACATGAGAAGGGTATTTAGCAGTCACTTCATAAACCACTTCAATCACAAAGCAGTCAGTGCACTGTTGATGCTATGCAAACAGGGACCGACAGTAAGGCCTCAGGAATGCACTGATCCCAGGGCTCGGAGAAGCTGGATTTCTCGCAACATTAAGTTCCAAGTCCCAAGTGAGAGATGGCAATTTAATGCAAGTCCAGCAGGATGAGCATTAAACTTCTGGGGCAGCATCCCAAGGGACTATAGAGGGATAAGTCAAACAGAGAAGAGATGTTAACATGGACTCGGTGGACCTGGCAGCAAGTGTCAAGAGACTAGGATGAGGACTCTAACATGACACAGGTCTTGCCATGAAACAGAAGCTACTCCAGTGTCTAAGTCCCAACAGCTTTAACAGGGTAATTGGTCATTCGGTGGAAGGAAGACAGGGGAAGCCATCTGGGTGGTGAGGCCACCCATAAGGTTACAACAGCAGGAAGCCAGCATCACCCCTGGGCAGGAGGGACAAAAGGATGAGTGTTTTTGGAGGCAGAACTGTTCACAGGAGGGGCCATGTGGATGCAGCAGAGGCCATGCAGTGGGGCAGGATCTGATTTCTCCCATATTGCTTCTCACAGGGGCCAGCCCCAGCTCTATGGGGCAGAGCAGGAGAAGGAGGAGAAAGGATCTGAATCCAAGGCTGCGCCATCTTTCCTCAGCTTTTCTGACTCAGCACTTAAACTTTAAGAAGCAGAAGCATCACCTGGGAATCTTATTAAAATGCAGATCTGAGGCAGGAAGCCTGCGGTGGAGCCCAGGGATTGCACTTTCAACCAGCTCCCAGATCACACTGAACCTTCTGGTCCAAGAACCATGCTTTGAACAGCAAAGGTCTTACTGACCTAAAGTAACAACTGGACTACATTCAAGAGAAATTCAGCCACATTCTTTTGAGGAATAAAAATACACAAGGATGCCGGGACCGGTTTGGCTCAGTGGATAGAGCGTCGGCCTGTGGACTGAAAGGTCCCGGGTTCGATTCCGGTCCAGGGCATGTACCTTGGTTTCGGGTGCATCCCCAGTAGGGGGTGTGCAAGAGGCAGCTGATCGATGATTCTCTCTCATCGATGTTTCTAACTCTCTATCCCTCTCTCTTCCTCTCTGTGAAAAATCAATAAAATATATTAAAAAAAATACACAAGGATATATATGCCTTTCAAATAGAAATAAGAAAAATAAGATGGAATGCATAGATAGGAACATTACTAGGGCCTAGGGTGAGGCCGCTGCCTGCACAACATTCCCTGCTACTTTTCACACTGAGTCATCAGATCTGAATGGTCCAAGGTTGCTGAAATGTGTCTCCCTATGGGCTGAAATGTGTCCCCCCTAAGAGTCACATGTTGAAACCCTACTCCCAGTACATCAGAATGTGACGGTATTTGGAGAGAGCACTTTTGAAGAGGTAATTAAATTAAAACAAAGCCGTTAGGGCAGTGGTCAGCAAACCACGGCTCGCGAGCCACATGTGGATCTTTGGCCCCTTGAGTGTGGCTCTTCCACAAAATACCACGGCCTGGGCGAGTCTATTTTGAAGAAGTGGCATTAGAAGAAGTTTACATTTAAAAAATTTGGCTCTCAAAAGAAATTTCAATCATTGTGCTATTGATATTTGGCTCTGTTGACTAATGAGTTTGCCAACCACTGCCTTAGGGTGACCCCTAATTCAATATGACTTGTGTTCTTATAAGAGGAGATTAAAACACCAGCGAGGGGTGCAGCAAACAGGCAGAGAAAGGGTCAGTAAGGACACAAGAAGAGAGACCATCCACAGCCAAGAAGAGAAGCCTCAGGAGAAACCAACCCTGCACACACCTTGATCTTGATTTCTAGCCTCCAGAACTGTGAGCAAATACATTTCTGCTGCTTAACCCACCCAGTCTGGGTATTTCATTATGCCAGCCCTAGGTTTTTGTTTTTTGCTTCTTGATACTACTTTAATCCAGCAAATTTTCAATGCACACCTGCTTGGTGAGAAGCAGAGTTCCAGAAGTAGGTAAACAGAATGACAGAACCAATCCTTGCCTGGATCCTGCTTCTGTTGAGGGAAATACCAAGATCACCAAACTCAGATGATGCCAATTCATCTGATGAATACTGTGACAAAAGTAAAACTAAACACTGCAAAAGCTATAGGAAAACAAAATCATTCTACCAGGAAGTGGGAAAGAAAGCTTCAAAGTGGAATCTGACAGGCACAGGAAGGGGAAATACCTCAGATGATAGAGAAACACAGTCAAAAGTCAAGAGACACCAAAACACCCACTGCCTGGTTCCTACAGGGACCAGTGAGACATCTGGCAAGGCAGGGCGGGGGGAGGGCGGGAGGGGGGGGGGGGGGAGAGATGCTGGGATGTGGGGCACAGAGAACTGTGTGATAGGATATGTGGAAAGGAGGAGATCTCTGCCTTTGGGGGCCAGGCAAGAAAGTTTGGACTTTAATTTTCTAGAAAATGAAGATTAATGAAAAAAAGGAAGGTAGATGAAGAGGCAAGAGAATACATTATAGGGGTTAATAAAACTCTCATTATCTAACTGCCTGAGAACTACCTCTTAAAGATAAACACACTTTCCACCATCATTAGCTACTTTCAGAGCAACCCGAGTACTTTATTATCTCAGACCCTGCTAACTGGGATGTAAGGAAGAGGTCGACACCCACCCTTATTTTCAAGCTGGGAACTAGGGTATGTGTCAACTGTGGGTAAGCGGCAGAACCCAGGGAGTGAGAAAGACAACTAAAGCTGAAGATCCAAGTTCTGAAGGACAAAGCTGGAAGCCTCATCCTTATCACCACAGTGCCACCAGCTTGGCTGAGAACAGCCAGTGCCTTTTGTCAGACATGTGTCCACCCAGCAGCCTTTCACTCTCCCCCCACCCCCCTTCAACATGACCTTGGATTTCACTCATCTAGAGCAAGCAAAACCACAGTTTAAAAAGAAAGGAAGTTATTCCTTAGCTTTTGAGCATCCGAAGGCTCAGGGTCTGGTGATTTCCTGGGAAATGAAGGGACTTTTAAGAGTACCGGTAATTCAGACTTTAAAGTATCTTTGCCTTCCATACCCACTTGAGACTCTTTACCCTGCCTGGATGGGCTCCCATATATTCTGGAGGCAACTGCTCATGATGCTCGCTGACAACCTAGTCTAAAGTCTCAGAACTGAATAGGAAATGTAAGCAGTCAACACAGACAGCTCAACAATTATAAAGCTCACTCTGGTGGCTGAGAAGGGTTATACTCTTTCCTTAGTCCTCTCTACAAGCAATACCTATGAGTTTCCTTCTATGAGTTGAGCAACAACACAAAATAATATTTAAGGTAAACTGTAATTAAAAAATAAAATTTAAAGACATAAAAAATAAAAATATCCTATCTAATAAAGAAGGAATATGCTAATTGACCATCACTCTGTCACAAAGATGGCTGCACCCACAGCTGAGGCCAAGTTCCTATAAGGAGCCTTAACCAGCAATCAACCTGAGGCTATGCCCTCCCACACCCCCATGGGGCTTGACAGGGGACCTCAGGCTGTGCCCCCATCCTGGTGTTAGGCTGGTGGACCTCAGGCCCCACCCCCCCACCCCAGTGCCAGGCCAGGGGACGTGAGACCAAGCCCCCCGCCCGACAGAGCTTGATGGGGGAACCTCAAGGTACACTTCCCATCCTGGAGCTGGGCTAAGGGACCTCAGGCTGCTCCCCCTGCCTCAGCACCAGGCTAGGGGACCTCAGGCCATGCTCCCACCAGGTGGGGCTTGACAGAGGATATCAGGCCACACCCCCCACCCAGCACCAGGCCAGGGGACCTCAACCCGCACTCCTGCCCCAGTACAGGGCTAGGGGACCTGAGGCTGCACCCCCTGCCTGGCTGGGCTTGACAGGGAACCTTAGGCCATGCCCCCCACGCAGTGGGGCTTGACGGGGGACCTCAAGGTGCACCCCCAGTGCTGGGTCCAAGGAACTCAGGCCACGCCCCCCCCCAGTGGAGCTTGACAGGGAACCTGAGGCTGCACCTCCCTCCTGGTGCTGGGCCGGGGGACCTGAGGCTGGCCCCCCTGCCTGGTGGGGCTTGACAGGAGAAGTCAGGCCATGCCCCCCACCCAGCAGGGTTTGACAGGGGATCTCAGGCCATGTCTCCAACCTGGCAGGGCTTGACAAGGGTAGGACTGGCCAGGTTTGGATCTAGCCCAATGATGATGGAGGGCCGGCCGGGTCTGGGTCTCACAGGATTTTGAGGTGCATGTGGGTGGGTGGGGACTTAACTCTGGGTCCCATGGTGTGCCCCAGACTCTGACAGGAGAAAGGTTTTCATATACATTTTATTAATTTTCTTTCATCTCTGACACTTCTATTATAGAGAAAGAGCAAATAGCAATATTAAATTATTTCCTCTAATGAATCCCCTTTTAATGTGCAAGAATTTCATGCTTTGGGTCACTAGTTAAACTATAAAAAACATAATAAAGTTGGGCAAGAAAAAGGAACAGGAAAGGTTCTTACTGTGCCAAGACACAACAAACTTGTCCTTATATCTCCCTTTAATGCCCAAGGTTATTTTGCTCTCTTGAGTCTTCTCCCCAGAGATCTCTTTCTGAATGTTTAAAATTGGGGCTTGGAAGGAATAACAACTAACAAATTGGCAGAGTAAACAACCAGGTCCTGATGTAGAAGCTAATCCTAGAGATGTAGTGCTTCACTGGCCTGCCTCTACAAAAAAAGCAAGTTCTAGGAACTGAAAAGATTCATATTTTAACACAGTGTGTACAGAGCAGACCACTGATTTCAAAATAGGCTCATACAATTACACCCTTGCCATGGCCTTATTAGATGACATACACTTCTTTCCCCCTTGACTTTCAGTTCAGCCAAGTGATTTGCTGTGGGATGCTAGCAGACATGATGTAAACAGAAGCCTGAAATGTGTTTGCATGATGAGGCCTGTCTGCTTATACCTTGGCCAAGACCATGAGAAGAGCATGCTCTGGACAACCAGCTGGTTAGAGGAGAGAGACATGTGCAGCCGACCTGGAACCCAACCACAGCCCGGATCCAAGCCCGGCCAAACCTACTTGAGCAGCCAACCCACAGCCAATCTATACAAGCCTGAGAAAATAAATATGGTTTTAAGCCACTGGGTTCTATGTAGCATCATGGAAGGGTAAGATGGCAGAAATATGGGAAAGGTTTATGCGAACCACACAGATATAATAAACTCATTCAGATTTATCAAGTAACACTTTCCCCATCAATTTCCACAGAATGTTTTCAAAGACATCTTCTTCACCTCAGCCCTCAGGCACGGTCTTCCGGGAAGAGATGAAGACAGCCCTTATCAAAGGTGAGCAGAAAACAACCGCAAGCTGAAAGCACAGACACCAGCAGAGAAATCCTAAAAAGGGCTTGCAAGGTCAAAAGAAGGGAATAACTTGAAACAGCATCCACCTTTCTCATAACCTTTAACACCTAGCACATACCACATTTCTATTTTCCTCATCTGAAAAGTGAAAAAAAATATAATAAAATTTATTTTTTAAAAATAGAACTGGAATTGGAGGAAGATTTTAGTGTCAGGGTCCATAGGAAAAGTTCCAGGTTCAGCACAGTGGCGCTCCGAGAGGAACTCTTTGCAGAAACCACAACCCCGATCACAGCAGCAGGAGAGGCTGGGCAGCGGGAGAGGCTCGGCGGAAGTCCTTCAGTTCACTGCTTCGGTCCCTCCTGTGCTAACAGGCACTGTGTACACTGATGACTTTTCAAGTACTAACTATTTGCTTTCTCTTTTCCCTAAATGGAACAGATAGGAGCCCACTCTCTTTGGCAATTTACTGAGCAAAGTGTAAATTGTGCCAAGAAAGGTCAAACGACTTGGATTCACAGCCTGGGGCTGCGGCATCACTCAGGACAGTTGATGCCACTAAAACGATGAAAAACATTCACATCTTTGGTGGTGCTTACTCCATACCTTACTATTCCAAAATGTGAGTCAGGTCTCCGTTCAGTTTCCTGCAGAAAGATCTCTCAACAAAGGAGAAGCTGAGGAAATAATATATTACCATCATAACCAGAAGGGAAGAAAAGAAAGCCTGGATCATCACAACCCACCACCACTGAGAACTGCAGCACAGCCTCTGGCTGCATGAGAAACAGTTTTGTAACCCTCAGAACAGAATGAGCTGCAGAAATGGTACATGGAGAACCTTATGGAACAAGGCTGACCCCACTTTTTAAGAGACGGTTTAGACACACAACTGAATGGCAAGCCAGGCCTTCAAAAGTTTACCCCCATGAAAGGGTAACTTGGTGCCCGGTTTTCATGTGAAGTGGATCCAAATTAGGGTTTCTGCCATGGTGTGCAGCCTAGCTAATGTTAGAGGGGGCCTCAAAAGCAAGCCTAGGATTCCACAGTCTCTAAATCACAGTCTCTCATGCATCACGTCAGACAGATTTATTCAAAGCACAAAATTCAATTCTGAACCCCAAACCTGGTGCTGCTGACCCTCTACAGACGGGATGGATTTTCGATCAACTCAGCAAAAAGGGAACATAAAAAAACATGTACTTTGAAGCAGAGAATGGAAAATGGTGTCCTTTCATGAGTCTTGCCAAATATGCTGACTGTCAGTGTCTAACCCTTGAGACATTCAGGGAAAAAAAAATCCAGTAAGAAATCACTGGCTTAGGAGTTTCTGAAATCTAACCATGCTCTGCACACTTATTCTACAATATTGCCATGGGATAGTTTCTGCAGTTGTTGTTTTTTGTTTTTAATTTAACATATCACTTTATACAGCATTTAACAAAAGCAGAAAGTTAAAGTGAAATGTTAAATGGAGCTTAATACGTGCTGAGTCAAAAACGTAAAAAACTCCAAGTGAAAGCAAACCCCTCAGGTATCAACATCATCTCTACGTGTTAAAACACACACAGCTCTAACAGCTCTTTCCCCTTTCTCCAAAACCAAATCAGAACCCCAGGCCCCAAGAGTCACTAATCACCTTCAGCAAAGCACACAACAGCCATATTTGAAGGAAAATAAACTTTTACCTATCTAAACCAGCACAGTAAAATTAAGGAACGTTTTTATAGTCCTTACTTTCAAAATATTTTGGGTTTCATTCCACTTATTTGTCCATTCCTTGGTCAATTCTTGAACCTAAAAAAAAAAAAAATATACATTTGTGATTGCTCCATAAAAAAATATTGTGATTTTGTTATAGAAAGTTTCCAACTTTAGTAGCTTTATAAAAAAGGGTGTGCTGTAATGTTTTAAATTGCATGGCAATTTCTAGTCCCGAAAGAACCATCACTAAATATAAGTGAAACAGCTGAACTCATCCTACATTAAATGGGTTAATTTTTTCCTGATTATATTTTAGGTCCTACTAAATAATGACTGACTTTTCTTTCTCATTACATGTGTGATTAAATCGCCTGGGATGCTGCAGTTTTCTTTTTAGGAGATAATCTGCTTTTGTAGCTAATTAATAGGGCTTACAAATCTCATTCTATCTTTAAAAGGGGGGTAGCTCTTTAATTGACTCTTAGTAAAAGCAAAAATCTTTTGATAAGAATCAGCTTCTTTCTAGTCTGCTGAAACTAGGGAAGAAAATGTACCCAGCTGTCCAACAAAGCAAGACTGGAAGTGGCTTCTCCAAGTTAATGAAAATATTGTTATTGATAGTTCCATAAAACTTTTAAAATAATCCTCATGAGTAAATCATTAAGAAGCAAAAAGTGATTCCTTACGAAAAGGTAGAAAAAAATGAATGAACAATGTGTTCTATGAAAAGGGGTATACTTATGGCTGAAAGAGTGACTTCCAAGAGGCAGAGTGGGGGTACACATGCTTTCAAATTTTCCCCCATTTTACCCCAGCACTCATGCCACCTCCCCACTCCCAACAGCTGACGATGCCACCGACACCTCCCGGTCTTCCCTCTGATAAGCTGCCTTATTTAAACAGGCCAAAGTGGATGCACCGAATGCATCTGCTTGTACTCTTACCACACAGAGGAAGATCCTTTCCACACACTTAATATCAAGTATAGTAACAGGAAAGGGCATTTGTGTCTGCAATCTTCCTGGAAGTGTTTGCAACTGAGGCGAAATGAAGGAACTAGACTCACAGTTTATCCCAGAGGAAAACCAAAACATCTCATGCATCTAAATTGAACTGGCTATTCCTTTTACTCCTCGATTTACCTCTTACAGGGATATACAACTTCTAAGTTAAAATAATGTTTCTTCTTTTTTACTAGTAATGTCAAAGTCTCTCATCTCTTGGTAAGAGGAGGAGGAGAAGGAGGAGGAGGAAGAGGAGGAGGAGGAGGAGGAAGAGGAGGAGGAGGAGGAGGAGGAGAAGGAGGAGGAGAAGGAGGAGGAGGGGAGGAGAAGGAGGAGGAGAAGGAGGAGGAGGGGAGGAGGAAAAAGAGAGAAGAAGAAGAAAAAAAGAAGAAGAAGAGAAAGAATGAAAGAAAGAAAGAAAGAAAGAAAGGAAGGAAGGAAGGAAGGAAGGAAGGAAGGAAGGAAGGAAGGAAGGAAGGAAGGAAGGAAGGAAGAAAGAAAGAAAGAAAAAAGAAACCTGTCAAAGCCTCTCTAACTTTGTTTTTACTTGTTTTTAATGATTTGGTAAGACTGTCCTAATCTATCTGGAACTGGCTGTATACTCCAAACCTTCATCACATGAGTGGTGCCAACTCCACTGGCTCTGACAGCAGTAAATGCACATAGCTCTCAGGGCTTATGTTTTGCAAAAGCTTTCGAAGAGGAAATATTCTTATGCCTTTTCTCCCTACAGAAGGGGAGAGATCGGTGGGCTGAATTTCTAATTTATAGTAATAAATTAACAGATTCTCACTAGCAATGTCTCTGAGAAACACTAAGCATTCAACAATAAATGCTTCTTTACTTCACCAACATGGGTATATGCCCTCCTGAAGAAACATAAGCCAATCAATTCTTTTCCAATTCGATGAAATAATTCCAGCTTTAAACAAATGGTAAGTATGCCTTGAGTTTATTTTACTACTGAGTTTAAAGCAAATAATCTCAATTCGTAAAATTAAAAAAATGAAAACATATGATATGACCTCTAACAATGTGATCAAGTAATAAAGATTTGTAGCCAAGCAAATGAATGACGATTTTAAAAGGTCAGCAAAAAAATAATAGGTGATAATTTAGAAAATGTTATGAAAGAGATAGGCAGTCACTTCTGTCACAGCATGTATAATGCATTTGAATTTAAATGTATATTGATTTCTATTAACTTTACCTAGGTATTCCTGAAAAATATTATTAAAAAAATTTTAAGATTATATCCAGACATTTCAAAGCACTCAAAATTAGAATATGAAGTACTAAATACAAAATTTCATGAGAAAAATAGAAATTAAGAAACTAATATTACTAGTGTTATTATCATCAAATTATTCATCATAATTATCCAGGGAAGTATCAACAAGTTCCTAACAACACCCAATTTATATCTTCAATATTGTGTATTCTTGAAGGAGCTTCACCAAGAGAATCCAGTTTGCTTTCTAAGTCTGTTTTAACCATTCAGAATAATAAACAAAATCTAATCCAAAGTATGTTCTTAATACCCATTTCTCTTTTCAAACGGGGCTATTTGCCCAGCTGGTGTGGTCCAGTGGTTGAGCATCAACCTATGAACCAAGAGGTCACAGTTCAATTCCCAGTCAGAGCACATGCCTATGATGCAGGCTCAATCCCCAGAAGGGGGCATGCAAGAGACAGCTAATCAATGATTCTCTCTCATCATTGATGTTTCTCTCTCTCTCTCTCTCTCTCTCTCTCTCTCTCTCTCTCTCTCCCTCTCCCTTCCTCTCTGAAATCAATAAAAATATGTTTTAAAAAATAATATAAATATATATATATATGTATAAACCTTGAGTGGCCAGATTATTATGATCTCTGAATGCATAATAATCTGGCCACTCAGTGTGTGTGTGTGTGTGTGTGTGTGTACGTATACATATACATACACCTATACATATACATATACATATACATATACATATACATATACATATACATATACATATATTAAAGGCCCGGTGCATAAATTCATGCATGGGTGGGGTCCAGCCAGCCTGGCCAGGGGGAGGGGACATGGACGGTTGGCCAACTTAACTGTTGGTTGAACTCCTGGTAGAGGAGACAATTTACATATTAGCCTTTTATTATATAGGATATACACTGAGCAGCCAGATTATTATGCATTCAGAGATTATCACAAGTAGGGGTGGGAAAATGTTAAGTGTCATGAAGAGAGAAAATTAGTCTCAAATGGCAAGAACTAAAAAGCATGTTCTTAAAATAATAGTGAAAGTAATGATTTTGAAATAATAAGAAATCAAGGCATCACTTACTCTTGCTTCATTCTGCTGAAGCTTTTCCTCCATACTTAAGGCTGTGGGAGAGTCTAAAAGGGCAATCTACGATTTAAACCATAAGAAAGCAGTAATTAGTACACAACAATAATCTAGAGGAAGGATTGCTCCATGATACAGAAAATTACCAGAAATTGTCAAATAAACTATTAAATAGCAGTAAAAAGTATTGTCCTAGACCCCGCGAAAAGTGTCAATCACACCATCAAGTCTTTACTGCATGGGCTGCATAACTTGTAACATTCAAAACCATGGTATCCTGATAAACCTACATTGGCAATACAAATCAGCAAAGTGAGAAATAGCCATACATGTAATATAACTAACATTTTCCCCAAATCACATATGACCTAAATAAATAGAGCCTTAAAAAATTGTTTACTTTGAATATGCGCAAACTACAATAATTCAAAATCTAAAAAGCTTAAGTCTTGTTCAGCCACAGGCTTTTGAAATCCATATTTATTGGCATATGCAAAGAAAACGCATTTATTTTCATTGCTGGGTGATATCCCATGTATAGTATGGCTACACCACAATCTGTTCATCCACTTCCTCACCCATTCACCCATGTTGCTCAAAGGTATAAAGATTGATATGAGAATGATAAACACCAAAATCGGGTTAGAACTGGGAGGAAGAAGCAGATAGAGAAGGGAGAGGCAAATGAAGCCAGGTGGGGCAGGGCACACAGGGCTTTAACTACTTGTAACTCATCTGACAGGTGGCACACGGTGCTTCCTCAGATACCATAAGAAAGAATATGGGGGGTCTTGTTCCCTCCCCTTCCCACAGGCAACCACCTCTATCCAATTTGCAATTATTCTAGTCATATGCAGGCATGTTTTTGCTGTCTATTTTTAAACATAAACACTATTCTGATTATTGCCTTTTTCACTCAATGACATATCTTGGGGGAAATTCCGTACAAATAAAACCACTTCATCCTTTTTAACAATTCCAATTCCACCATGGAGCACAATTATATGGATATCCTATAATTTATGTCAGTGCTCTAGTATTAATGGAAATGCAGTTTTTTCTAATCTGCTCTACCAGCAATGCTACAATGACTATCCCTATAATCGCTGCCTACAGTATGCATGGCTATATCAACAGAATAAATTCCTAAGGGGGAATCTGTGACTCATCAATATATATACGATTTTTTTAATAGCCAAGTTGTCTTCCTCGGAGGCTGAATATTTCTTTCATTATTATTTACATTTCAATTTCTATTTGAACAAATATAATTCCCATGAGTTGATCTCAGTAGGCTCAGTTAACAAGACTACCATGGGCCACTCTTGGCATCTTTGTGCTCAGCAAAAGGCAGAGCAGCCAGCAGGGAAGGGCAAGGTATCATGTGCCCTCTGCAGTAGTCCCCACAGCTGTCCAGGAGTACTGTCTTTGGACCTCTTGAGGGTCGAGACGTGTGGGGAACCAATATCTCTTGTAACAATGTCATAGGCAATCCTCCGGGGTCCCCACAAGGAACATCCCTATTATAAGATTCATTGCTCTCAGGGAAACCCAAAGCTAAGGCTTCTCAGCAGCACATTTATAGCTTATAGAGAGTTCATCCTACTCCAGATGCAATTCACCACGCAGGGGATATTTTATCATTAGAGATGTTGCCTGGTTATATAGCTGGTATCCCACTTTTATCCAGTTTACATAGAATAAAAGTAGCAAGTTAACTCCAGGTCAAATTCATCCTTAATGAGAGAAAAGAAACTTTGCCAACACATTACTTCAATACATCACTGCACCAAGCATGTCCATGCCGTTGTACACATAGATGATACTCAATAAGTATTTTTCACTGAAGAAATGCAAGTGGAAGATATTATAATGACTGCATCATTGTATATGGTTGACAATTTTCAATACAATTAGTAACCCCCTTTATAACATGGCTCATTTCCAGACTCCACTGTTAAAATGTTTCATTGGCAATCAAAGCTAAAACATTCTAAAACATCAGCTCAGTAGGTAATAACTGGTTAAATATATGCAAGCAGGCTACCATTATCACCATAACTTTGGAAAATTATTTTAAAGCACACATAAATAAAGACCTACCTAAGTTCTTTCTCAAAGAAATCTTTGGTAAAACTAAAACTTTTGCAATTAACGAATTCTTTGCAAAGTGTCCTTTTTGAGGAAAAGTATTCAAGATTAAATAATACTGATATTAAGTTTATGTGTTAAATCAAGAGGAACACTACATCAAAACTTCAGCAATATCAACTCTACTAATGACATAGGCCATGTGAGGTGAAAAGGGCATCTCATTGTTTTTGGAACATATAGTAAAATACACAGCTTGATAACTATGTATCTATTTACATATACATATTTATTTTACTATTCTTAATATTTGCATTTCTCAATTTCAAATGACATTGAGCTTACTTCCAGATGTTTAGAGGCCATTTGTAAGTTTTTTCTTATGAATTATGCTCATATTGTCCCATTCACTTTTCTGTTGGATCATAATCTTCTTAGTTTTTAATGGCACTTCTCATAAGAAAAGTAGTCTTTTGATGCATGAGTTGGCAATCTTTTTCCTGGTTTTACTGATTCCAGCAGATTTTCATTATGCAATGTAGACATGCTGTCTTCACTTATTTTTGTCTATATGAGCTCTCATAAAATGAGAAAGAGGAATACAAGTTCCCTGTGACAAATATGTATATGGCTCTAACTCCTGCAATTTCTTACAGTTTATTTTTTATTTGTTTATTATTATTTTTTACTTTATTTTTCAATTAGTTTACATTCAATATTGTTTTGTATTAGCTTCAGGTATACAGCATAGTGGATAATCATTTACTTTAGAAGGTGTTACCCCCAATATTTCAAGTACCCACTTGGTACCATACATAGTTATTGCAATATTACTGACTATATTCCCTATGCTGTACTTTATATCCCTGTGACTATTTTGTAACTACCAATTTATAGTTCTTAATCTCTTCATCTTTTCACCCATCTCTCCAACACCCCTCCTCTGGCAGTCATCAGTCTGTTCTTTCTGTGTGTTTCTATTTTGTTTGTTCATTTATTTTGCTCTTTAGATTCCACATATAAGTGAAATTATATGGAATTTGTCTTTGACTGACTTATTTCACTTATCTTAATACCCTATAGGGCCATCCATTCTGTTGCAAACAATAATATTTCATTCTTTAAAAAAAAAGATTTCATTCTTTTTTATGGCCAGGTAATATTTCATTATATATATGTACCACACTTTTTATCCATTCATCTACTGATGGGCACTTGCATTGGCCTCCATATCTTGGCTATTGGAAATAACTCTGCATTAAATATAGGGGTTCATATATTCTTTCAAATTAGTATTTCTGGTTTATTTGGATATACAACCAAAAGTGAAATTGCTGGGTCATAAGGCAATTCCATTTTTAATTTTTATGAACCTTCATTCTATTTTCCATACTGGCTGAACTAGTCTGCATCCTCAGCATCAAGTGCACTACGGTTTCTTTTTCTCCACATCTTCGCCAATATTTATTGACTTACTGATGATAACCATTCTGACAGGTGTGATTTGGTATCTCAATGTGGTTTTAATTTGCATTTCTCTGATAGTTTGAACACCTTTTCATATGTTTATTGGCAATCTCCATGTCTTCTCTTGAGAAGTGGCTATTTCCTAGAGTTTTGTTTTTCTTTTTCTTTTATGAAAGCTGATATCATACTTGAATGTAATTATGAATTGCACTCTTTGTTGTGACAAAGTGCTTTTTTTAAGCTCATATAATGCTATTTTTACACAGTTTACTTTCCCCTTAAATTAGCTGGTAGATATTTGACCATCCTTACAAACATCATGTATCTGAGCTTTCCTATGTGATCATAAGAGTTATATTGATATTTCTATTATCTATCTACTATTTAAACCTTATTGTTGACTCCAGCTACAAAAATGAGAAATTCATACTACTTTCATCTTCTCTCATTGTGTTTTTTGCTTCCTGACTTTTGTTGTTCATTTCATTTCTATATTGTTTCATTTTCCTGTTACCTCTAGATGAGTTCAAAAGTGAAGAGTTAAGAGACATTATCTTTCTGCCAAATTCAAAACACAAGTCTGAAAATATGCTTTAAATATAATAAAAGAGAACATTTGAAAATACAAAATATCCAAATGCTCAATTTCATTTATCTTCTGAGAAGTACAAGCTAATATCATCAGTGATAACTGCTATGCATCCCTCCGAATGGTTACAGTGAAAAATGGACAGTACCAAGTGTTGACAAGGACCTGGAGGAACTACACCTGGCACGCACTTTCATATACTGATGGTGGAGTAAAAATTGGTATCCACTAAAACTGGACATATGTATACTTGTAGGAAATGTATCTGCATGTTCACTAAAAGACATGTATAAGAAAGTCCACAGCATCACAACAGCACCAAAAAAGAAACTCCCCAGGTGCCCATCAAAAATAGAACATACATATGAGTTGGGAAACATTTATGTGATAGAATACAATATAGAAATGAAAATAAACAGCTCTATAACTACATGCACCAAAGTGGATGAATCTCACAAATACAACATTGAGTGAAAGAAGTAAGGTCAAGAATATATACTGCATGATTCCTTTTATGTAAAGAACAAAAATAGGCAAAACTAAAGACTAATCTATGCCTTTAGAACTCATGATCTGGTTACCCTTAAAGGGAAGGGTGGATAGTACCTAGAAAGCAATACTAAGGGGGACTTCTAGGGTGCTGGTAATGTTCTGTTCCTTGATGTGGGAGAAGGGTAAAGGGGTGATTTCATCTTGTAAAAATTCACTGATCTGTATACTTACATAAATGTAATTTTTGCACACATATAATACTTCAATGAAGAGTTCACATACATATATAAATAACTACATATATATTTACCTATCTCTATGTAGTAGTAGAAGCAAATCCAATATATGTCAAAATAATTTGTTTCATTAAAATTGTGATTTTAAAACTCTATGCACATGACATTTTGATTGGCAAATAAATAAAATTATTAAAAGAAGTCGATTCTTATTTAACTGTACCAAATTGACCCTAGAAATGGAACTTTGATTTGAGTAACATTCTCAATGCACCATGGCAGCATTTGGAATACAAGAATGTGAGAATGGAGCAATATCATCAGAAAAATGTAAACAGATTTTTTAATGGGCACTTAAAAACACCTGCTTATTTTATTAGGCATCAAAACTTTAATCTTGAATAAGCCTATATTATATCACAATTTATAGCTTCATAGTATGATAAATTATTTTAAATTTGACTCCTGTTTTTATTTTAATGTATTGAGTTTATCAAGGAATTTTATCTTCAGTGTGTTATAAAATAGACTTAACTACCTTTTCCATCCTCATCCCAAAAATTACAGCAACAAAAATGCTTCGTTAATTACAGTAGTCTTTGGTCATGCAAAAAAATAATAATAATAATAATAAAAAATACCACAAAAGATAAGGCAACTGGCATACACAATATCTTTGAAGACATTCCCCAGGAGCTTTTCTGCCCACATAATAAGGCTCCTTTCAAAAATTTCCTTTGTTTAATTTTAAGAGGCTAATCTTCTTTTTCCTTCACTCTCATAACTTAGTAAAACATTAAAAGAAGTTGCATAAGAATTTCCCAAATACTTTCCTTCACATTTAGTAGTTTGGGTGATCCCATAAAATCATACTTAAATGTTTACTTCAGATAAATAATGTTTTAAAAACACTGGAAAAGATCCCAATGACAAGGTGTATAAGTAGAAATAACTATTGGGTTCATGTCCTAAGTTATATTGCCTGATAGCAACACCTACAGCTGTACTATTTGTTCTGACAACTTCCTTACACACACAGGATAGCTCCCCATTAAAAAGTAAAATGTATATGGACATGTTTTTAAGTGTAATGAGCAATTCCTCCACAACTGTTGTCCAGCATCTTTCGGTAAATAACTTCAGTTGTATTTCAGGTCACAGGAAACTCAGTAAGATTTTCATCCTGTCAATATCTTCATAGGTAAAACCACTTATGTCAAAGGCTTCACGGGACATATATTTCTAGATAAGAAGCTGCTCTAGAGAGGACACTTGGCATTTAAAGAAAACTAATATTTAGTGATACACTTGACACCTATTCATAGGTTAACAAAGTGGGAAGAAATGTATCTTCATTTATTTCTAACTCCAATCTAACGCAAACATTTTGAAAAGCTATATTTGATTTTAAGAGTGCCCTTTTGTTACAAGTGTCTAGACCTATAAGAACCTAGTTCACACTATTTATCAATGATGTAACTCTTGTTCTGGACAATTTGGCTCAGTGGATAGAGTATCGGCCTGGGGACTGAAGGGTCCAGGGGTCAATTCTGGTCAAGAGCATATGCCCAGGTTGCGGGCTCAATCCCTAGTAGAGGCATATAAGAGGCAGCCAACCAATGACTCTCTCTTATCATCGATGTTTCTAGCTCTCTCTTCCTTCCTCTGTGAAATTATATATATATATGCTCTGACCTGGCCAATGTGGCTCAGTGGTTGAGCATCAATCTATGAACCGAAGTCCTGGTTTAATTCCCGGTCAGAGTACATACCTGGGTTGTGGGCTCAATCCCCAGTGTGGGGCATGCAAGAGGCAGCCAATTGATGATTCTCTCTCATCATAGATATTTCTCTCTCTCTCCCCCTCTCTCTCCTTTCCGCTCTGAAATCAATCAAAATACATTTTTAAATAAATAAAAGAATGTATCTATGAATGTAAGCTCTGAAGATTATAAGTAAATTCACTGTGAAAAATACAAAGGGACAAGGCCCCTTCCCTAGAATCCCCAAAGAAGTGAGGCTGTTCCAACAATCAAACAAGGCCCCAGGAATATTGTCTCAGCCAGGCTACAGGTGTGCCAGGCTATGGTGATAACCACCTCTGCAAAGGACAGGACAGAACAAAAACTCAAAAAGGTGTTCAAGCTAGTCTTTCCTTCCTTCTGTTAAAATACATCTTCAAATCACAAAATGCACAAATAGAATTTTAAATATAACTCCAAGCACCTCCATTTCCTTACACTAATGAAGATTATGCTGCTAATCTTATTGCATGCTAGATTTCCATCCATAATTGGTAACTATTAGATAGTTAATCACTTCAGATTTAGTGGATAAAATCTTACTTACATAAGGAGCACATGATAAATGTAAAGACAATGGAAGAGTGATGTAAAGGAGAGACTGGCTAACTCATTCAAGCTTTACTTAGCACTTATTTACTCAAATCAATACAATAAGTGAGATAATTATCTCGTTAAGATCTAGAAATGGATGCCATTACTCAAAGAAAATTATCCATAAATCTCAGGGGGGAAAAAACGACCTGATTTCCTTGAGCAAGCAGCGTTTTCAGTCTGGCTATTTCAGCTCGCAGCTCACGGATGAGTTTGACGTTGGCGTCCTCATTAATGGTAGGCTTGTTGATGATATTTTTGGCTCTATTTGCATAGCGAAGAGTACTTAGGGTTTCTCCGTAATTGACATCAGCAGGTGAAATGGCTATGAAGAATGAATTCAAAAAATAATTTATCCGGCACTCCGTGTTTCCTTTAACACAAAGTTGGCTTGTAATTTAAAAGTAAGATTAACCCAAGGTCATTAAATAAATATTCCCTGCCACAGTAATGAATATTAAAAATTATCTAAGATTTATAGGAAAAGCACTCACTATACTAAATTAAATGCCATTTGGCACTTCTTAAGTGTAGAATCAGCCGCCGAACCAACTCTAAAATGAGATAAGAGGTCCTTCACTGTAGGTTAGGGAGCCTTCTCTGATAAAAAATATTGGAAGAATGCCCGGCTGGTGTGGCTCAGTGACTGAGTGTTGACCTATGAACTAAAATGTCATGGTTTGATTCCCGGTCAGGGCACATGCTGGGGTTTCAGGCTCGATCCCTTGGTGGGGGTTCAGCCAATCAATGATTCTCACTCATCATTGATGTTTCTATCTCTCTCTCCCTCTCCCTTCCTCTATGAAACCAAATTTAAAAAATACTTTAAAAAATATATTGGAAGAAGAGGAATTCAAGGCTACAGTAGTGGCCCCTTTTCATTGGGACGGGGCAATGTTCCAGCCCCCCCGTGGATGCCTGAAAGCACTGACAGTACCGAACCCTGCCCGACACCTTCATCTCTTCTGGAAATGTGTCAGCAGTTTTATGGGCAGACACAGCCTCTGTGGTCATTTTTACATTTTTCAGTTCAACCCTACTCCCGAATCTGTGTAACCATCCCTTACTTGCAGTACTTGGCTGGTGTCACCTATTCCAGGGGAAACCTTGCTGAATCCGTATATAGGCTCAACGATTTCTGGTGCAATATGTTGCCGTCAGTGGAAACACATTCTCTGCTCATGTCTTCCAGCCACAACTGTATGCCTTTTCCATCCTAACTAAGCACTTATCACACACTGCAGTCATAACTATGAAGTCTGAGGTGCGACAGCAAAAGAGCATGAATTTCTTTTCTTTCTCTACAATTTCATGGATAGAAGATTCATTCTTACCATGGATATAACATCAGCATACCACTTTTTTTTATTTATTATTAAGCTGAGAACTTTCACTTTTCACTTAAAAGAAACCCTTTATGAAGTCTGTCTGGCATACCTAAATTACCAGCCTCAGTACTCTTACATGTTGGGGCCATTATCAGGTAAAATAAAGGTTACGTGAACCCAAGCGCTGTGATACCAGGACAGTGAATATGATAACTAAGAGGGCTACTAAATGACATATATTGTTTGGAGATGCTAGACAAAGGCATGATCATATCTTGAGTGGGACTGAGCAAGATGGTAGAAATTCTGTCACTGCTACTCGGAATGGTACACAATTTAAAACTTATAAATTGTTTATTTCTAGAATTTTCTATTTAATATATTCAGACCAAAGTTGACCATGAGTAACTGAAAACACAGAAAGCGATTAGTGGAGACTACTGTATTTGTACTAATCAATATTAAGTAGAAGTTAAAATATTTTCTGAGGTTCTGATAGTCTACCATCTATAAAAATCCAGAGCCTGAAATTTTTGAAAGAGTTAGTGTATCAATTCATTCTTTTCCTCATAAAGCTGTGAGGAAAATTTTAATTTTTAAAATTGCACCCTCTTCCCCTCCACAAAATGTAGGGCTTAGGTGAATACACAATGCATCTGGGGTGCACACCCCAGAGTAGATTCTGTTAATACGTAGCAGGCAGAGTCAGGGAGACACGGAGACAGGGAAAGAGAAAAGGAGGTAAAAAGGAGGGAGGAGGGGAGGTAGGGTTAGGAGGGAAACAGGGTTTAAGTTTCCCTTTGTAAATTTTTCTCTGTTCTGTTTCTTTCGGTTAATTAGTGAAAATATAGAAGTAAAGTATACTACTGTTGTTGTTATTATTTATTGTATTTATTGGGTCTTTTCCCTCTTAATTCTTAATATTAAATTCCACATGTATGGCTTTAAAGTTTTAAAGTAAAAAGATTTAACAAAAGACAAAGATGTGAAAAATTTATCAATTGACCTGGGTTATTTTTACTTTACGTCCCTATAATGATTTTCTTCTATGAGTTAGTGAAGTAAAAGTTTCTATCTTGTACTTTAAGCAGAGAAAAGCTGAGAATTATTCTGCGCATATCCCAGCTTGAGTAACCATGAACATGGAAAGACGATGGAACCAGCAAGAGGGAGATAGAGTAATACGGTACTCCAGACTAGGGCACAGTTAGTGGTCTTCTGCATGATAGAAAAACTATTGGTTTTTAACATAAAAAGATGCTATTTCCTAATGAGACTCTTTAAACTTAAATATGTAATTAATTCACAGGAAAAGAACTACGTTGAGGAAAAGAACATAAATTCTTACTGGCAATCATGATAGTTTTAGAATTTCCTCCAAGGCTATCTTTTAACAGCCATGTCAAAACAGAATCCCTGTAAGGCACAAAAACTTGCTTCTTCTTTACAGAAGGGTTGGCTGCATCCTGAGATAAATCAGCTGCAAGGAGGCAAGAAGAAAAAAGAAAAAGACAATTATTAAAGATTTTTCCTTCTGATTTGGCTTCAGAAAACTTTGAAGATATAACCTCAGTTTATAACACAAACATAACTGCTGTGGGCTAACACAGGACCACAGAGAATAAGAGGAGGCAGGAGGCAAGTGTGAACCTACCTAAGGCAGAGATGACATTGCCCAGAGTCACGAGGGACTTGTTAATGTTCCCCCCTTCCTTCAGTCTGACCCCCGTGGCACCAGTGGCATCGGCACGCTCACTTCCGGCAAGATCGACCAAGTGGATCTTACTCACGGTTTCACACGGCATTTCAGAATCAAATTTTGCCTGCAGCAAAACATAAAAGCAAAATTAAAGAAGGATAATCTTCTCTGATGTTTTTAATTATACAAATGCTAATTATTTTCTACTCCTATGATCTCTCAGCATTGGTTTTGTTTATTTGATTGTCCCATTGGCCTCTCATAAAAATTAAAAGTAAACTGAATACCATGTGACTCCTAAATTTTCTGAAGAACTATTCCATTATTCAAATCACTCAGTGTCTCTAGACAAAGGCATACTGAGTCGGACTGTAGCGGAATAGGAACCTAGACACTGAGGGGCACTCAACAAAGAAAAATATAAATAAACAAATAATTAGTTTTGTTTTCATCTAGGATCTTCAACATTCCAAGCAAGCACAATGGCCCTCCAAAAGAAGACAGGTGTAGACAATGATATAAAAGATCATTTGACCATTATTTGATGTTCAAACTTTTGTTTCATAAATTATAACAAAATGATAATCTGAAATACTGTATTCCTTGATTCTGAATTTTACCAAAATTTTACTTTCCAAAAGACCTTTAACTTACACTTGATAGTCTGAACCAAAATGCTAAAAAGAAATCACCATGTTTTGACAGAAATGTAAACTTGTTAGAAATTGGGAATGGCCAGATCCTACTCTGCATTAAGTAGAACACAGGAGAAAAACCAGTGGAGTAAGTAAAAAGCAAAGGTCTAGCAAAAGGTAAAGATGTGGAGATTCATCAATTGACCTAAGAGAATTTTCTTCTTTTTTTTTCCTCTCTCTCTCTGAAAATGCTACATTTTTGTATCTGGTATGTTCAATGGCTAATATACACCCAAGACATCTCAAAACTCCTAGCATACTATCCAGCCCTGAGAGGACCCTATATTTTTGCATTTATCTATTCTACAAGCCTCGGTGTTAAAATACTTGCCTTCAATAATTTCCAAACATATTCAAAATGCCCTATACCCTCTAATCAGAGTGAATTCTTACATTACTACTTTAAAATGTTCCTTGTCCTTTAATATCATTCTAATAACCATAATCAACATTGTGGGGTGAGCTCTGTGGAGCGATAATGCACCCCAATGAGTTACTTACATTGGCCTCCAGCTTGTCTGACTAGGAATCCATTATCTCCTTCAGAGCTTGCAACATGAAACTTTTGCTTAATTAAGCACAAAGCAAGACTTTTTGTGTCTTGAACAGGGCAGAAGCCTGCTATATATTTCTTAAGAGTATACATCAAGACATTTCAAATTTCTGTGACGGTAACCACAGAGAAACTCAGCACAGAGCATGAGCTCAAGTCTAATTAACAGGAATGTGACAGTCACCTTTGCCTGCTGCTGCTCCTGGTTTAATAATGATGGGTCCTCGGCTGATGCTAATCAGCAAGTAAGACCTAGGGATGCAGCCAGCTGTTCCCCGAATCTGCTTTACCTGAGTGAACTTGATGGTGAAGATGGCATGAGACCTGCTACTGACGTCATTCATCCCAGTCGCTGCGGTGGTACGATTGATATTTCCTGCATCCATAAGTTCTTCTACATCACCATAATTCTGTACTAAATGTTTAGATAAATCTGAAAAAAAGGGGGCGAAGCAATCTTCCTAAATATATTAAATGGAATAAGAAATTCACCTCTATGAAATAAAACACAACTGGGCAAACCTGTTGTTGGCAGATCTTACTTGTTCCTATAGAGGGATAGTTTATAACACACTCAGGAGCTGAGCCTCCTGGGATCAAATCCCAGCTCTGCTGCTTGCGAATAGACTTACATGGTTATGGCCAAGTCACATAGCCCACCATGACTTAGTCATCCGGTCTGAATAATGCATGCCCTAACACAGGATAAATGTTAGCTATTATCATCAGCCCCATTAGCATCAGTCATGGCACCCAGAAGAAAAATGTAAACACTAACTTCAGGCAAAATAAAAAAGTACTTTTTTAAATCCTCTTTAAAAACTTTCTATTCAAACATTCTTATAATTCTGAAGTCAAATACAATACTATAATACAAAAGGTACACTGTGTAAAGGGTGTCCTCCTAACCCTATCCTATAACCCATCACCCATGTCCTCTCTGTCAGGCAACCCAATGTTATCAGTTCCTCCATATCCTTCTAGAAATAGCCTACACACACACAAGCATTTACATATTTTAAAAATATATTTTCCCGTTTCATACAAATGGCAGCATACCAAAAACACAGTTCTGCATTCTGCTTTTTTCTATGTAATAATATAATGAAGAATATTCTGTATCAGTTAAGGTGATGCCTCATTTTTTTTAATTTAAATTCTTTATTTTTAAAAGTATTATATATATCTCCTTTTCCCCCCATTGACCTCTCCCTGACCACTCCCAACCTCAGCACATACCCTCGCTCCTCCCCCTACTGTCTGTGTCCATTGGTTATACTTACATGAATGCATACAAGTCCTTTGGTTGATCTCTTATCCCTGCCCCCCGCAACCCTCACCTGCCTTCCTCTGAGGTTTGACTGTCTGCTCAAAGTTTCTATGTCTCTGGGTCTATTTTTGTTCAACGTTTTTATAGCTTCCAGAGTATTTGACTGTATGTCTGTGCCATAACCAATTTAACCAGTTGCCTATTGAGATTACAGAGGTTGTTCACATTTTGTTTCCAATTACAAATAATACTGCTACAAATAATTTTGTGCACAGGTCTTTTCAAGTATGTGAAAATATTTCTACAGGATAAATTCTTAAGAGGTGAAATTGCTTGATCAAAGCACATTTGAAATTTTTATAGATACTGCAAAAATTGTTCTCCACTGAAGGCAATTTACACCTGGCAGCAGCGATGTACAAAACTGTGTGTCTCCCATCACTGTCATATCAGGCTTTCTTACATCTGCCAAAGACAGGTAACAAATGTAATCTTAAAGAAGTCTTATTTTGCTTTTCTTTCTGAGTGAGGCTGAGCATTCTTTCCTCTATTTAAAAACCATCTGTGTTTCTTTTTCTGTGAACACCCTTCATTCATGTTTCTACTTGGTTGTTGGACCTGTCCTTACTGCTTTATAGGAGCTCTTTATATATTAGAAAAAATTAGTCCTTTGTCTGAAACTGGAATTGAAAATATTTCCCCCATTTTGGAATTTTCTTTTTACTTTGCTTATGGTATTTCTGCCAAGTACAAAATTTTTATGCCACTTAAAATTTAACACATTTATTTCATGGTTTCTGGGTTTTAAGTAAAAATTATTTAAAGCCTTCCCTTCTCCAAATTTCTGGAAATAATTAACTTAATAACCCATACTCCCCCAAAGTGTAACAAATTTATTAGAAACTAAATCCCCATGTGTACCTATATCAAATTCTGGATGTTTTACCCTGTTTGATTATTCTGTCGCTTCACAAACCAACTTTATGTTTTAACATTTGATAATACGTTAAAGGGAAAATCTGAAGCACAAATAGGCTAACTCTATTAACAATAGTAGATATTCCTGACTCCACAAAACAAATACATAATCACACACCTTACTTTGGGCATAAAAGCCAAAAGTTCAATTGGAAATTTAATAAAATGCAGATGGGGTCCTATTGGTGCACATGATATCTGCAGGTAAAACTAAGAACCATAACAGAACATCTTCAAAAATGACCAGTTCTCAGCCTTGCCGCCAAAAAGACACACACGAAAGATGACAGTCACATTAAAGCACATCCCTGTGTGTGATTCCGACAGGCCAGCCGTTGCTCAGCCACTTCACTCAGAATAAGTGAAAGCTTTTTTTTAATAAGAAGAGCATTAAATCCAATGTATTTTTCAACTAATTTTTTAATAATTAGCAAGGGCCATGTCCTTGCCCATCTATACTTGTGACATTCCTCACAGCTGACTGTGATAGCTATCAGAACACCAATGCTGAGAGCCTCAGCACAAGAAACTCTGTAAATGACCTTCTCAAAAGGCAAGATGTCTCTGAATCTCTTTATTGCCAGGCTACATTGGTGTCAGTAAAAATATACCGCCAAAATGCAATGCCATTCAAAAAGACAGGTTATAGGGTTGCTGATCCTGTCTAAGAACACTGGAAAACAATTTCCAGAGAGTTCTTAAAGCCAGAGGAAATCTATTGGCAAGCACCAGAAATCCAATAAATGCCCAGTGAAGTACAAATTCATTAAATAAACATTGTGCAGTAACAGCATGGCATTTTTACCATAATAAACTGCCAAAAACAAATAAAATTTTTATATCTCACCATTATCCTACTTTTTTCTTTGAAACTATTATTTCTAAACAAAATTCCCAATAAGAATAGGGCTGTGAAATATTCAGTCTTACCCTCAACATAAGGTCCTTCTTTTGGATGCTCCCGGACTCTTAAATTGAAGGTTTTGGATGACTTCCGCCTAAGTAGATCTCGCACACGTTCATTATAAATCTCTAAGTAGCTAGAAATTTTAAATAGAACTGAATTCAGAACAATTATTTCAGATATTAATAGCAACAGTAATAACAGCAGCAACATGCATTTATGGGTGCTAACTGTGCAGCTGGTACTACGTTAAGTGTAATATGTCATTTAATCCCAACAACAACCCAGAGGTAAGTGGCACAATTATCCGCATTTTATAGATTAGGCAAAGGAGCTTTACGGTGATTTAGACAACTTGTCCAAGGCCGTCAAGCTACTGAGAGGTCAAGCACACTTGACGGCTACATCTGTTCTCAAAACCACTGAAGAGCCTGGCTCCTAGGAAAGGTTTAATTTCAAGGAGGAAAAAAAACACCTCAATCATGAAGATTTATTTAGAGAGTACACTTATAGTGATCCTACCAACATAGAGAAAAACATAAATCATATTCAGCTAAAAGAATAAGGTAAGTGAACTGGGTATACACATTAACACTCAAAAGCTCACCCCATTTAAACAAAACATCCAAAAATGAGTGTTTCTGGCCAATCTGGGTTATTTCTACCAGCCTCCCAAATCCTAAAGCAAATTGTACTTAAGAGAGTCACTGAAAGTAAACAAGTTTTAAGGTTGATGTCCTACTACCATGTTTCAGGAGAGGGGAGAGGCAGATTCTCCCTACAGAACCCAGAGGTGTTATGTATTCCAGGTGCCTAAAGGTAAGCTCCAACCAAAGTCATAGGCACTCAGGCCACAGGCCCTACCTGACTTCAGTTCGAAAAGAGGCTTCATCCCATCTGGTGGTTTCACTTATCCGACTGAAGAGCCCTTCACATATCCGAGGTATTAAGCCAGAATCACCCTGCAGTGGGACAGAGGGAGGGCAACAGCTGTCACTTGAAACAAAAGCAACTGGTGACTGAATATGTCAGTTGCTGGAGGGGACTCAGACTCAAGGTCCCCATGCCACCCTGAAGCTTACCACCCCAGTCCTCAGGTCATACCATTTCCCCCCAGAATTGCTTCCTACTTTCTGAAATAAGAGAACTGAGCTTTTTAATTTCTATGCACTGAGATTATGGTAATATGGGGTTAGCAACTGTTAAACAGTTAAATTGTGGCATGCAAACATAAGAAAATAAGAGGGTCTACAGCTATGGAATCAATGTTAAAAATCAGATCTATAACAAAGGAAATTGAAATTCTTTTGATGCACTAATCCCTACACTGGCCTTCCCAGAGAGGAAAGTGTATTACTTATGCAATGGGGGCATGATCAATAATTTGCATGTTCAGTCAGCATTAACAAGCTGATGAACATCAGATCGATATGAAAGATGAGGCAACATGTTGTTAGAAAACAAAATTTCAGAGCTTCAATGTCTTCCGAAGTCCATCCCCATCTTTCCTCAATCCCTCACACCCCAAAAGAAATAAAAGAGATCATAGCTGTAACAGATTCATTTCTTTATATCATTAAATCAGTACAAATTCTTATCAAGGAAAAAATAAAACTTACCATACTGTAAGTCCTTAGTTTACAAAATAAATTTTTAAAAATACACAAATAGTACTCAACTGTAAAGTCAGAGCAATAGTTGTAATTTATGAGTACTTTATAAATGTTTCACTTACAGAAAATAGCTCCAGGGAAATTTAACTTTTAGATAAGGTTTTCTCCAAAGGCACAGTAGGAGAGCAGGAAGAGAAAATAAATGATAGAAAGCAAATGCGTCTGTTTGTTCTTCCCTATTTATTCTTCCCTGCTTTTCAGCCCTGGAGACTCTCCTCACAGCATCATCTACTAATTCTTGTCAAGGAAAAGCCTGGAGTTAGAAGTCAAGAGGCACATACTGAAATGCTGTCATAGGGAGTGACCCAGCCTCCGACTGCACTGCTACTTCCTTGTGCCACCCAACCGTTAGTACTAAAGGCACCACTGTGCCGCCAGCAGGAGCCTGAGGTCCTCTGTTCTATCTCTAAGGCCACAGGCCTGAGAGTCAGTGAACAGTTTTCACCAGGACCTAAGAAAAGTAAAACAGCACTACTAAATCTGGAGAAAACACAGACAAGATCAAGTTCCTGCAATAATGCCTAATTTTTGTTTTCTTTTTTGTTTTTTATTTTATTTTTTTTAATATATTTTATTGATTTTTTACAGAAAGGAAGGGAGAGAGATAGAGAGCTAGAAGCATCAATGAGAGAGAAACATCAACCAGCTGCCTCTTGCACACCCCCTACCGGGGATGTGCCCGCAACCAATGTACATGCCCTTGACCGGAATCGAACCTGGGACCTTTCAGTCCACAGACCGATGCTCTACCACTGAGCCAAACTGGTTAGAGCCCTATTTTTTTTTATATATATATTTTTTTACTCCTCCATATTTGGGGGCAAATATAACTTTAATGTTTGTTCAATTATATAGCATAACTACTAAACTCTACATACTGTGTTGATAACCATATATACTCTATATAAACTAGATCATTCTAATCCTTTTTATGCATTTGCTTGATTTATACAGCACCTTTCTACCAAAGAGTTTGATTTTTTTTTATTTTTTTTTTACATTTTTCTTGGGGGAAAAAATGTTTTAAATAATTTTAAAAAGAAGAGAGTTCAGTAATTTTATTCAAACTGTTCTGTTGGCAGAAAAGAAGAATAAATTACTTAAGGGCCCAGTACACATTTTTGATAAGATTATAAAGTCTTTAAAAATGGAAAATGAACTGAGACTTGATCCATTATTCATGCTTATAAACTTAAAACTGTTTCTAATTTAAAATCTCTGAAAGGACATTTAGTCCAACTTATTACTGAGTTTTATCTTATTGCAGAAGAATGATCAGAACATGAAAAGCAAGTTAGTACAGACCAAGCAGATAAAGAGACAATTCTATCAGCCCAAAGACAGAGAATGAAAAATGCTCTTCCCACAGTATAAACAACGTACAGAGTTTCCCATCATCGTGTATGACTTTCCCGATCCAGTCTGTCCATATGCAAAGACACAAGCATTATAACCTTCAAATGCAGACTTCACAACATCTGTGCCGAGGGTTTTGAAAACCTGAAAGCCACAAAAACACAAAAGATATTACCATGGGTTTTAATAAAAGCCCTTCAGTGCTGACAATATTCTTGAATGCTACTTTTATCCTAGAAGGATTACACCACATAAATAAATCACTGCAGAACAGTTAACAGCAATATGTATGTGTACCCCAGTTTTCAATGAAAAGGAAAGCTTTTTAAGCAAGCAAAAAGCAACCCCCATTCTTTTTCCTACTTACATAACAAAAAACTCCTTTAAGTAAAAAAAAAAAAAAAATGAAAATAAGGCAAAGTGACAATTATGTACAGAAGCAAAGATATTTACCATTTCAGAATTAAATAAACTTATAGTTATCCATTCTATCAGAGCTTCCAGAAACTAAATATTCAAAACCTGAAAGTCACAGCAGCGAGAAGTTATGCCCAAACTATGCCAAATCAATGCCATCATTCTAAAGGTCCGGCTATTCATCAAAGCAAGTGTCTGAAGGTGGAGGAGGCAGAATGGCTGAGCTTCCCAGAGTCAGTCCAGATGCTTTTTTCTACTTGGATATTTGCCCACGATGGAGAGGACAGCATGGGGCCTGTGCCTGTCGTGTCTGCTGTGCCATATAATTGCAGTGGACACTGGGTGAAGGACAAATATTTCACCCAGAAAACTGATATAAATGAGGCAAGTCAAGATGTGTGGTCATCCTACTCACAGCTGCCTGGAAAATGGACGGAGCAAAGTGCTCCAAATCCCCACAGCCTCATGTTGCCCCCACCCTCCTGGATTATCACACTAGGGCACATAAAGCAACTCCCTGCTTTAAAAACAATGCACATCAGCCGCTGCAGAATTATCAATGGAGGGACTGCGATCAGATCCCATCAGAGCCAGAGAAAAGTGAGACACTGCCCTGTGGGGCCATCACACTCCTCATCACCCCCTCCGGAGTGCCCAGACCCATCACCGACACTGCAGGGAGCGAGGGCCCTCCAGAGGAGCACTTACCTCCTAGGAAGGGCTACTACAAACTGGCCATCTCCAACTCAGCTCCACAGAAACCTTCCCACCTAACCAAGGCCTGCCATCCAAGGCTAAGACAAATTATAGCCAGCTGGACTCCTGCTGGCTTCAGCCACCATTTCCAGCCATTTTGTTTGGACTTTGTTTCCTCAGTCTCATCCGTCATTTCACAAATTATCATTTTAATGGAGTCATTTCCACAAGTGACCAGTCTCATTCATTCTGACCTCATGCTTTCCATTTCAGCTTTAAGGAACTGATGTTTTCTGTTATTATTTTCAAATTCTGACGACTCACTCAACTCTCAACTGTAATAGCAGCTCACACGGTGCTCATGTATTCGGCCTCGTAAAAACGCTACAGGGTGAATAATGTGGCTAGATCCATTTTTCAGGGGCAGAGGTTAGGTCACTGGGTGTGCAGAGTGAGTGGCAGAGTTAGGATTTGCCACCTGGACCTTCTAACCTAAAAGCCTCTGCATCTAAAGGCCTCAGAGCTATGGATCCTCTTCCCATACCCTGGACACCAACCACACTATCCTACCTGGAAAGATGTCTTTCCTCATTCTCCTCCTCCTCCACCTCCACTACCACCACCCAACTTCTGTGAAGAAGTAGAAGCCAGGAATCTCACGGAGATTCAGGGCTCCAGACCCCCCACTGGCTTTCACCATGATATATGGAATATGAGGGGAAACTCAATCTTTCTTCAATTCTGTCTGATTAAACAAAAGGAATGCATCATCTTTATCATTTCATAGAGTGCCAATGGATAGGAAGAACAACCTTCCGTAAGTTCCCAAAGGATAAAGGAAGGAGCTCCTCTCGTACTTTTGCCTGGGCTAAAACTAAGTCATGGGAAATATCATGTTTAAACCAAACTCAAGTTATCCAAATGAAATTCTTCCCAAGGGTTAAAATCCACACCCACCATTCTGCTTCTACCTTATTTTCCCCAAAGCTAACTCAGCTGGGATTCTCCGACAGCCGGTGGGGCGGTGGGGTTGGAGCTGGTGGACATGGCTGTAAAACGAGCCTACACAGTGCAGATATGGAGGAACTGAGACCCAGGCCTGGCTCAGTCTCAAGTAACCTCTTCAAAGTTGGGTTGGGACCTGGAGAAGCAGCCAGACACTGCTCACACCTCTCAGGTCCTAGGCAAAGAGAAGAGGGACCCATCGCAGCTCCCACAAAGGAGTTATTTACCATCATCTACCACACAGGGTAGGGAGGGAAGGGCTGCTTTAAGAGACCACTTTCACTACTGGCATCAACCCCACTGAGAGCCTCACTTGGCCAGGTTATCCAAAAGCCACCTTGCTCCTTGACTGAGTAGACTGTATAGCTGATTTCCAGAGTAACCCAATTTATCACAGGACCTGACTTTAGGGGAATTGCCCACAAGAGGGCACTGTTAAAAAGACTTCCACCCAGCTTGTCAACTGGGAGATTTTAGGTTTCAAGTTTCTCCAGAGGTGAAACAAGGAACAGGTTGTGTGAGATCAAAGCCTCCCTCAGGAGTTTTTGAAGAATCATTAAGAAAATAAGACCTTATTTAATGGACTTTAATTTACATGAGTTTAGCTTTAAATAGCTCACTGATTTTTTTTTTTTTTTCCTGAATCTAAAATGAATTTGGTCATCTTGGTATTTGACTAACATTAGGAAACTTGACTTGAGCCAGAGTAAGTTGCATAATATATTTTCTCAAGATGTCTTTTTAAATTTTATTTTATTGTTTTTAATCTTCACCCAAGGCTATGTTTTTACTGCTTTTAGAGAAAGAGGAAGGGAAAGGAAAATAAACATCAATGTGAGAATCATCAATTGATTATCTCCATTTGTGCCCTGACCAGGGATCAACCACAACCGAGGTAGGTGCCCTGACCAGGAACTAAGCCTGTGTCCTTTTGGTGTACTGGACAATGTCCAATCAACTGAGTCACTGGGCCAGGGCGAGATGTCTTTTTTTTTTTTCTTTAATTAAATTTGTTGGGGTGACATTCGTTAATCAAATTACATAGGTTTCAAATGTATAATTTTATGATACATCATTTGTATATTACATTGTGTGGTTACTACCCAAAGTCAAATCTTTTTCCATCACCACATATTTGAACCTCAATACCCTTTACTAACGCCTAACCCCCTTCCCTCTGGTAACCACCATACTGTTATCTGTGTCAATGAGTTTGTGTTTGTTTTTCTTGTTTTTCATTTGTTGCATTCAATTTTATATTCCACATATTAATAAATCATATGGTTCTTGACTTTTCCTATCTGACTTATTTCACTTAGCATGATATTCTCAAGATCCATCCATGTTGTCACAATTGGCAGTATTTCATATAGTCTTATGGATGAGTAGTATAAACCTTTCAAATCTTATAAACCTTTCAAAATACCTTTATATTAAAATTTAAAAAAAAAAGGAGGAAGAGAGGGAAGAGAAGAGGAACAAAAAGGAGGAGGAGGAAGGGGAAGAAAAAAAGGAGGAGAAGAAAAAGAGAAAGGAGGGGGGGAAAGGGAAAGGAAGAAGATTAAGATGATAAACATCATGCTAAGTTGGCATCTTCCGCTGTTTATAGAAAGAATACAACCTGTCAGCTCAATTCCTATGCCAAGTATGGCGGCATGATAACTTCAGTCAATATTTGACATTGAAGCCACTTTTAGAACAGCAGCTATTAAAATTAGGGATGAAGGCCCTGGCCAGTGTGTTCAGTGCTTAGAGTGTAGGCCCTTGCATCCAAAGGGTTGCAGGACTGATTCTATCAAGGGCGTATATCTGGGTTGTAGGTCAATTCCCAGCCCTGATCAGGGTGCCTGAGGAAGGCAACCAATTGATGTGTCTCTTTCACATCAATGCTTATTTCTTTCTCTCCCTCTCTCTTTCCTTCCCTCCCTCCCTGCCTTTTACTCTCTCATCAAAAATCCAATGAAAAATTACCCTCTGGTGAGGATTAACAAAAGAAACAAAAAATAGGTATAAGGGAAGATTACCATTTGTTAACAGAGTTCTTAAAAAATAGGTATTTTCCTACATCTATGCTGGTTTTATAAACACCTGGTTATACTAGAAAATAGTATTTACTACCATATTTCAAGGCTTTTTTTAGTTTTATAATGTAATGGAACAATCTCAGATTATTTCAGAGAGTTGAAGAACTCAAAGCATCTGAGAAGAACATTGCACACACACCTGAACCATGAAAATTATCCTTATCAGCTGAAAGCTTTCACAATCTAAAACTGTATTTTAAAATTCTGGGCATTTATTCTTATCTCCCAAAAGAGTAAACCACCAATATTAACTCTTGAGGAACACGAAAATGTCATATATTTCTGTAGTTTAACCACCATCCGCAAACGAGTTCTTTCAGTCAGCAACTGTTTACTGAATGTCTCCAGTGTGCCAGGCATGGAGTCACACACCACTCTATTCTCTGTACCTACAAGGCCTCAAATTCAAGTTAAATAACAGGGATATACAGCTGCTTATTAGGTAAGTTAGAAGTGGAGACCTTCATGGCTCTTCATTCATGCTCTGTTGAAGACATTCTTAAGACTATAGAATAAACTATTTCCCTTAACAAATTCCCTCATACCAGTCACTTCATTCCTATTGCTCTGTTAAAGCCAAAATCTGGATTCCAATATCTATAACATTTAATTCCTCACCAGACTCCTAGCTACCAACAATTGATTAATCCGAAGACTTAAACACCAAAATTACTGTCACTCACTCACTCATTATTTTATTCATTCAACAGGGCTGCCCGGACCATCTGTCATTTAGAGCACACCAATCCTTTTCTCTTATCCCCTATACACCAGCCCAGGATCTCAGCTCTATTATTGTCAAGGCGATTCAGCCTGTGGGCTCCAGCAAGTTATTTGAGCTCACTGGGTCTCTTCAAAAAAGAAAAATGGAGCTACCGTTTACCTCATTTGGTTCTTGTGAAGATTAAGTGAGACAGTGTACTTGAGCACCAAGCAGTTTCTGACACCAATACAAACTCAGGCAGCATCGGCTCATCTTTCCTCTCCTGGCACCTCTTTCAGACCAGGCACTTCATCTCTCTTTACAGCTCCCATTCTCATTGTCCTTTCCATATCTCCCTGATGCTGAATCGACATCTTCTGGATACAATCACTCCAGTCCTCTCCTTTGAACAACTTATCTACGTTCACAACCTATCTTCCTCTAACATTTACATTGCCTCAGAAAGCCAATCCCTTCCACAATCCATTTGTAAACCAACTCAATTTTTTAAATGTTAAGGTGTGTGTAAATAACTTGGGGATTATGCTCAAAAATGCAATTTTGGATTCAGAGGTCTGGGATAGGTCCCGATGTTCTGCATTTCTGATATGCTCCCAGGCAAGGCCCATGATTCAGGTATATGTACACATCGAATTGCAAAAAAACAGACAAGATGCCATCACATGAATTACTACTCAGGACACAATTAAATTCTTATCCTTGTTTTGAAACAAAAGTTATGATCATCATGCTTAGATTAAATAAATAAAATAATTAATTAATTAATAAGTCCTTTAGGGATTGAATTCTCAGGCCTAAGATATATAACAACCAAAAAGCAATGACCAATTTTATATAAATTTTCTTTTTCAAAAATTAGATGTTTTAAGGGTTGTAGGATAGGCATGTTTTTCTTGGTATGAAAAATAAACCAAAATAAAGATTCTGAAAATATCTTACCATTTCTTGTGAAACATAATCTGGACTTTTTGTATCAGCAGAATAAAAAGAAAAGTCATAAGTGAAGGTCTTGGTCCGTTCTCTCCCTGAGTCCCCAGACCCTCCTTCAGGTATCTAGAGAGATATGATATGATAATAATATAAGAAGAGCACTGTCAGTTGACAAATGATCTAAATTTTTTTCTTTGTAAAAAATATACAATGATAACCATTTCTCATATTTACATCCTAAGAAGCATTTAATTCCTTCTGACTAGGAACTACCCACCCCCACCAAATGGAAATAAATCCAGAGTCAGTCTATGATATGACCCAAGGCTACTTCCCTGGATGTTTTACCATGATTACTTTATATGAAGCCAACCGTGCTTTTCACTGTTCCCTCTACCAGAAACCACCAGCATCATGGGGAGGCATAACTCCAAGGGGTGCTATTCACATCATCCTGATGGGACTGGAGTTCCCTAGAGTTGTGTGATTTTGTGGCCCCACTGAGAACTCCAGATCAGAGGCTTCCTCTTCCATTAAGTGTCCCTTGGGCACTCCCATCTCTGAGAGCCTAGACTTTCCAAGATATATCATATCATTGCAAACATTTGCATATATCTTGTCTACCTTGGTCCATACCTAAAGTGAACCAAAACCCAAATTTAAAAATCTTCATATGATACTAAAGCCTCACACAGCTTCCAGGACACATGCTGAATAAATTCAATGAGCATCATATTTTTTCAACATAATTCAGACACTATAAAGAAAAATTGTCACCAGAACCGGTTTGGCTCAGTGGATAGGGCATAGGCCTGCGGACTGAAAGTCCCGGGTTCAATTCCGGTCAAGGGCATGTACCTTGGTTGTGGGCACATCTCCGGTAGGGGATGTGCAGGAGGCAGCTGATTGATGTTTCTCTCTCATTGATGTTTCTAACTCTCTATCCCTCTCCCTTCCTCTCTGTAAAAGAAAAAAAAAAAAAAATCAATAAAATATACTTTAAAATTTTTTAAAGAAAAATTGTCAAGGTTCTTATTAAAATGTTAAAAGTCTGGGCATATGTTCTGATTACATCAATTGAGGAAATGCTTATAATCTGGAAAAAGCAACAGAGTAATCAAGGAAAATAGACTCCACTATGCACAAAGAAAGGAGGCCTCTTACTTTGTTTCAGTAACTGCAATTTTTCAATGATTAAACTTTTACCACAGCACTGTGAATATACAAAGATACATGAAGCAAAGCCAAGCAAAGATAACTAGCAGCAGGGAAGGGAGGAGTGGTGACTGGCAGAAACTGAGAAGATGTGGGAGGTCAAAGGAGGGAAAGCTCACTGTGAGCCAGACAGAGCTAGAAGGTACAAGGACTCAGGTCAGTGGAGGAAGAAAGGCATTCCAGAGGAGAATGCCTCCAGCAAAGGGACACCAGAGCTTCAAAGGAGGCCTATCAAATTATCTGGGGCATGGCCCACTAGAAGACAGGAGCATTCCCTAGCTCCTATCAGAGAGCAAGTTGCACCACTTTGAAATCAGATTTCAAAGTGTCCAGTCCCTGGAGCCACAAATTAAGAGAAATCCAACCTGAGACTGACCTGAACTTGACCATTGAGCAACAGGCCTCAAAAATGCAACCCTGCAAGTTTAAGAGTATCTAAGGAGGAAGGGGATGAATCTATAAAGCTCCTGATTTATTATTAATATCACACCCTTATTTCCCCTCCTAAGTAAAAAGTACTCAAGGACTTAACAAATTCACTGATCAAAGAAATAAACAGGACATTTTTTTTAATATATTCTATTGATTTTTTACAGAGAGGAAGGGAGAGGGATAGAGAGTTAGAAACATCGATGAGAGAGGAACATCGACCAGCTGCCTACCGCACACCCTCTACCAGTGATGTGCCCGCAACCAAGGTACATGCCCTTGACCGGAATTAAACCTGGGACCTTTCAGTCCATAGGCTGACGCTCTATCCACTGAGCCAAACTGGTTTTGGCTGAACAGGACATTTTAAGTGCAAGAGGAAGAACTTGTCATCTTAGAAAATTATTTTTTAATCATTTTTCAGGAAAAAAAAATCAGTGTTTTTATCTTTCATCCCCTAAATTTTGAATAATACCAGCTCCTCTTGCAAAGTTTATATACATCTTTTTTTTTCATTAAACATAAAAACAAATCAAGGACCAAAGTTTATTTAATAATTCACAAAACATAGCCAATGGCCAGGCTAAGGATCCACCACAGGATACAGGATAAAAACGCCAGCGTCTAGACTAAGCCAAGGAGCTCCCATGCCAGAGTGAGAGCTTGGTCTGGCTTTCAGATCAAAGGAAACCAGGGATGGGAGAGGAAACGGGATCAATCCTCTTGCTTCATGATGGAGCCCAAAGCCAAGATCAAGTTGACATGCCTAAGTGAACTGAGAAAGGAGTGCGGAAATGGCAGAAGCATCTTATTTATCCACAAGTCACTATAACAGACATGGGGGCTCACGGAACGGGAGCAAGGGCAGGTTGCTACTTGCCTTTAAGTTTGTGATTGTTGTTTTGCTTTTCTCCATTTGTATAATGAATTTGGCTTCCAAGTCCTTTTCCCTACAACACAAAATATTCAGTTTGGTTAGGAGAGAAAAGATTGTTAAAAAAACAAACTGTGTTACTTTTTACACATAGAAGTTTGTTTTTAAATGGCATCTGAAGCACAATCACTAAAACCACTTTTCCTGGATCCTTACAAATATAAACATGAAGACATACAAAACAGATACCATACCACCATCAAAAACTAAGACTGACAAATAACGAGTTGTTCAACCCTAGGAAAACGTCTAACTGTATGTTAGAAGGAGTGGAAATGAGATGACAGAAACTAGAGAGGCCTGTGAATCATGAAAAAAAGCAGCCCACTCAACTGGATATAAAAAGAAAGACACTTTATCCCTACACCCAAGATGAGAGCTAAGAAGAAAATGGAGTGAGTGGTCACAGCCAGGTGCTACTTCTAGAATCAGCCAGGGCACTGCCCCTGCTTTCTACCTTCTTCCCAGATCCATTCAGAAGAGGAAGTCAAGAGAATGCCTAAAAAAGTATAGTTCCCTAGAATAAATGCCCACATCTATACAACACAGTGTTACATCATTGAAAAACAAACAAAGAGCTCTATACACAGCTATGGAGTAGAAGCCAGAATTAACTTATTGCTGAGTAGGAAATGCAAGGGGGAGAAAAACATACAAGGATACTACCGCTTATATTTAAAGATAATAAAGTTAATCTAATTATTTTTCAAAAAGCTACCTATGAAGCCCTGGCCATGTAGTTCAACTGGTTGGAGCATTGTCCTGATATGCCAAGGTTGCAGGTTTGATCCCCAGTCAGGGCACATACAAGAATCAAAAATGAATGCATAAATGTGGAACAATGAAAATCTCTCTCTCTCTCTCTCTCTCTCTCTCTCTCTCTCTCTCTCTCTCTCTCTCTCTCACCTTCCCTCCTTTACTCTCCTTCTCCGTCTCCCTCTCCCTCTCCCTCTCTCTTCTTCTCTTCATCTCTTTCTCTCCAAAAATCAATAAATTAATAAAAAAACGTTTTAATAAAAGCAACCTATGGGAAAAGAATAAAATGTAGTGGAGGAAGCAGTGATAAAAGCTAGATTTCTAAAACAACAATAACAGAAATATACCTTTATCTCTAAATTATCTTTAGAATGGCAAAGGTAAAATGAAATCTTATACATTTAAAAAAAATTATAAGGGTTTATTAGAGTTTATTTGAGCCAAACTGAAGATATGCCAGGAAGCAAGATCTCAACAGACTGAGAAAAATGCTTCCCAAAGTTGTATTTTAAAATAACCTAAAACGGAAACTTATAAGTTGAAGCAAATAAACCTAACTGTGCACTGCACAGTAAGAAACAATTTTAATTATGATTGTATGGAGGAATTTGACTGGAGAATGTAGTGGAGCATAGCAAAAGGAGACAAAGAACTAAAAAAAAAAAAAATTAAAGCATTTTCAGTAATCATAGTTTTGGTGAGGAAGTAAGTATCATCATTCTGAGATTGTTTGTGTATTATGAGATAATAAATGAGTAATTATGCCAGTGCGACTGAGAAAGAAAGAGATACAAACATAATATTCATAAAGTTAAATAAAAGCTCCCTCATCCTAAACCTGAATGGAAAGAAACTAGCAAGAACTTTATCTAAAACTGATAAGAGCCCTGACAGTGGGGAAGGTCCGCTGCCCGTGTACTGAGGAACTGAGGGCTGCCAGCAGCCATGTGGTGAGTGTGCAAGGGCCTTACCCCAGCCACACCCGGAGGTGACTGTGGAGCAGGCTGGCACCTTAGAGTGCAATTAAGCCCCTACATTTGGGGTAGTTTGTTACACAGTAAGAGCTAACTGATACAAAGGCCATGTTGAAAAGACCCCGGAGTCAAACTTAGTAAGTTCCTACTGGCCAAAGTTGAGTGGCAAGAAGAATAACTGCAAAAGAAAGACACAGAATATGCATAAGTTCATGAAGTCATAATTGAGAAATAAAAATGAAATGGTCCCCTTTGGAGGATCAAAAGAATCACCTCATTATTTTGAAAGCTAGAAGATAAAGGGAAAGGACCCAGCATTTCCCTGGCATTTCCTAAACAAACTGCATGCCAGAGCAACCAAACAATTGTTATAATTGTTGAGGAGAAGTTCCTTTTTTCAAGATTTCCAGCTAATAAATGACGATGGAATGAAAACACTGGAATATCACCGTCTTGCAACCCCTGGTGAATTAATGGCACCAGGAAGTGACCATCAATGGCTGCTAACTGCACCCTCTATGAGACAATCAGACATGGTGTGCATGCTGACTAAAGGACCAGCACTCCTGCCCAGAGTCTCCTCCCTCAGGAACCACCAAGAAATTCAGGGGCAGGGTGCCAGGGGGCAGTCAGCACAACCCAGCTTCTGGGAAAGCTGACAGATAAATGAACTCATTTACTCAACAACAATAACAAGTTGCAAGGAATATAAAGATGGAATAGTAATCTATTTAAAAAGATTGGATCTCAATTCAAACAGAAAAGGGTGTTTGAAATTATATGTAGAGAATGTTAACACTGACCAGATATTTGATGATATTAGGGAATTATTATTACTATTTTAAATATGATGATTTCTATAAAGTCTTAATCTTTTAGAGATTACTGAAATATTTACAAATAAAAATGATATGATGTCTGGGATTTACTTCCAAATGACCCAGGGCTGGAGGAAACAGGTGCTGGTGGCACCTGGCCACCTCCAGATGAACAGGCACAGAACATGTTGTAAACACCGCTCAGAAACTAGAGTGGTTCACAGAGAACCCATTTGGCTTTTCCAATCCAGTGTGACGAAGGGTGGCTATATGAAGCCAATAATGGCTTTAAAGACATACAAGAGAAACCCCTCCCATGTGCAAGGTGCTTCCTTCCACTCCTGCCCCCCAGGAACACCCCATGATAAGCAAATATTTCACAGACTATCCCCTTTCCTGCAGCATTCCACTGCGGAAAGTAGATCCTGCCCAGCAAGAGAAATGCATGGGTGAGGTTAATACCAAGCCGGCCACATCTAAATTCTTCCCATTCCTACATGAGTCATTTATTTATCGGCCACATGCTAACCTAATTTGTCTAGATCTCTCATTTCAAAACCACTATGGAGGTTCAGAACCTGTGGAGGTACAGAATTGTGGAGGTACAGAACCTGTAGAGGTACAGAATTATCCAGGGATCTAAGATTAGAAGTAGTCCTGATGGGTGACCGCTTGTCAATTCTTGTTTATAACAGGAAACAATGTCGCTGCTACCATACCTGCTGTCTGGGTTGGAAGCCAGAGGTTAAGTAATGCTCCAGCTCAGAGCCTTATCCTTATAAGGCCCAGCTCAGAGCCTTACGGGGCTTTCCATGCTTCATTTATTCTAACCTGTAGGTCAGCACAAAAGCACTTTCCTAGCTTTAAAGTAACATCCATTCTATAAAAAATAAAAAATAAATAAAAAAAAAGAAAACTAGGAAAGATACTGACTGACAGACCATTATATAATGAGAGCATCTTTCTATTCCCACTCCTGAAATCAAAACCGGAGATGCAAGGAGGGTTTCAAAGGTTTCACCGCCTCCTTGACACTGTATGATTCAGGTGTGGTGGTGGGGGAAGGGGATGGTGACAAGTTCACTGTCCTTGAGAATCCCTAGTTTTCCTCTTTCTCAATAATAATTCTCTGTGCCCCAAAAGATAGGCAGCCCGGCTCAGACACTTATTAGTCAAAAAGTAGCCCAGCAGCAGCAGCATTGGCCCGGGGGAACCTGTTAGAAATGAGGGATCTCAGGCCCACCCCACACCTACTGAATGGGAGGGGACCTGCACGGTAACAAGAGTCCCAGGAGATTCCAATGAGCACGCGTGTGAAAAGCACTGCTCTGACGTTGCATTAATATGACAGAGTGATAACTGGTGTTGCATTTACTCTCATGAAGTCAACTCCACAATGTTTGTACTTTGTACACTGGGAAACTCACCAACTTTGTACTTTGACCTTTAAAGTTACTTTTTAAATTGCATGGGAGAACATGCATACAGCCTAAGTCAGCTGACACTGTTTTCACCCTTTGCTCTTAAATTGTATGTTAGCTTCTGACCAAGAGCAACAAATGCTAGATATATCGGATCAAAGTAGTCACCCGAGTGCCATCACATCCAGGCTCTCCTATTCTCACCACTCCAGCCTGCTGACAGCTTCCAGCCCTTTCCAGTATCAGTGTCCTCTGTTAACAAACAGCTTGAAGTCGTTTTAAAAGTAATCCCAGGCCATCAAGATTAGATAGAGGCCATCTGTTCTAGAAAGGAAACCTCACAAATAGCAATGTCCTATCCATACTGTTTCCTTCTTAAGCAAAGAAAAAAGATCTATCTTGAATCCAAATATAACCTAACAGCACAATGTTTATAACAAAGATGCTAGCTAGAATTATAGCCATAGAGAGCAAATCTCACTCTAGTTCATGAAAATACTTATGGAAAAGCCAGTGTAATCTCCATAGTGGTTATGAAGGTTGGAGTTATTAAATGTTGAAACTAACCCTTTTGTGCATTCATCTCTTGTAGATTGCAGGAAGGCTGTCAGACTTTCACATATTTCAGAGAGGGAGAGAAGCTCCGGGCCCTTCTTTCCCTTCACACCCTACTGACCAATCCTGCTCAGCCCCCTGACTCACTGGAGACTATTGCCTGCTCACAGCCTCTCCTTCACCCCAGGTGACTTAGGGCCCATCCAACAGCCTTATCTCCCACTCCCTCACTCCCACAAAACTCTCGGTTAGTCTTGCCCAATCTACCCACTGTTTGCCATCCTCAGCCACATCTCCCCACTCCGTAGCTACTGTCTCAGTCAGGCCACCATCATCTCTCCCTAGTCTCTCTGCCTCCAGCCTCGCCCCCTCCCATCCACACTCCACTCTTACCATGAATCTTCCGTGCTCGAAACGTCTTCAGTGATTTCTCAAAGGCTACAGAATAAAATCTAATTCTCTGCAGTGTTCAAAGTCCTTTGTGATCTGACAGTCAACACTGTGTCTGTCCTAGCTCCTCTCCTGGCCAACTCCCAGCCATCCCTCCAGACTCAGCTGAGGCCCCAAACCCTTAGGAGAACCTTGGCAAGCCCTCTGCCACACCCCCTAGTTAGATGGCCTACCTGCTTGCTCACCCACCAAACTGGGAACCCCTCAAGAGTAAGAACTCTGCCAGCTTGGGTTTACATCCCCAGACCCTGGCATAGTACCTGCAACTTTGAGGTAATCGTGAAATGGTGTTGCATGTGATGGACTGACTGACTGAAAGCCTAAATCAGTGTTTCCCAAACTTCTCTCATGATGAGAATCACCTGGTGGAGTTGTTAAAACACAGATTCCTGAATCCCAACTAAGAAGTGCTAAACTAGAATTTTTGGGAACATATAGGTAAAATTGTATACTTAACTAGTGCTCTAAGACAGATATTATATACAGAGCACTAAGTTAGGTATGCAATTTTACCTATATGTTCTCAAAAATTCTAGTTTAGCACTTCTTAGTTGGGATTCAGGAATCTGTGTTTTAACAACTCCACCAGGTGATTCTCATCATGAGAGAAGTTTGGGAAACACTGGCCTAAATGAATGGTTCTACCCCAGCCTCCTCTTCACCATCTTCATCTTCTGCTTAATGCCATGTCTCTTATAGTTCCCCTAGCATCCTTTGTTCTTGCTTTCCCACACTCTACATTATCTCCCCAACCACATTGTCAAGGAATGATTTACTCAGGTCTAGTGTGATTCACTTACCCTTCATATGCCTACCTCACTTAGCCCACTTATATGGATTTTATTCCTGCTGATGTTATCTCTCCAATTAGTCTAGAGCAGTGGTTGGCTAACTCATTAGTCAACAGAGCCAAATATCAACAGTACAACAGATTGAAATTTCTTTTGAGAGCCAATTTTTTAAAAATTAAACTTCTTCTAATGCCACTTCTTCAAAACAGACTTACCCATGCCATGGTATTTTATGGAAGAGCCACACTCAAGGGGCCAAAGAGCCACATGTGGCTTGCGAGCTGCAGTTTGCCGACCAAGAGAAGAACCCAGATTCCTTCATACTCCACCAAGCACAAGGGGGCAACATTCGCAATCTCGCTCAGTGCTCTGTCTCATTCCTTCAGCTGAAAACTGTGAAAAACCAGGCACTGAGAGTTTCCCCAGCTCGGGTCAATTTCCTCTGACATTTAAGAAACATGGGAAATAAATCTTGACATTTTTCTCATATTGAGGAAAAATAAATAATCCTAAAATACTATTTGAACATTGATTTGATAATAGAGCCAAATGAACTATGTCTCTCCCTGGCCACTTTAGTGAATTGGGTTTCTCAACCGAAAAGTCAATTATGGTCCCTTCATACAAATAAGTAATTTATTTGAAAGGTCTGCAAACTAGATCATAAGATGCCATAAATGAACCAGCTGGAGTACATATATGGAGTTACTGATCAATGTTGGGGTGGAGTGAGGTAGGAAGGAAAGAAAAAGATGTAAAATATCCAATCAGAAAAAGTGATAAAAAAATATATATATTAGCTCTCAGATATGTGAGTAGGAGAAAGCTTATTTGGGGGGAGGGGGGAAAAACCTATATTAATTCAAATGTTTTTAAATTATCCAGCAATTCTAACTGGTTCCACTTGCTCACTGGTGGTATCATGGCCACTACATAATAAAGAGCCTGCCTGTATGGTGCTGAATCTCCTAACTGAGCCATTCGCTTGGAAGATCCTAGAGATGGGCTTATTCACCCCGAGTTCTGAAGTCAATCAGTTCCCCCCAAATTCACCTTAATACTTATATAAGAGGAACCAATATTTAACTGACTTCATATTGCAGGACACCCAACAGCAAAAATAAAAATAAAAAACTCTGATGTAAAAAAGAACGTGTGACCTCCCCAGGTACTATGTGGGAAGAAGCCCAAGGAACATTGTTGAGTGGAAGAAAGAACAAGTAGCAAAACAGTCTGCCCATGCTCTGGTCTATAATGCAATAAACACAGTGAGGCAGAACATGCAAATCCATGCTCCCAATGCCCAGAACATCTCAGAACATTCCAGAAAGGATGAAGAGGAAGCATTAGTAGTGGTTACCTCTGGTCCCCTCTGGACCTTGTTGGAGGGGTGGAGCGGGGAGAAAATGAAGTGAATGTTTCACTGCTGGAATTTATTGTAGCATGACTTCATATTACTTTTATACTTAAAATAAATTTAGTTAATTCAAAGACCCAAAGTCCCTAAATTAAAACTTTGGGTGGCTCCTCAGTGCTCTAGGGCTGAGTCGGCGTCCTTACATGGCATCTAAAATGAGGGCTGGCTTATCAGCCTCCTCTCCTGACTGCCCAGACATACAGAGGACCGCCCCACCATAGATATATAGGTATCCTGGTAGCTGCCTGATGTGCCTCCCCCCACAAACCCCTCTGCTCCTCTTTTCCCCCAATGCCTCTCTGCAGATGGTGCTCAACATCCAAAGCCAGCCCAGATTCCCCTCTTTTGGGCAGCATCCCTGATCCTCAATGCTCAGTGTTTGCTCAGTCCATCTGCTAGACCCAACAGCGCTTCTGCTAGACCCAACAGGCGTCCTGATTAAATCTGAATTTCAGATAAACAAATAGTTAGTATAACGATATCCCAAATATTGCATGAGACATACTCATCCTTTACTGTTGGTTGCTAGCCCGGAGGAGGACACCAACTCTTACCCAGGGGTGTGCACCCAGAGGGCAGTTCCCGTGAAATGCATTTGTATCAACCTCCATTTTTCAAGCCCAGGGAGTGACTGTCTTCAATGACACCCACAGCACCAGTGGAGTACTGGAGGTCCACAAATATGCCACCTCACTTATGTTAAAGAGTGCAAACAAACTCAGGGAGAGCTGTTCGCCTGAAGCCCTGTTTCCCATCCCCTTCATGGCTGGTTCCGAGCCCTCAAAGACTCTGAGTCTGCTGACTACACTTAGTTGCTCCTCTTGGTATCCATAAAACCCACAACTCAGTTTTTGAGAAAAAATCCAGGGGAAACAGATACTGAAAAAAAAATTACAGAGTGGATTTTTCAGGCAATCACCCTGACTTCCCTTCAGCTCCTCAGAATGTGCCTCACCTCACAGACATCAGGGAGAGGCCAGCAGCACCATGACCTACTGGTACATCCAAATGCCAACCTGGAGAGGCAGCCAGTGAGAAGTCTGTGCGGCCTCCCCTCCATTCCCCGTGGGCGGCCACGATGAGTGAGCCAAGGACAACAGCGCTGTCAGGCTCAGATGCTCTGAGTGCCTCATGCTAAGTAAAATCCTCCGCTGACCCCTGAGAAAACAGGAGGGAGCTATTAAGCTGAGTCTTTTACGATCTTCCCTGGTCTAGAGAGGGTGTAATAAACCTAAAACACTAGGCAAAGAGCCAGCTATTAAGGTTAGGATCCCAGAGAGGCAGACAATCGTAGGAGGTTAGCATGCAGGGCACTCATTAAGGTGCCCTTGGGATGGGAGAACACCTGGAGGGAGGAGGAGGCAGCAGCAGCACTGGGCAGCTGCAGCACAGGCCTAAAGACAGCCTGGGCAGACCCTGCAGGCAGTCCTGGAGCTATTGCAGCCCTTCAGAGATGCCCCGGTTGGGACAGATGACCAGGTCTTTACACTCCCACAATGAGCAGTCACGAACTGTGGGCTGCCTGGTGAGAGGCTGGCAGTGAGGGCCAAGCCCACAGTACCCCAGCAGGTGGACAGCAAGCTTCAGCAAAGGAAGCTCTGGGCAGCAGGCATGGGACCCACCACACTAACGCTCCTGAAATGCATGCTGTAAGGCAGTGGTCGGCAAACTCATTAGTCAACAGAGCCAAATATCAACAGTACAATGACTGAAATTTCTTTTGAGAGCCAGATTTTTTAAACTTAAACTATATAGATAGGTACATTGTTAAATTAATTAGGATACGTGGTATTTTGTGGAAGAGCCACACTCAAGGGGCCAAAGAGCCGCATGTGGCTCACGAGCCACAGTTTGCTGACCACTGCTGTAGGGCAGCCATCATCCCAACTCCTCAGCAGAGCGTGATGGGCAAGAAAGGCGGCAGCTACTTCCTCTGTTTCCAGCTGAAATACAGATAGACTAACAATCAGAACTGTCTCAACACAAGTGAGTTGCCTTGAGATGTGCAGAGTCCATCACTAAGGAGGTTTAGTCGAGGCTAACAAATGCTTAGCTGGGTCACTGGATGGGAAGATGGGTGCATTCATTCCATCCACAAATAGTCTGTGAGTACTGTTGACATGCCAGATAATGCTCTCAATGTAGGGGGGAAAGTGGTAAAGGATACAGACAAAGTCCTTCTGGAATCTGTACTTCAGTGAGGGGGTGAGGAAAAATGAATACAATAACATTCTGGATACTACTAACTATAGTAAAGAAATGAAAGGGTGACCATGGCAGAGGCAGGGAGATGATTAGTCAAAAGACCTCACCACAGGGAATGTGGGAGCAAAGACCTGACTGGGATAGTGCTGAGGGGGCCAGGCAAGATCTGGAGAGAGCATTTCAGGCAAAGAGAATAGCTGGTGCACAGGTCTGGGGGCAAGAACCAGCCAGAGATTTAGGGGACAAGCAAGAAGGCCTGTGTGACTGCAGAAGAGAAGGGGGAGGCCAGAAAAGGAGGCAGGCCTTAATGGCCTTGGTTCAATGGCTAAGACTTTGGAACTGAAATGGGATATGAAGCCAAGAATATGGGAAGGTTTTGGGTACAGGGGAATGGCACAATCACACTTAAGTTTCCAAATGATCCCTCTAGCTGCTGTGCACAGAAACCAGGGAGGGGGGTGTGAGTGGAGCCAGGGCCCAGTGAGGAGGTCCCACAGGAGATGCCGGGCCAGGGGTGAGAATGAAGATGCACCCAAAAGACAACGGGGCCAGATTTGGATTCCCAAGCCCTGCTGATCAACAGAAGCATCTGAAGAGCCTAACCCACACCCACCAAGTGAGAATCCCACCGGGGGACCAGGGATCTGTATATTTAACCTCCTAGATGCTGATGACCAGCCAGGCCTAAGAGTCACTGCCCAAGTCGGTCAGTGAACCCTCCTCACCTCTGCGGAGCTGGGACTCTATACAGTGAGAAAGCGTAATGCCTTTCAGCTCTGAGATGATGCTTTGCTAGGTGATCTCGGCCTGTCCTCATATGAAACCCAATTCACCTTTCCCCAACTCCAGACAGAAATCCAGAACGAGACTGCCTTTTGGGTTACCCCCTTCACCTGGGGCCTCTCATCTGAGCCCTACAACACCAAAGCCGCTGAGAAACACTGTGAAGTGGGGACAAAAAGCAAGGAGCAAAAGCAGTATGAAAACTATCATCCAGTCTGTGGTAAAACAGCAATCAGGGATAACACACACATTATTGGGTATGAACCTAAAGAAGGCTCATAATCGGTACCACTCTAGAAGCGCAGGAGTGAAGTTAACTCACCCAGGGCATCAGGCTTAATTCTGTCGTGCAAGCCTGGTCCCAGGTGAGAAAATCTGAAGAATTCCAAACATTAGAAAATTCAAGCCCAAAACCATAAATGACTAAATGCTGCTCAAGATTAAAGATGATGACACTTTCACTGGTTATTGTGGATACTCTGCAGGGAGGACAACTGGAGCCAAGAATGTGAAGGGCTGAGAGCCAAGATGAGGCTGGGGGAAATGGAGCACTTGACGGAAAGAGGATGAACTCAGAAGACAGGAAGAGACCTAGCCCAGGACCTCCCCTCACACAGAGAAACTGAGGCCCCAGGGGGTTAACAGGTGACTCACTCCAAGTTGCTACTAGTCAGCATTGTGAAAGGTTAGAGGAATTAAGCAAGAATCAATACTTCAAATCCAGAGAAAAATGCTGAGAGCAAAGCCAGCCCCCTAACTTGATTTCAGCTATGTCCTCCCATGGGAACACAATGGGCCAATCAACACAGTTAGGGAATTCATACAATAGTACTTTCCAAACAGGGCACATAGTCACTCAAGCGCCCACCTCCCTCCCATCCCATTCCAAAGAACTCCTCCTTTCAAGACTCACAAAGACCCTCATCATGCTGATACCTCTGCCTGGATTATCCTTTTTTTTCCTCCCTCTCACTTTTCCTTCACCCTTCCAGGAGGTCTTCCCAGACACCTCCTAGTCAGACAATTCTGTGAAATATTCCTTTACACACCACAGCAATTTCCACGTTCTGCTTCTGTTGGCCAACATATTTGTCTTTCCCACCAGTCCAGCCGCTTCCTGAGGGAAGACAGTGCCCTAGTGCCCTATCCTTTGTATTTCCACAATACCCAGCAGTCCTTCCATACAGCCAAGCACTTGGATGAATGAAGGAATAAGCAGTCAAGGAATGAATAAAGAGCTGAAATAAAGAAAAAAGATACTATTCTTGAACTCAAGGACTAAAATAAAGTTAATGATTTAAAATTCATCATGCCCTAGCCAATTGGGTCAGTTGGTTGGAGTGTTGTTCCATGCACCAAAAAAGGTTGTGGGTTCGAATGCTGGTAAGCCTAGGTTGCAGGTTCAATTCCCAGTCAGGGCACATACAGGAGGCTTCTCTCTCTCTCTTTTTTCCTCTCTCTCAAATTAGTAAACCTATCCTCGGGTGAAAATTTTTTTTAAGTTTATTATATACATTTTCAATTTTTAAATACAGATGTGTTTTTTCTATAAATATCAGTTAACTTGGCAGATGCCAACTCAAAAAAAACAGAAACGAAGCGTGGCTCTTCCTGCAGACCCACAGCTGTGTCTCTGACTCCAGGACCAAGGCATAGTGACTCTGTCTCTTCTGAGACACAAAAGGAGGGAAAAGGATGTGCATATGACCAAACTTCTTCAATATTTTTCTCCAAAACACACAAACAACATATTCTTAAAAGAAAAGTGGACATCTAAGAGGAGTGATAGAAATATAAATATTGAGAACATAAGAGCATTTACTCATATTTCCTTTTGTTTCCTGTGTTCAGACATTGGACCAACTATCAAATGCCCTGAGATATTCCTCTTTAGTGCTGCAGCAGCAGGAAACACCAAGAAATTAGCGTTCTCTGCTCTTACCCACTCCATCAATGCAACCCTCTCTCCAGATTTATCTGTTTTAGAAAAGTGTTCTGTGACAGCTTTTGAAAGAAAAAAAAAAAAAAGAAAAAAAGAAAAAATAAATAAATATATATATATATATATATATATATATATATATATATATATGTAGTTTTTTTTTTTTTTTTTTTTTTTTTTTTTGCTGGCCTGTAAAAAGAAAATTGACTCATTTTACTATATTGCCAGCCAAATATACCAGCTAGGAGAAAGATGTGCTTCAAAATACTAAATTGGCCGGGACCAGTTTGGCTCAATGGATAGAGCGTCGGCTTGGGGACTGAAGGGTCCCGAGTTCGATTCCGGTCAAGGGCATGTACCTTGGTTGCGGGCATATCCCCAGTGGGGGGTGTGCAAGAGGCAGCTGATCGATGACCCTCATCGATGTTTCTGACTCTCTATCTCTCTCCCTTCCTCTCTGTATAAAAATCAATAAAATATATTTTTTTTTAAAAATACTAAATTGCAGGACTTTTTCCTCAAAGAATTTCATTCGAGGCAGAGTGGGACAAGATGCAATCGTGGTCTAATGTGTTGTTGCTTTTTCACCAAGCACAGCACCCAATGTTGCCGAGCAGACTGCTTTAATAATTGTGGGGCGGAAGCACTGGGCTTCAGGGGCCTGGGTTCTAAACCTGACTCTCAAACACTGTCACTTTGGCACTTTATTTAACTTCGCCAAGCCTTGGTTTCCTCACCTGTAAAACGACTGAATAAAACCTACGAAACACGACTGCTAAAAAGTTCTAATTGTGCAACAATGCTGTGAATATAAAGCTATCCTGGTGTATAATTTTTTTGCTGATAGAAGTGATAGAAGAAAATAGGTGACACAATGCCAGGTGTGCAACAGACAATCAATGCATTTATTTCCACCACAAATCCAAGATCTACCCATTCGGTCACCAAATACTTATTGTGCCTCTACTGTTGACATTCACCCGTGAACAAAACCAACAAAAAGTCATGCTCTCTTGCAGCTTACATTCTGGTGGAGATATTTATTTTCACAAAACCTTGCCAGTGCTTTCCCAAAATGGGTGGAAATGAAGGGAATTCAGAAAATATTCTTTGCCAAATTTTCTAGACAGCTATCAAAAAAATGAAGAACCACCATAGTGTTGATTTTCATTAAGTTTTATTTATGAATTCTTTATCTCTAACACAACCCAGAGATCACAGTTCATTAAAAAAAAAAAATAAGAATATCAGAAATCCAAGATTATTTCACTTATTTGTGAATACCTTTGAATTGTATCTGGTAATTCTGACTATACGCTGAATGTCCAATGTGAAGATATGTTATGCATGCTGCCCTGGCTCCCTGAGAGCAAGCCTGCAATGTTCACTCCATATTAATTAAAGAGAGCATTAGCCCTAGCTGTTTTGGCTCAGTGGATAGAGTGTCAGCCTTCATACTGAAGGGTTTCAGGTTCAATTCTGGTCAAGGGCACATGTCCAGGTTGCAGGCTCGATCTCGGGGTCGGGGAGGTGGGGATGCAGGAGGCAGCCTATCAATGATTCTCATCATTGATGTTTCTATCTCTCTCTCCCTCTCCCACTCTGAAATTAATAAAAAATATTTTTTTTTAAAAGAGAGCACCAGTAACCAGAGGCAGGAGTGGGCCAGTGGACAAATGCATATATCTCCCTTTTACAAGACTTTCTGGGGGATATAGAAATGTATAATCATGTTCTTGCCCTTCAATGGCCCACAACCACCCCACATGGGTAAGAACAAACAAGCTGTAAAAGCCCATTTTGGCGAGGGGGGGTGGGGGAGGCCAGGCCAAGGGGAGACCTGATTTTGAATGGCCTGGCAGTGAAATACAATCAGTACAAAAAGAAAGCCCGATCAGGGCCCACATTTTGTATACCAGGAGAGAAGGACCTAGGTCAGCAAAACTCCCAGAATATTCTCAGAACACCAAACTGAGCCACCTTACCTTCCTCAGTGCTAAGCAGCCCTGGGCTTGACAAGAGCTGTTCCTTCTGCCTTTTCCCTCCATTTTGGACCACAGAGGATGCCACTCCTCGCTGTGCTTTCTGAGCAGTGAGGTAACTCACACAGCAGCAAAGGAAAAAACAGAAGGAAGAAGCCAGTCTCCACTTAGGCAGATGTTCATTTTGCTACCGCCTGGGAAACGGCATCAGAAGGAGAGCACGCTGACCGTTATACAGGGCGTCCAGTACCTGGAACGTGTCCAGTAAATCAAATTCCCGGCAAGGAATCCCGGCCCATGAGTTCTCCAACTTGCCCGCACATAGACTCTCCTGGGGGCTTTAAAATCCCTGATGCTGCCCTGGCAGGGGGCTCAGTTAGCTGGAATATCTTCCCGTTCACCAAAGGGCTGCAGGTTCATTTCCCAGTCAGGACACACACCGTATTTTCAGGCGTATAAGATGACCCCCTAATTTTACAGTTAAAACATAGGTTTAGGCCTATATTCACTGTATAAGACTATCCCCCACTTCTGAGGCAACACCAGTTCTTTAATAGACCGCCTCTCTGACTCTGGCCAATCCAAGCAGGCTTTTTATGCATACAAATTATACATGTTCTGTACCCGAAGCTACACTGTGTTCTAGTAAAAAGCCTGCTCAGATTGGCCAGAGTCAGAGAGGTGGTCTATTAAAAAAAGAACTGGTGTTGCCTCGGAAGTGCGGGGTAGTCTTATACAGCGAATATAGGCATAAACCTATGCTTTAACTGTGAAGTTAGGGGGTCGTCTTATACGCCGTAAAATACGGTACCTGGGTTGTAGGTTCAATTCCTGATTGGGGAGCATGCAGAAGATGACTAATCAATATTTCTCTCTCACATCAATATCTATCTCCCTCTCCCCTCCTTCCCTCCCTCTCACCCTTTCTCTTTCTCAAAATCAATGAAAGCATACCTTGAGTGAGGGCAAATAAATAAATATATACACACATACATACCATACAATACAACACAACACAATTCCTGATGCCTGCTGCACCCCACACCAGTTAAATCTGACTCTATGGGGTGAGAAGCCATCAGTTTAGACATGAGGCAGTGTCCTAACCTCGTGGTTTCTCCACCACCCATGTCAAATACAACAGGTTCAAATGAAGTCACGTGTGCTAAGCCCCAGAGCAGTAAACCAAGACTTAACACCTAACCTACCTACAGTGTCAGCCTCTCCAGGAATGGAGTCTTAAACCAGTCCGTGGGGAGTTTCCTGGTCAACACCAGTGAGGCAATCTACCTGAAAAAACCTGCCTGCCATGCTGATCTCTAAGGAGAGGTGACGGGTGCCTGAAACACTGCTGTCCCTTCCTGTCCCACCTGCTTCTGCCTGTGAAAATCTGTCACGTCATATAGCTCCTCAGAGTTCCTTTCTGCTTCAGAGATGGGATCCTGCCTGATTCATGCATTGGTAAATAAAGTCCAAGATCTTTAAATTTACTCAGTTGAAGTTTGTTTGTTTTTAATGTATCAGAGGGACAACCGGGGGTTCCTGCGTATTCAGATGTCACTGAAAGCCCAAAGGAGAAAACAAACCATGCTGTGGACCTGGGCTAAGTCAGGTGCGAGAGAGGGAAAAAGACGGAGCAGGCCACCAAAACCACCAGCAAAGAAGGCAGGCAGCATGCTCAGATCCAGAGCAGCGTGGCCAAGCATGACAGAGGCCGAAGAGCATTGGAGGCTCTGGATTCCTAACTGACCTGTGCCTAGTTAACCACTGAGCCTGTCTCCCCACGTGGAAAATCAACTGAGTCCTGTCTGCTCTTCCTACCTCAGAGGTGGCTACAATGTAGAGGAAATAATGTGAAGCACACAGTGAAGGACACAGCTCACACAAACGCCATCACTGTCCTTATTCAGCATCAGCAGCACAGCTTGCAGAAGCCCCTGAAGAGCTGTACCTTATCTTTAAGGGGCCCCATCTCTCATGGCCCCTCTTTCCTGATCTTTGTGGCAACCAGGAAAGGAGCAATCTTTGAAGGCATTCAATGAGATTCAGGGATTCTGGGGGCAGAACTATGAAATGAGCAAAAGGCACTCAAAGATGTTACCTCCCAAAATACCAAAAACACTCCTACTGTAGGAGAACGGTATGGGGAAATGGTCTATAAAGCAAATGAAGGAGGAAGATTTTTAAACATTCATTCTAAACTGGAAGTTTTACAATGGCATTCAGGGCTAGGACTGTTGCATTCTTTGTTCTAAAACTCTTTAATTTGTTATCAGTGTTTTAACAATCAGAGGATTTTACATAAAAATCTGGATTTCTGATTCTCTGGAAATGTGGAAGGACCGTCCCACTGGGGTCAGCTGCACCCCACCTGGCTCCTCAGGCCCTGGAGTTAGGACCTATCTAGGAATTCCAGAGATTTCAGAGAAGGGAATATGCATTTAACAGAAAAAAGAAAAAGAAAAAAACTTTTTTAAATGACTAACTGGCCACAAATTTAAAGGATCTGATTGTCACTTCTCAAAATCCATGTACTTTCTGTTGAGTTGTGTTTTTCTTCTCGCACCCACGGTCTCTAAGGGAGAGAAAGCAATGAGAATGCCGGCTGAGGTGATAAAACTAATCAAGCTGAATTTTAACAAAATAAAGGATGACTCAGCCCAGCTAGGAGCAAGCAAGGGTTGTTTGATTTGTTCAGGTCTTCTACTTTCTTATTTAGGATTTATTACAGAAACCACTAGTGAGGAGCTTTCTCTCTCATATATTTGTCTTTTCAGTGTGGGCTACCCCTCCCTAATCTACAATTCCTTCGACTCTTTGCCAGTATTTTCCCCTCTGAGGCCCTTTGAATAATGAAGCTGCTATTGCCCAGAGCTGTAATGCAGTGGCATTATTAGCAGGTTCTTAACACTCAAGAATTCACCCATCCCAGATTCCTTGAAATTGATCACACTACCACAATTTCAGGCAGAAATAAAAGAAGTGATCTTTTTTAAGCCATGTTTCTTACCTCAGGCCCATTAAGCCAAAAGGGCCTGAGGTAAGAAAGTCCTCTGATGTCACCGTGCTCTTTGCAATAAGACAGAGACAGAGCAAAACAGCCTGGCCTCCTTTCTGTGGCTCAGCTGATCAGTCTCTGCACAATAACACAGGCCCGCTCCTCGGACAGCCATATGAGGTCTGAGAAAGTCTCCAGTTGCACCTGGCATGATCCTTACACCTCTAATTTGGACCTCCTTTCAAAGAAGGTGAGGAGGAGGGGCAGGGAGCCAGCACATAATGTAATGGCACTCCCTGTCCAAGGCCAGAGGCCTCATCTTGAGATAACAAGATGACATCAAATGAGCAGTTCTACTTGTTTCACTCAAGTCCTCAACTCTCAAGTGTCACCTTTCTGTTCTTGTTCTTGCATGATTAGTCATGCTTTTAATTCCGCCTTCATTCTCCTGCAAACTAGCCCTTCCTCTGAGCCCCCTGCATGTTTCCAGGCTCTAATTGCATTTCCAAAGTTTGACAAACCCAGTTCAACACCTGCAATAGGAAGCTCTCCAACAGGAGTCCAAAGAAAGGAGATCCTTAACTTCCATAAGCCACACAGGAAAAGGACTTGAGAACAGCTATGAATGCCTCTGAAAAGAAATCATTGGATAAAATCACATCACACTGAAGCCACTCAGAGAAAGCAAGCTAGCGAAGGCAGTCTAACATGCTGCCATGATGAACTCCTAGTCCCAACTCCCACCACAGGTGTCCGCAGCACCACAAATCCTGGTCCAACAGAGGTGTGAACTGGGCCTGACTTGTGCATCACTGTATTCTCAACATGTGTCCACAGCGGCTTTTAAAGGTTTCAGGGGTAGAGGGACATCTGCAAGGTCAAACTATTCTCACAATGATACCAGGATATCATCTGCCTTTTTCTTTTTCTTTTCTTTTTTTTAATATATTTTATTGATTTTTTACAGAGAGGAAGAGAGAGGGAGAGTTAGAAACATCGATGAGAGAGAATCTCAATCAGCTGCCTCTTGCACACTCCCTACTGGGGATGTGCCCGCAACCAAGGTACATGCCCTTGACCGGAATAGAACCTAGGACCTTTCAGTCCACTCTATCCAGAGCCAAACCGGTTTCGGCTCATCTGCCTTTTTCACTCTCACTCTCTCATGACTGCACAGGGAGTTTTCCAGAGGCTACAGGACTGCGATGATGAATCATTCTGATGGCTAAGGGGATATATGCTTATGGATTCCTATGTGTAAAGTTTTCAGTTTTAATTCTAATGTGATAATATAGTATACTGATATAACCCACAGAAGTAAAAACTTTTTGGGGTCCTCAATAATTTTGAAAAATATAGGTGTCCCCAAAAGCAAACACTTTGTGAACTGCTGATCTAGTACAAGGCCTGACATATACCTGACAACAACGTTTAAACACTGCGCAAATAATCAATCAACTATTTCTATCAATAGACTAATGTCCAGTTAATGGTCTGTTATAGATCAAATATGGAAAGAAGAGGTTACCAGGGATCAGTTCCCGCTCTCTCAGCTAAGAAAGAAAAGAAACAGATTTGAGGGAACCATCAAATGAGAAAGAGCCAGGACCATCACAAGACCGTGACTCCACACCAATTCCTCCCATGGTCTATCCAGCATGTTCTAATGTGGTGAATACTACATTCTGGGTTATTTAAAAATTGGCCAAAGACAGTGTTATCCATCCTATCCCCCAGCTACCCAGGAGTTGTTACCCATTCCTTCCCCCCACCACCATCTTGTCAGTCTTAAACTATTAACTCTTAAACATCTCTTGAAACCTTCAAGATTTAGCTTGGCTGTCCTTCCTCCAGGCAAATTTCCTGGGACCTTCACCCTACCCAAGTCTCTCTATCACGGGTTTTTATAGAAGTTTTTTCCTTTATTCCCATAGCACTTGCATCAGCCCCTAAATAAACACCCATTTGTAGGATTTTCATGTCTGCCTCCCCAGCTAGATAACATGCTCTGGAAGAGCTGGAATGTGCTGGCCTTGGTCACCACAGTATCCCATGTACCTGCCACAGGAGTCTAGGATGGAGCAGGAGCTTAATAAATGACGAATGGATTATTGGTTGGGTTGGTAGGTGGGTAAGTGATAGGGTTTGTGTGATTGGACAAGTGATTGGTTGTCTGAGTAGGTTGGTAGTTGGATGAATGAGTGGATGGGAGAATGGGTGCAGAGGGGTGAAAGGGCAATGAAGATGGGTAGTGGGTGGATAGATCACTGACTTGCTGGCTGGCTGAAGCCTCAGTAGGTGAGTGGAAAGTGGATCCATTCTAACTGCAATGACTAGTTCAGGCTCCTCTTTGACCACTTATATCTAATGACCTCCTAAATAGGTCTCACTGTCTCCCTGTCTCACTCCCTGGCTTTTGAATACACAAATCTCATCATGTTAATCCATTTATAAAATGACTTCCATTTCCTACAGAATCATTTTTAGTTAAATCATTTTTAGAAAAATGGAGAGAAAAAAAAAAAATCAAGTTGAAACTTCACAACTGGTCACACCTGACAACACCATAATCTGAACCTCGCACTTCTCCTGTCTCCACTCTCACCAGTCATCTGAAGTTCAGCCATGTCATAATACTGTTCTTTGCAGTTCCCTAATCATACTCTACAGTTTGGGGCCTTTATACCCTTTCTGCATCAAATGCTACTGCTCAACTTGTCTGCTTGGCTGACTCATTCTGCAGAGTCTGCCCTCAGCTGTGATATCCTCAGAAGTCCTCAGTAGGAGTTCCTATCAGCACCTCCCCACCTTCACCTGCCATGCCTGGAGTACACCATTATTACTTTGAGAACCTGCGACGGTCTCTTTGTTCCTGTCGCTCACACTAGATCATGAGCTACTAGAGAATAGGGATCATGCAACTTTTTTCGCTTTTGAGAGATCTCTATCACCTTGAATCATTTTATCTTGAAAACTCCCTGGGGAACTTTTAAGTCCTACTTAGACCTCAGAGTGATTTACCTGTGCCCCAAGCAGAATCTCCAAGCAGAACCACTGTGATGGCTTAGATTCTTGTTAATAGAAGCCTGAAAATAAGAACCAGCAGGTGCAACCAGCTGATAAACCATGAGGCCAAAGTGCCCAAGAATGAAAGCTCATGAGAGTGAACATCCCATGGTGGGTTCAGAATCCTAGATTCTTAAAGGTTAAAACTCCCACTCCCTACCCACAAGCTCCCAAGAGGCTTGGGACTCACTCTAAAGGCAACCTAATTTCAGCCTTCTTTCATGTAACAAAATCAGATTTTACCAACTTCTGCTCTGGATAATAATTTCACTACACTAGGGTTTTTCAAACTAAAGTTCATAAAATCAATTTAGTGGGTAACAATCATCTATTATTTTTTAATAAAACTAGAGGACCGGTGCACTGCGGGGGAAGAGGGGCGGTCCAGCAGCACAGCCTGCACCCTCTCGCAGTCCAGAATGTCCTCCTTCCAGCTTAGGCCCACACCCCTGAGGGGTCCTTAGCACTGCATGGAGGCGGAAGAGGCTCCCGTCACCACCACTGTGCTCGCCAGCCATGAGACCAGCTTCTGGGAGCACACTGACCACCAGGGGGCAGCTCCTGTGTTGAGCGTCTGCCCATTGGTGGTCAGTGCATGTCACAGCAACCGGTCGTTCCGCTGTTCAGTCAATTATTAGGGTTTTATTATATAGGATAGTAGAGAGTAGAAAATATCAGCATGCCTTGACTGAGAACCCTCTTATTTTGGGTCATGTTTGAAGTAAACAGTCCTGTATAGTCATCATCAGCACTCCAAAACACAGATGGCCTTCATTTTAAATAAAATGAAAATCCTTTCTCAATAAAAGTCAGATGTTTTAAATTAATCTCCATGGGAGAAAATTCTCTTACAAACTAAAGTCAAAAACTTCCTGCAGCCGGAACCGGTTTGGCTCAGTGGATAGAGCGTCGGGCCTGCAGACTGAAAGGTCCCAGGTTAGATTTCGGTCAAGGGCATGTACCTTGGTTGCGGACACATCCCTGGGGGGGGGTACAGGAGGCAGCTAATCGATGTATCTAACTCTCTATCCCTCTCTCTTCCTCTCTGTGAAAAATCAATAAAATATAAAATAAATTAAAAACTAAATTTCTCAATTTACTTTAAATTGACTGGCATTCCTCTGAGATTGAGAAAGTGTCCCAGAGCAGAAGAGATTAAAGATTCTGGACTGTATCCTGGAACAGAAAAAAGATGTTAGAGGAAAAACTATAGTTCAGTTTTTAGTGAGGTAACAATGTTGATTTATTGATTGTGATAATCATACTATGTTAATATCAGGGGAAGATGGGTGAAGCATACATATGGAAACTTTACTAGAAGTATAAAATTATTTCAATATAAAAGCTATTTAAAAAACGTTTTTCTGAAGAAAGGACCAAGAGTGTTCTGTCCCATAAGCTATGTATCATTTAAACACAGTAAGAGTGGTGTACCTCAGTTCTCTAACCCTAAACATAATGACCACAAGATGTGTAATTTATATATGTAAAAAATCTAAGCGACCGGATGACCTAACAGCTGGTTGACCAGTTGCTATGATGCGCACTGACCACCAAGGGGAAGACGCTTAATGCTGGAGCTGCCCCCAGTGGTCAGTGCACTCCCACAGCCAACCTGCCATGTCTGGCCAACCTCCTGCAGTCTCTCCTCCCCCTCATCCCCCTGCGAGCTGGCCCCCATTGGCCCTCATGGGGACTAGGCAAGATGGCCCCTATCGGCCCTGATCACTTGCCAGGCCAAGGGTCTCCACCTGTGCATGAATTCGTGCACCCAGCCTCTAGTTTGCATATAATTAACTTAATACACAGGGAGAGCAATGAAGCTTCACTCTTTAACCAGCACTTCCTCAGCTTTCTCCCACCCTCCTAATACCCAAAAGGAAGATTACTACTAAGATTCCCTTTTCCTCCTCAGAGGGAACAATGTGAGACATCCTACAGATGCTGGCCTACAGATTTCTAATTCCTTACAAGCACTCACAAAAGGAAAGAATGGGGGTAGGGTGGCAGTTATTAATACAACAGATATTTTTCTAAGTACCCATCTCGCCAGACATGGTTCTAGGCTTTGGGGAAATAGGCAGGAACAAGACCAACATGGTTACTGGCTCTCATGAAGTTTACATTCAAGAGGGAGAGAGACAATAAACAAGAGAACAAACAAAAATGTATTTATATGCACACAGCACACATGTGCACACACACACACACAGGCACACACACAGAGACACACACACATCCCACACATACACCCCTCCTCTGCCAAGCCTGGACCTGTGATGCCCAGTGAGGGCCGAAGTTTAAGAAAGGCTCTCACAAGAGCAGTAATAAAGCCTGGGAAGATTTTACATGGGAGTCAAACTTTAAGGCGAACAGGGATCAGCTCTCTTCTTCCTTTAATCCCTCCATTACCATAAGGGCAGTCAACAAGTGCCACCAACATGCCCCCAGCCTCCTGCACCCACTGCCTTGTCCCCCAACTAAAACAGCTTCCTCCAGAGACAGGAGCCAAAGGGCCTTCACCTGTGCAGCCCCCTGAGGCTGGTGCACTCCTCCCTTTCGCCCTTGCTGACCATGACTTTCCACTCTCCTGCTTCTCTCCCTCCTTCTCTCTCTGTTTGGGCCTCCACACCTGCCTCCTTAAGTGTAGGCTGGCAGTAACAAAGGCAATTATAAAAAATTAATTGTAGCCATTATTTAATGAAAGGTTAGGATGTGCCTGGAGGTGTGCTGGACACTCTAATCTTCTTCTAATCCCCTCCACACCTCATGCAGTATTATTTCACAGCAGTATCTTCAAATGCTGTAGCATCTAAGGAGCCCAAAGAGCTTTTACCAATGCAGGCAAACCTATTTATAGTTACCATATTAGAAATTAAAACTGAAATATAGTTTAAGCACAATGCACAGCACTCAGAGCCATATCATCACCGCACAGCATACAGCTTCTAAAGACTCCACTCCACCCTGATGAGAGATGAGGGTAAAAATGCAAAACATCCCAGGGGCATTGCTCTGCAAACAGTTGACTGCAACCCCCCTAAAAGAGCATCAGTGATGCCCAAGCATCTCTGGACCACACCCAAGAATCACTGTTCTACTAGAAAAGGAACAGCCTTAAAGAGTAAAAACAGCCTCATCACCCAAGTTATGCAATTCGGCTGTCCCCTCTGGCCCCTTTGCTCCCCTTCACTCTTCCCTTTCTTTGCTCTAGTCTTCCTCGGAAACAGTGATCACTCCCTCCACATCCACTATCACCTTCAAGTGACCCACCTCCAAATGTGCATCCGCAGTGCCAATAACTAGCCTGTGCTCTTACCACCTGGATGCCCCGCCAGCACCTGAGCCAACTCAATGGACTACCACAGCCCTCCACTCCTGCCAGCTCATCCCGCATCCTGATTTTTTGAGAAAGTCATTCTTCCACTTAATGTGGCCCCAAACCATTCAGTCAGCTTTGACTCTTCATCTCGCTATGTCTTGCTAATTGGTCTTCAGAATGTCTTTTGCAAATGCAAAAAAAAAAAAAAAAAGGATATAAAAAAGTATACACATTATGTCCCTACACAAACTGGCTAGGAGGAGATACTGGATTCAAATGCACCAAGACTTTACAAGGAGTTACCTCTAGATCATGAAAGTATGAGTGAGTGAGACCTGATTTCTTCAATACACTTTTTGGCATAACACACATTTTTTATAAGCATACATTATTTTCGCAATCAGAAAATACTGTTCAATGAAAGCTTCCTCTCTGTTTGATTTGTAAGTTTCATCCCTTGACCATGCCCTTTCCTATTACAATTCTGACCTCGTCCAGAATCACACTCTCCTGGGTCACATTTCAGTTCTCCTTATGGTCTTCCTGCACTGGCCTCTGAGGCCTCGGGGTCTTGCATCACAAAATATAAGAGGAAAGTCAATGGGATACTAGACACTTAGTACAGTGCTTGGCAAATAGTAAATAAGTGTCCATTATTGCAGTTAGACTGCTATTAGACGAAACTTCTGAAAACACTAACTGAACAATGACAACCCTGTTTTAAAACCATCAGGAGTTCCCAGTGCCTAATAATAACAGCCAATATCTACAAAGCTCTTACTTTGGGGCTCAGCACTACTAGCAAGCATGAACTCATTCAATCACCATCTCAGCCCCATGAGCGGGGTGTGTGTGTGTGTGTGTGTGTGTGTGTGTGTGTGTGTTCTGTGAAAACTTCATTTTACCGGTGAAGAGAATGAAGCAAAGAGAACAAAGCTAGGATGTGATAGAGCTGAGAGTCAAAGCCAATTCACTCTTACCGTCCAACAGAGCTTTCCACAATGATGATCATTTTCTATATCTGCATAATTCAGTATGTGGCTACTGAGCATTAAAAATGTGACCAGTGCAACTGGGTGATTAAAGTTTCCCTTTATTTCATGTTAATTTAAATGGGTGCAAGCAGCCAATGGCTACCACACTGGCCAGCACAGACTGGAATATAAAAGCACAAACTCCCAAGCTTGGCAAATAAAAGATCTTACAAACACCCTCCTACTTTCCTCTCGACCAATTCTTACAAAAAGCTGCAGTAAGTCTAAAAGCCCTGATGACTGCACTCAATCCTAACACCAGCCATCCCTGCCCTCCTCTCAACCAATCCTCTGGCTATGGAGGGGCTTTAGAAGTTGGAGTGAGAGAGACTTGGGTTCGAACCCTGGCTCCACAGACACCTGGCTGTGGAACATGGAGCAGGTTGTTTTAGCCGGTGAGCCCTTGAACCTCATCTGTAGAATGGGGTGACAGTGCCACCTTTTAAAGAGCATCTGGCCTGACACATCTACCGTCTAAATGTTTGCTAGTAATATACCTTCAGGGCTCAATTCAAACTCCACCTCTCCTCTAAGAGGCCAATGGAAGCCTGGGGGGTTCCTCCTCCCTCACTCCCAGGCTCCACTTCAAATACACAGATTCTACAGTTGTGTGCTGGTGTCTGTGCCTTCCGTGCCACTAGACAGCAATCCCTTGAGGCCAAGGGTTTGTCATCAGTGAGCTTCCCAGCAACAAGTCCCCATACAAGGGCCTCTAGAGGGAACTGGAGCCAGCTCAGCCAGTATTACTTACTGAGGGGTCCGTGATTCGCTCGGTAAAACAGGAATAAAAAGCCCTCATTCAGTCAGTCAGTTAGTGGGAGGAGGAAATGAAGTTGCCAACATAAAGAGATAAGCATAGTAGCCCTGCTGGCTTGGCTCAGTAGGTAAGCATCAACCTATGAATCAGGCCTGGTCAGGGCACAGGTCCACCCCAGTGGGGGGCATGCAGGAGGCAGCAAATCGATGATTCTCTCTCATCACTGAAGTTTCTATCTCTCCCTCTCTCTTCCTCTCTGAGATCAATAAAAATATATATTTTTAAAAAAGAAATGAGCCAAAACCAGTTTGGCTCAATGGATAGAGAGTTGGCCTGTGGACTGAAGGGTCCCAGGTTTGATTCTGGTCAAGGGCATGTACCTTGGTTGTGGGCATATCCCCAGTGGGGGGTGTGCAGGAGGCGGCTGATTGATGTTTCTCTCTCATCGATGTTTCTAACTCTTTATCCCTTACCCTTCCTCTCTGTAAAAATCAATAAAATATATTTTTTTAAAAATAAAAAGAAATGAGTTTGAAGCCAGGTGTGGGCAGTTCCTCAACAGAGGTCTCCCATGCTTAGTATAAGTGACATTATCACCATCACAGACCTAAGAGACAAATATGAACTATTTTTGCTAATACTAGCTGCTCTTAAAATGGGAAGGCTTCAGTACATCCTAAGCATATCACTCCCAGTCAAAATACTACTGAGGTTTTCCTTCTCTTTTTAACTTGGTAGACGTGACACTAAATTCCACCCGAGAGACTCATCAGGAGGAGAGGCGAGAACAGTCAGAAAATGGAAGGAATGGGGAGGACATGCCTGATCAGATAAGAAAGCACATTACAAAACTACCACATGGCCACTTGCCAGTAGTCAGTAAATATATTTTTTGGTAAACCATTTTTAAATACTTGTTATTAAATAAAGTTACAGAAATTAAATTGTAAAACAACAGTAGTAAAATAACCAGTCAATAGTGAGCCCTTGCCAGACGTCGGCGTGTGGAGAGCTTTAGCTGCATGTATTACCTCATATGAACCTCACGACAGTGTTTTTCACACTGCCAGCTGCAGCCCCTTAATGGATCATGAAGTCAACTTAGTAGATCTAGAAATAGCATTTTTTTTTTTTAAAGGAGACAGAATAGAATAGAATAGAAAATCTAAGAGTAAGTTGTGTGAAAGAATGCATGAATCTTTTACATTATCTATAGTTTCAATTTAAAATATTTGTTATTGTGAGTTACAGTAAAAACTATTTGAAAAAAAAGATCTCTTCTCAAAACTTATGAGGTATATACAGTTATTATCAGCATTTTACAGATGCAAAAACTGGGGCTTACAACAATTAAGTTACTTGCTCAGATTTACCCAGCTCTTAAATGACAGTCACAACTGGAACCCAGGCAGGCTGGCCTCAGATCCTGACCCTGTGAACACTGGCAGATCATTGGGACAGGGCCCTGCAGATCAATTAGCGTTTCCATTGGGGGGGGGGGGGGGCGGGGCAAGTGAAACCAACAGAAAATAATTTGGTAACTAATTTGGGAAATTAGTTACCAAATTATTATTTTGTTGTCTCGTCAGAGAGAAACAAATTACCATAATATATAAAAAGCCAGGGCAGTCACCACCAAAACCTGACGGACAACCAAATAGCAGGCTGCGTGGGGTGACAAGGCAGGCAGGGCGGTTGGTGAGGGACGACCAAACAACTGAACAGCAGGCTGTGTTGGACGACCAGGCTGGTGGGAGGGTGGGGGAGGAGGAAATGGGGGCAACCAGGCTGGTGGGGGGGGGCAAGTGGGGACTACCAGGCCAGCAGGGAGGTTAGTGAGGAACGACCAAATGACTGAACAGCAGGCTGCGTGGGGCGACCAGGCTGGCTGGGGAGCAGTTGGTGGAGACTAGACTGGCAGGAGGAGGGGGAGGTAGGGCATTTGGGAGTGACCAGACCACAGGATGGGGGCAGTTGGGGGTGATCAGGCCAACAGAGGGGGGAAGTTGGGGGCAACCAGACCAGCGTGTGGGGGGGGGGGGTGAGTTAGGGGCAACCAGGCTGGCAGTGGGGGAAGGGGCAGCTGGGGGCTATCAGGCAGGCAGACAGGCAGGTGAGCAGTTAGGAGCCAGCAGTCCCGGATTGTGAGAGGGATCCCAAATTGAAGAGGGTACAGGCTGGGCATGAATTTCATGCACCAGGCCTCTATATCTTATAAAATTATAGAAAATTACCAATAAAAAGACTAGTCATAAAAACAATGGGAGGCCAAAACCAGTTTGGCTCAGTGGATAGAGCTTCAGCCTATGGACTGAAAGGTCCCAGGTTCGATTCTAGTCAAGGGCATGTACCTTGGTTGTGGGCACATCCCCAGTAGGGAGTGTGCAAGAAGCAGCTGATAGATGATTCTCTCTCATCGATGTTTCTAACTCTCTATCCCTCTCCCTTCCTCTCTGTAAAAAATCAATAAAATATATATTAAAAAAAAAAAAACAATGGGAGAAATCACAAAGAAAAAGGTATACAGATAATACATAAATATTAAACTTTTGTCCATAAAAGTTATGATCACATTTCTGCTAATGTTTTACTCGTTTTAAAAAGCAGATCTATGACTAGACTAAGAAACTGACTTTGAACAATTAACTATGTTTCCCAATCTGTAAAATGGTAGGACAATAATAGCATCTCCCTGCAAGCCTCTTGCAATTATTAAATTTTGTACCTCTGGCACAGAGCAAATTCTCAATAAAGGTAGCTGCTATTATGTGATGCAACACAATGGCTCTTTGGAATGTGAAACTAATACTCTGCCACATAACCAAAAGCCACAAAATAACAAAAGCAAATTCATCACTTCTTAGTAAGCATCAGGTGTCCCTTTCCAGGAGGACTGGTTACTGCCAAGGCTCCTAGCTCAGAAACTCAGTATCTACCCACCTCGAGCCAGTAGTTTAATTAAGAACCTGGCTGTACTAGCTGCCCTCACTCTCCAACCACTCCAGGCCTTTCCTTTCTGTTGGTTGCTTCCTCTTTGCCCGAAGCTTCTCTCCTCTAAATTTAACATTAAAAAATTTATATATGCACCTCTATGTTCACAGCAGCAGTATTTAGTAACAAACTATAGAAATGATCCCTGAAAGTATAGTCTTAGCAGCAGTATTTATAAGACGGGGAAAACAATATATGTGTCCATCAACAGATGAATGGCTAAAGAAACCGAAATCGAAACACACATACACATACACACTGGAATATTATTCAAGTATAAAAAGAAAGTCCAGAGGGTGGAAAAATTGGATGAAGGTGGTCAAAAGGTACAAACTTCCAGTTATAAAATAATTAAATATCGAGGATGTCAATGTTCAACATGATCATAGATAACACTGTCTTATGGTATATCTGAAGTTGTTAAAAGAGTAAACCTTAAGAGTTCTCACCAGACCAAAAAACAAAAAAACAAAACAAAACAAAAAAAAAAACCAACTTTTTTTTTTTCTATGAGATTAGAGTTCCTCTCCTCCTTCCGGTGCACAAAATCCATGCACAGTAGAGTCCCTAGGCCTGGGCACAATAAGGGCCAATCTGTGGGGTGACCAGCAAGGCAATCGGGGAGGGGGGAGGCACGCTCCACTCACACCTGCCTTGGCTGGCCTGGCACCATCCATTTGCTGGCCCTGCCCCCTGCCACTGCCACCGCCTCCCTCTGTGGGGTGACCAGCAGGGTGATGGTGGGGTGGGGAGTCCTGGGGCTTGCGGGCTGGGGGCAGCTCCTGCATTGAGCATCTGTCCCCTGGTGGTCAGTGTGTATCATAGCAACCGATCTTTCTGCCAGTTTGTCAATTTGCATAGTAGTGTTTTATATACATAGATGATGAATGGTAACTAAACTTATAGTAGCAATCATTTCACAATATATGTAAGTCAAATCATTATGCTGCACACTTTAAACTTACACAATGCTATATGTCAATTATATCTCAATAAAATGGGGAGGAAAAAAACATTTATCAACTTTCTTCAAACAACTTTCCTCTCAAACAACCAGCTAAAAATTTTTTCTCCAGTGCCAATGACTTTTCAGGTAACTTAAAAGTTACATAAACAATTTATTATTAATTGTAAAATGAGAAAAGTAAAAATTTCAACAGTAAAAAGAGAAAAAGAAAAGCTTTCTATCTTCACCTAACAAATTATTCATCAATCCTCCTCTGGAGAGTTACCACTGTTAGGCTTCTTATGAAATGACTAGGGGCCCAGTGCACGAATTTGTGCACCTTGAATGTGTGTCACAAGACTGCAGTGGGCAAGGGGGCAGGTCTCAGCCCATCCTCCACACACCCACCCGTACTTTTCTGCCACAGCCCCTGGTCCCCTGTCTACCGACAGTCCCACTCCTGCCTCCACTGCTCCCATACGCTGATGGTGCCGGCCCTGCTTGCACCCAGTGATGGCATGGAGCAATTGGAGCTGGCACCAGCAGCAGGTGCAAGCAAAGCCAGAACCGTCAGTGGGTGTAGGTAGCGGCTACTAATCCGATCGCCCCTCAGGAACACGGGGGGGTGGAGGAGCCCTGAGGGGTGACCGGGGCTGGCAGCCACAGCTCATACCCACTGATCAATCAGGCTGGTGCTGGCAGTTGGTGTGAGCAGCAGCTCCAGCACCAGCAGTGGGTGTGAGTGCCAAGTGGGACCTCAACACACGGGAACAAAGAATTTTCAGTAACCACCAGAGGCTTGCCCTGACGACAGCAACCAGTGCGTTGGTCTGGCACCCCCGCTCACCTGCTCCACCATCCCACCACTGACGCCCAACACACACACACACACACACTGGTGATCACACACACACACCCTGGTGGTCAGCGCACATCATAGCGACCAGTTGTTCATTTGTTCAGTTGTTCCTCTGGTGGGTCTATTTGCATATCAGGGATATATATATATATATATATATCCCACATAGATATAGCATGTGTGTGCATATATGTATATATATATATTTTTTTAACACACATTCATAAAACTCTACTGTAGTATATGTGACTCTCTTGCTTTTCTCACTTAATCCCGACCCTGGAATTCATTTAAGATGAACAGATTTTTTTATAAGAACTATATCATTCTATCAAAGGCATAGACATAACTTAAATCCCCCATCTTTGTACATTTAGGTCACTAATGGTTTTCTGTTACAAACATCCTTACACATACAAAAAATAAATTATTAAAAATAAAAATGCCTAATCAAAGGGTTTATTAAATTCTAATCTGACAATTACTAGCAAATTTTCCAATATGCAAGTTTTCAAGGTTTTAACCTTTATGCTTCTATCACCACTCCTTCACCAGTACTAGATGTTCTGTTTACAGTCATCAACCTCACTGATAAAAGATGGTTTCTTATTGCTATTATAATTTGTATGTCTTTCCTGAGGAGTTAGGTCTAGTACTTTTGGTTGGCCACTTGCATACATCTCTCCATTTCATCAACAACTTCTGGATCACTATCTCTCCTTGATAAAGCTCTTTGAAAGATAATCAATGCCCTTCTCCTCAAGACCAAGGATGTTATCTTCCTCCAATCATCAGAGCACCATCCTGGTGACATCTGACATCAATAACCACCTCCCCCAGGAGACACTTCTTTCCCAGCTATGACAATTGGCTGTGCTGGTCCTCCAGAGGGGTGAGCCTATCTCCCTCTGGAATCCTAAAAAGGAGCAAATTCCAGTGTCCAATTCTGGTTCCCTTTTCTTCTCACGATAGCACTCTTAAAATGTCATCTAATCCCTGGATGGTGTGTTCAGTGGTTAGAGCATTGGCCCATGCACCAAAGGTCTGTGGGTTGGATTCCTGGTCAAGGGCACAAACATGGGTTGCAGGTTCCATCCTGTGGGAGGCAACTAATAGATTGATCTCTCTCTCTCTCTCTCACTCCCTCCCTTCCTCCCTTTAAAAAATCAATGGAAACATATCCTCCGGGGAGGATTAACCAACAACAACAAAAATAAATTCTTAGAAATAAAAATGCCTGATCAAAGGGTTTATTAAATTCTAATCTGACAATTAGATTAATCTGACAAAAAAAAAAAAAAATGTCATCTATGTGCAAGACTTCCAAATGTCAATCCTCAGATCATCTGAGACCTAAACCCATGAGTCTCTCTGCTAAAGACCAGTAGAGAGAAGGATGTATTTACCATATTTAAGATAACAATCAGGGTCAACACGTAGGCAGCACTCTGTGCTGGACACTGTGCTTGTACTTGATACTTACTGAATCTCATGTAACTTTACATATCCAAGAGAGAACATGCCAACCTCGCTGCCCACCTTCCCAAACCTTTTCTGCTTCCTTGATCATCAAACCTCAGTTAATGGCTATGTTCCTCCTTTTTCCCCTCCTTCCCACCCAAGAAGCTGCCAAATCCTGTCAATTCTACCAGTAAATGTCTTTTTGTGTTGTTAATCCTCACCCTCACCCCAGGACATGTATATTTTTTCCACTGATTTTTAGAGAGGGTGGAGGGGAGGGGTGGGGGGAAGAGAAAAGGAGGAAGGGGAAAGAGAGTAGAGAAACATCAATGTGAGTAAGAGACTTAAATTGGTTGCCTCCTGCACTCTTCCCAACCAGGGCCAGGGATGGAACCTGCAACCCAGGTATGTGCTCTTGACCAGGAATCCAACCCGAAATCCTTTGGTGAACAGGCTGGCACTCTAACCATTGAGCACACCAGCCAGGGTGAACACTAAATGTCTTGCTGTATCTATCCAGCCTTCCGATATCCACCTCTGGCCCGAACCCCTGCTTCCTAACCTTTTACCCCAATCTTGATGTCACCACCAGAGTTCTCTGCTGACAGGACAAATATCAACACTTCAACTTACGTCCTTCAAGCACATACATGATTTTTGGACATGTTTCCTGCCATCCCTCCATGTGCCGGGGCTCCAGGCCTACAACCTCAAGGCACTGCACTTGCAGTCCCCCACCCCAAGTAGCCCTTACCAGACAGTACTCCTAGAAGCCATTGGTCAGACCTCAACATCTTGGCCCCCAGACAGCACCCAGCACAATGCTGTGCATTTGGTGGGTGCTTAATAAATGCTAAAATTACTCAATCAATCTTCCAGCAGGTGCTCATATCATTCCAAAGAAGGAAAGGGACTATATAGTACATGTGAATCCAGAACAAATAAAAAATTTAAATCATCTAAATGCCTTTAGGGTCTGTTTGTCTTATATAATTGCAGAAAGGCCAAATTCCTTCCCTAAAAAAACTTACAAATAACTTGAAAGTCACAAAAGTTCCCAATAGTTAGAAACCATAATAAAAGTCCCTATTTGCCAGCAGAAACAGAGATTCAGGTGAGTCAAAGAAGGTTCTGATTTTATGATCTCCTAGTGCCCCAATCACCCGTCAGAACCACCAAACAATGACCTCCACAAATCAATACGATGAAAGGGGAAGACCTTATGGAAAGCCAAATGTCCAACAACTTGGCTGAGAGCCAATTAAAAACATATGGTCTTGGTCAACTGTGCCAATCAACTCGGAGGAAACACCATTTAGGCCTACTTCATTCTTTCCATTTTAAAAAGTTACTCTTCTCATGCATCTTTCTAAACTGATTTTATAAAGAGTTCATTGAGAAGCAAATCCAGATTACTTTTCCATCAATTAAGAGTCAAGTCGTTCTGAAAAGCATTACTTTGTAGACATATAGAAGATCAATTGTGCTTGTAACTCTGCCCCTCTGTTAATGTCAGCATATTTCAAACACGTGTACTTAAATGTCCTTTTGTGTGTGTGTTTTTTTTCTCCTACAGGAGTCAAAACCGTGTTCAAGTTTCCTCATGCACTCGTTAATCTGAAGTAAACTGCAAATCACTGATAAGAAGTCAGGGCTCTTGTTTAGGGAATCAAAATAATTTCTTAAGGGATTTAAAAAAAAAAAAAGGTTATCATTGTTAGCAACTTAAAGAACTTCTGAGTTGGCACAACTGGAGGAGAGTTCGCCTGACAGCTCCTGGCGCCCCGTGGCCACTAGCACGCCCCCTGAAGGCTTTTACACCTTCATGAAAGCGATCACTTCATTTTTTCTTGAAGGGGGAACAAGCAAACCTCAAGTTCATCTTTTCTTTCCGTGACCACGTGAACTCTTTACCCCCAGGGTCTCCTCCAGGGCAGCGTGAGAGAGACAGCAAAGCCATAAAGTGCTCCAGGCCCCCGAGGCCACCAGCAGGGCCAGGCGGCCAGGGAGCAGCCCCTGACACCCAGTCCCCCAGGCTGGCCTGGGACCCCGGGGGGTGGGAGACCCACTTCCTCGGGGTGAGCTGACGGAGAGGAGCCGCCTGCACCGCCCCCACTCACCTGCGATTCAGGGGCCGGACCCTCACGGCCACCTTGACCGATGCCATGGCTCATCCCGGCCCGGCCCGGCCCGCGCGGGGTCCCACTTGGCTCAGCTCCCCGCGGGCGCCCGCGACGCTCGCCCGGGACTCCGGCCGCCGCCCCCGCCCACTTCCCCCGCGGCCCCCGCCCCTCGGCTCCGGCCGGACCTGGCGTCCCGCGGCGGCCCCACCTGCCGGGCCACTGAGCATGCCCGGCGCCGCTCCGCCCCGCGTGATCCGCCGGGCTCGGCGGCGCCCCGGGCGCGGAGGGCGGGCCCGCGCGGTCCGGCGCCGCCGCCTGGGACCGCGGAACCGGGAAGCTCCGGCCTAGGGCAGCGGCCTGGAGCCCCCGAGGGCGGCCAGGGAAGGGTGGTTTCAGGAAAACTTGGGACCCCCAACCTCCTCCCCGTGGGAAACTGGGGAGAAGGAGGTGTTCGCGGTCACGGAGGGCCGGAGCGAGGACCACAGTCCCGGAGGACAGAGGACCGGGAACAGGGTTTCAGCCCGACGCCGGGACCCGGCCGGCCCCGCGGGCAGGAGGCGGCTCCTCCGGTTCAGAGAGCGAGAAACTAAGGCGCAGAGGGGAGCTCCTCCGGGCCCTTCTCTGCTGCTCTGTGTGCTTCTGACGCCGCCATTCAGGGATACAGAGAAACTGAAAGTTAAAAAGGCACTAGGAGATCAACCAGAGGACTTGTGTGCATGCATATGAGCCCAACCAGGGGTCAAGGACAACAGGGGGATTGGGGAGGGGATTGGGATGGGAAGGGGGGGGGGGGGGGAGGAGAATGAGGACAAATATGTGATACCTTAATAAAGAAATTTTTTAAAAAATGAAAAAGGCACTAGATGTTTTTAATGCGGGCGAACATTGCTATTTTGGCTGAAACCAGATCTTAAGTATACTTTCTTACACTTATTTACAATTTAGTAGTTTAGTTTTAACCCTAAGGGGTTTAGGAGTGTGGGTGACCCACTCTTTAAGTGTTAGGGCCTCTCGTAGAAGTGAGGTCCTACCCAGGCTTTTTTTTAGTGAGTTACCCCTTCTCCCCTCCCCAACCCCACCCTCCAAACCTCACCCCCATCCCCTGCGCCCAACCATCACTTGGATGTAAATTTCATTGGTGCAGTCCTGCATGTATGTGTGCAGTGCATTCACTCACACACCCAGAGTCCAGCCAGAAGCTACAGGATCACGTGCAGCTCATATTTAACCAAGGCATCAGCTCTGCCTTCCTCCTGCTGCCCTGCTTGGGAGGCTCAGCACCACAGCCCACCCACCCCCGCCCGAAGATCCCACCTTTCAGGCCCCGTGGCTGTCAGATGGGGACTGGCAGGCCCACTGAATACAGTGCTCGGCTCTCAAGATCCACTTTGGCCCCTAAGGAGGCCACAGAGGGATAATCTGCCCTTCTCCTTCCCGCTCCCCGCCAGTATTTCACATCCAGGGATGTCCTGAGCTGGCTAGCTGGCTGGCTATGACCCCAGTTCCAATGAAGGGAAGAGGACCAGGTAATGAGGGGCTGCTCCTTCAAGAAGCCACGCTATAGTGGAGGCGCCGAAAGGAGTGCAGGTGGGGCTCCAGGATTTGAGCTCCCACACTGGCTTTGGGAGTCCTGAAGTCTGAAACACTGGGTGCCTCCGAGGCTTTTCCTTACTGCATATCAGCAGCACCTCCAAGGAGCTGGTTAATGCATTGAGATGTTGCCTACCAACATGTGACTCAGACTAAAAATAAAAATAAAAATAAATCACTATATCATCAGTTTCCCTAGAGCCCCGCGGTTATCGTAGCATCACGTCCCTTGGGTTCCTAGAGCTCTGAAAGCCCGGATTATTCTTCCCTGGCGCCGCGGATTTGACCTCCCGGCGCGGATTTGCAGGCCCTGGGAGCGAGCGGAGCATGCGCAGACCAGCCGGCTGGTTGGAAGCCGGGAAGGGGCGGGCGCGGAGCTTCTGCAGCCCCAGGCAGGGGCGGAGTCCGCCTTATATGGGAGCCGCGTGGGGACAAACTGCCTGGGCCTCGCTCCCAGCAGGGTGTGATCCGGCACCCCAGGGTGCCACCTGCGTGGGTCGGGCCCTCAGCGCACGCAACACCAGAGGGCTCCACACTCTGCAGAACTAGCTTCATTCTGAAAGACCACGAGTCAAACTTCGTGGTTCTAGTTTGCTCATTCAAGCGATTCTCTGTGCCTAGGTTTTGGTTGGTTGCTTGGGAGATTTCACTCCTCACTTGTTAGTGTGTTTCCAATAGCCTGCATGTGCCTGTAAACCCCCATCCATCGGTGAGGTTGCCATTGGACACAGAGACCATCGCAGACCCACAGACCCTGCAACAGCGCGCCTGGAGCTTAGGAATGGGGACGTGGCAGTAGGGCTTCAGCTCACCCCGGTTGGGGAGGAACAGACACTAAGCCAGAGAATATTTCGAATGGAGAGTAAAAAGACGCTTTTGAAAGGGAAGATTAATTATAAGATAAGGGGTTGGCTCAAACTTTAAAGTGCATACTTTTGAGTGCAAACTTTAACCCATAGGAATCATCTGCGGATCTGGTAAAACTGCAGATTCTGATTCGGCAAATCTGGAGTGAGCTGCTGCATTTTCAACAGGTTCCTGGGATTGTGAATGCTTATAGTCCCCCACCCACACTTAAGAGGAGCTTTGACATACAGTGAAAAACATTCATGGGTCTCAATGCAGAGTCCAAAGGGTCAGTGAATAGAATTCAGGAGTTCATATCAGTCATGTATCCTGACCTAAAAGTCCAAAATTTAGCAGCTTAAAACGAGAACCATATATTATCTCTCACTGTGATTGGGTTGCTGATCTCACCTTCTTAACTTATCTATGGGGCAAATGGCTGGAGGTGGGTTCAGTTGGGATGACTGGCAAGCCTTTTGCCTCTTCCTCTTTTTCATCCTAAAAAAAGCTTAGACCAGGTTTCTATTTTTTAATATATTTTAATTTATTTTAGAGAGAAAGGGAGAGGTAGAGATAGAAACATCAACAATGAGAGAGAATCATGATTGGCTGCCTTCTGGTTCATAGGTTGATGCTCAACTACAGAGCAACAGTATATGAAGTTTCTTTGTTTGGAAAGGCAGACTTCTTGCAAGGTATGCCCAGTGACTGCTGTCCCATTGACCAAAGGCAGCAAATCTAACATCAGTGAGAGATGTCTCCTACTGGGAGGGGGTGCTCATGGGAGCCACTAAAGTTACAAATTTGTCAGAAGGTCCATAAACTTTGGTGAGAAAAATATATATATTTCTGTAATAGCCTCTAAGTAAAATGAGGTAATGATAGTAATACCAGAGATTTTGACACCTCTAAATATCACAAATATTTTCTTTTTTCTTTTTTTTAAATATATTTTATTGATTTTTTACAGAGGAAGGGAGAAGGATAGAGAGAGAAACATCGATCAGCTGCCTACTGGGGATGTGCCTGAAACCAAGGTACATGCCCTTGACTGAAATCGAACCTGGGACCTTTCAGTCGGCACACCAACGCTCTATCCACTCTGAGCCAAACCGGTTTCAGCATCACAAATATTTTCGTGTCAAATTAGAATTGCTGCATCTTTCTCAAGTTGTTAAAATCATTATAACTTTGAAATTATGCTAGTCATTAGACTGACACTAAATGTTATTTGTGTTATATTTTAATTTAACTATATGTTCTCAATCACAAATTATTTTTCTTATATCTTGATAGTTGTATTTCATTATAATTTTCTTTTTAATCTTATGTATTTCATTTTATGCATTTAAAAATGTTTTTCTGAAAATGTTTCCAGCAGGCAGCCAAAACCATCCATGGCACAAAAATGTTTAAGGACACATAATTTAGAAAGTTATTTGGATGAGTAAAGGGCATTTCTATTTTCCTAAAAAGGTTGAATGGTTTCCTGGCCAGTGTGGTTTGGTTGGTTGGAGTATTGTCCCATACACAAAAAGGATGAGTGTGGGAGGCTGACAATTGCTGACAATTGCTGTTTCTCAATTTGATATTACACTCTCCCACCCCGCCCCACTCCCCCCCAAAAAAAGAATAAAAAAATTGAATGGTGATGGAAAGGGAAAGAAAAGATCCCAAGCCTGGGTTAAAAACCCAAATGGTGCTAAATGAGATTGAAGTATTAACCCAGTCACCAATAAGGTGTGTGTGTGTGTGTGTGTGTGTGTGTGTGTGTGTTTATTTTGTTTGCTTGTTTTGATGTAGTTTATTTGGGTCTCCATTTATTATTGAATTCTTTTTTCTCTCTAATGTTCAGCAATCTTACTACTGCCAAATAGTTGTGATTTAAACTCCCTGAGTCTTAGCTTCCTCATTTCAAAGTGAGATAGCACCAGAATAGAATGTTCACTCCACCTCTACGAAATACTTGAGTCATCTTGAAATACCATTATCAGGAGAAAAAAAGACTATATCCCTATCAGCTATATATACAGCTATGTATTTTCCCTCTAGCCTCCAAGGAATAAAATTGATTACTTTCTCACAAGCATGACTTTTAAAAAACCTTGATAAACAGCAACCTGGCACACTTAAATTGGAATAAATGATACAACTGACATCTCAGAAGCTCATCTGTTTTCCTGTGTGCTGGAAGCACTGACCTCAAGCTTTATATCACACAGTGCACTTAATATCTTCTTGTTGGGGTACTTTATACCATGGGACTCAAGTTGAATTTAGGAGCTATGAAGTGAGCCAATAAACAAAAGTGTTCTCCTTGCTTTCAAGCAAATGCATAATAGTATCAAAGACAGAAATCATAGATATTAAACCCAAAACCATTTATGTTTTCTAAGTCAAAACATGTAAAGGTAAATTTAGGATCTTCTAAAATACTAAACATGAAAAATAAAGATAATTTGGAAAAGAAAAAAAAAAAAGTGTTCTTTGGGACCTGAGAGTGAAACCTGAACTCCAAAGTAAAGATAATCACAAAGTCACACAGTAATTTTGCTGCAAAACCAGAGGCAGGCAGCTATGAAGGCAGGCTTTCTTTTACAGCAAAAGTGAATAAAGAAATGACACCAGGTTCAATTTAATAGGAACTATCACCCTATATAATAGTCATTTATAAACTAAGATGAAAAAATATTGCTTTCAATTGCATATAACTATATGTATGGTCACAAATAGTTCAAAATTGATGAACTTTGTAGAGTCTATGGCAGCATTTCAACTTCTTCAGAGTCAGAAACCGCAGTTAGTTGAAGTGATGTGGAAAAAAGTCATGGATGAATTAGTTTTGAAGATGGGCCTTGCAGAAGGGATGGAAATCAAACCCCAATATGGGTAAGGGGCAGATTTTCTGAGAAGAGAAAATACCTTAAACAAATGTTGGGAAAGCAAGAGTTCTGCTCTGGGAATAGTGAGAAAACCTCTTTACCTAAAGCAAAATGTAAGCAGTTTAAAGATAGTAATTGTTGACCTAAGAAATGTCCAAACCTGTAGAGAATTTTTATGAATTTACATATTTGAGCCAAACTGAGAACAATGGCCGAGAAGCAAAATCTCAAGGAATTGAGAAAATGTTTCAGAGGATGACAATTTTGCAGCTTATTTTATGCATCAGGCTCAAGGAGGAGACTTAAAGAGGGATACATGAAATTCATTGGTGGTAAATTAAGGGGGCAGGAGAAAGCAAAGCAGGAAAATCTCTGGGATTGAAGAAAAAGTAAAATAGCCCTAGCCAGTTTGAATCTAAAGATTGCTTTGGGTAGTATGGACATTTTAATGATATTGATTCTATCAATCCATGAACACAGTATATTCTTCCATTTGTTTATGTCTTCCTCTATTTCTTTTTTCAACGTCCTGTAGTTTTCCAAGTACAGGTCTTTTACCTCCGTAGTTAAGTTTATTCCTAAGTATCTTAATTTTTTGATGGGGTAAATAGGATTATTTTTTAATTTCTCTTTCTGTGAGTTCATTATTGGTGTATAAAAAAGCCATAAATTTCTGGGTGTTAGTTTTGTACCCTGCTACAAATTCATTTTATTAAGTCTACTAGTTTTTGAGATAAGGGTCTAATCTGCAAAATTTACAGGAAACTCATATAACTGAACAAAATGAAGATAAACAATACAATCAAAAAATGGGCAAAGGATTTAAATAGACACTTTTTAAAAGAGAACATACAGAAGGCTAACAGACATATGAAAACATGCTCAAAGTCACTAATCATCTGAGAGATGCAAATCAAAATTACAATGAGGTACCAACTCACACCTGTCAGAATGGCTATCAACAAATCAACAAATGACAAGTCCTGGCATCCTGGCGAGGATGTGGAGGAAAAGGAACCCTCCTGCACTGCTGGTGGGAATGCAAACTGGTGCAACCACTGAGGAAAATAGTATGGAGTTTCCTCAAAAAGTTAAAAATGGAACTCCCTTTTAACTCAGTAATCCCACTTCTAGGAATATATCCCAAGTAATCAGAAACACCAATCAGAAAGGATATATGCACCTCTAAGTTCATAGAAGCACAATTTACAATAGCTAAGATTTGGGAACAGACTAAGTGCCCATCAGCAGATGAGTGGATTAGAAAACTGCGGTACATCTGTACAGCTGAATACTACGCTGCTGTAAAAAAGAAGGAACTCTTACCACTTGCAACAGCCTGGGTGGATGTGGAGAGCATTACGCTAATTGAAATAAACCAGTCAGAGAAAGATAAATATAATAGGATCTCATTCATTTGTGGAATATAATGAACAACATAAACTGGTGAACAAAAATAGAGAAAAAAAACTATTTTAAAATATAATAGAAGTAATCCTGTTATATGCAGTTTTTTTATATTTCCTACAACTTTTGTGATATTATACTATGTTAGTACAGTTTTGGTAATATTATTATATTTAAAATATTTTTCTTGAAATATTAATGTTTATTGCATGTAATATTATATTTAAAATTGTCTTTCTTGAATTATTAATGTTTGCTGCATGTAACATTATTATACTTAAAATCTTTTTTCTTGAAATATTAATGTTTATTGCATGTAATATTATTATATTTAAAATATTTTTTAAAATATTAATGTTTATTGCATGTAAAAAAAAGAAATATTAATCTTGCTTTGTTAACTATAATTGTTTTTGTTCTGATAAAGAAAGCACATTTGGCAGAAACTGGTTTGGCTCAGTGGATAGAGCGTCAGCATCCAGACTGAAAGGTCCTAGGTTTGATTCCGGTCAAGGGCATGTACATTGGTTGTGGACACATTGGGGTGTACAGGAGGTAGCTTATCAATGTTTCTCTCTCATCTATGTTTCTCACTCTTCTATCCCTCTCTCTTCCTCTCTGTAAAAAATCAATAAAAATATATTTAAAATAAATTAAAAAAAGAAAGCACATTCTAACCTGGCTTGGAATTGTATGCGGGGGACCTGGGAGCTAACCTGGAAATGCAGCCCATCTTCCTTATCCCAGAGCTGTCTATTATCATGGAAAGATTAACAACCTTGTTGCAGAAACTAGAGGCACTAGCCCTTTGCAAATTCCCAGCCGGCATTGTCTGTCATCTGTAACCATTATACCTATTTTTATTCCTTTTTGCCCACTTCCCCATGTAATCTTTGTCACTGCATCTCATAGAAGCAGCTGGCTTATTGGCTTACAGGGGAGGTGCAGAGCAAATTTTCAAGGATGACCTGCTGCTCTCCCATAATGTCTGTATTATTGGAATAAACAGTCATACAGGATTCAACCCAGTCTCTGCTTAATTGGTTCAAGTAGTGACAGGCAGCCAGGACACATTGGTTATCCTGTTTCATTATGACCCAGCCAAACCTAGTGCCAAAGCCAATAGCCAGTCAAGCACCAGATGTGAGAGGGGGGTGACAGTGCACCAGCCAGCCCCAGGCAACTCATTAGCTGATCACAGATATATGAGTGAGAGAGCCCAGAATGACAGAGCCCATCCAGACCACCAAGCTGACTTGTAGGCTGAATGTGTCACCTCAAAGTATGCCCCTTCGGCAGAGAAATTACTTTAAACTGAAGGCCATGAAGAAGAAGCAAAAACACAAGTGCTCTCTGCCCTCCCTCATCTTCCTAAGAGCAGGACATAAATATCCCTCTGTGAAAGTGTCCCTCCTACCACCCCCAGACCAAGAGAAGAACAACTCCTACTACTAGAAACAGAAAGTCAAAGCTTACTAAAATAGCCCTTATCTTCCATTAGTTCCCCTCCCCACCCCATATATATTGCCACGGTATACTGCCCCTTGCTCCTAGAAACCCAAACCCTCTTTCCTTTGTCTAGTCATTTCTCCATAATTTGTTGCAATTTGTTAAAGTGGTACATAAACTCCAAAGCCTAATTACTTTTGAGGTTTTCATTTCCTTTCTGTGATGCCCTTTATGTGCATATAAAATAAACCTTTCCTTCAGTTAATATTTCTTTTGTCAGTTTAATGTTCATGCCCCATGCTGGAACCGGTTTGGCTCAGTGGATAGAGCATCGGCCCACAGACTGGAAGGTACCAGGTTCGATTCCAGTCAAGGGCATGTACCTTGGTTGTGGGCACATCCCTGGTGGGGACTGTGCAGGAGGCAGCTGGTCGGTGTTTCTCTCTCATCGATGTTTCTAACTCTCTATCCCTCTCCTTTCCTCTCTGTAAAAAATCAATAAAAAAATATATTAAAAAAAACAACAACAATATTCATGCCCCAAATAGTAAACTTAGTTTTTTGTTCCTCCCTAACAAGATGCATAAGCAATAAACCAATGGTTCATGTTTAAGTCATTTGGTTCAGGGCATATGAGAATGGTTTCAGATTAGGGGTGGGGATAGGCCCTTTGGCCTGGCCCTGACAAGGCATTAGAGGTGAGTTAAGTAAATGCTTGACCAAATCTTGCAGGCTGAATTTTAAGGTGATCATTTTGTATGGCCCATGAATGATGCTATAAATAACCAAATGGACTTGGCAGACAAATGTTCTCCACCCATGTTTTAGATGGATATAGTAATTGAGGAGTCTTTTTAATTATACAGAAATATGTGTGACATAAAAAAAAATATCAAACCCAGAAATCTTGTGAAACAAGGGCTGTTAGAGTTGTAGTTTGCCATTGAAAGGGCATTTCTTACTTACATATGAGGAGACCAAGGCTCAAACAGGCAACTGACTGTGGATGCCACTTGCCTCACCCCCACTCCATTCAGAGGAACTTAAATCAATGACGTGGACATACCGAAGAATGAACGCTCTCTGAACACATTGTCTGCATTCCCACTGCCAGACCTTTGCTTCAGCTGTGCATCCAGCAGAAATGCCATCTCTTCCACTCCTCTTCTACCTCCAGTTCTTCCTTTGAGTTCTACTGTTCCTAGTTTTTTTTTTTCTTCCCAGTGCACCGATCACTCCCTATTCAAAATTCTTTGGAGTATGGTGGACACCACTCACTTGTTACTCATTGAATCTTAAATCTTGGTTTTCTGTGCCTCTTTTTCCTTCATACTAGAAGCCTGGTGTGCGAAATTGCATGGCCCTGCTGACCTGTGCACACCTCGCTGTGCTCTCAGTCCTGCGTGTGCCTCATTGCACCCTCCTCGCCACACCCACTTGCCCCACCTGCCCACTGGTCACCAGCCTTGCTGCAATTGGAGCCTGTGGGCTATGGGACATAAGCCACAAGCCCCGCCCCTCTGCCACAAGCTGGTGGGGGAGGGACAAAGAGGTGCTCCATGCACCTATTGGTGACCAGTCTTTGGTTGTTATGGCATTATGGTGTTATAGTCACTTGCTTTTTATAATATAGACTAGAGGCTTGGTAGATGAAATTCGTGTACTGGGGGGTCCCTCAGCCCCCAGCCTGCACCATCTCCAATCTTGGACCCCTCGTGGGATGTCCCACTACCAGTTTAGGCCCAATCCCATGGATTAGTCCTAAACCAGCAGTTGGATATCCCTCTTACAATCCTGGACCGCTGGCTCCTAACCGCTCACCTGCCTGCCTGCCTGCCTGATCACCCTTAACTGTCTTTCCCCCAGCCTGATCCTCCCTGATTGCCTCTGCCTGCCGGCTTGGTTGCACCTAACTAGGCCCCTCTGCCAGCCAGGTGACCCCTCATTGCCCCCCCCCGCCCCATTTCAACCTGGTTGCCCCTAACTGCCCATCCCCTGTCAGTCTGGTCACCCCTTACTGTGCCCTCTGCCGGCCTGGTCGTCCCCAATGCCCTTCCCTCTCTCCCTGCTCCCCCTCCCCCACCCGCTAGCCTGGTTGACTGGTTGTTGCAGACAATGTGTTCAGAGAGCATGGTCATGGTCACTGCTAGATAGATAGATAGATAGATAGATAGATAGATAGATAGATAGATAATAAATCCTTTAAGGGTAAAGAACAGGTTTTATAATTCTCAGCTCTCCCAGTAGTGTCAGATTGGTAAATGCTGCAGTTGACTATTAGCAAAACCAATAAACTCATTATACTATTCAGTTTCTTAAATAGGCGTATATAATTATGAATTTCTATGCGATGATTCTTTGGCCCATTTTGTCCTGTTTTGCTCCTCTAACCAGGTCTTAACATAAAGGTTATGCCATTTGTTACTGTCAAAGTTAATTAAGCCTATTATAATTTGTTAACCCCTGTGCTTGCTTTGTAATTAACATTGATTAACACAAACAAGTACAAAATAGGCCATCAGCACTTTCCAAAAGAGCTGATTACAATTATATTGGTAATTCAATACACTGTAGACGATGGTTAGTAGTTTGCACTCTCTTTACACAGAGGCAAATGGTACCAAGCAAAACTAAGCCTAGAAACATAATACTTTGTTCACCAGGTTCACCTGATTAAACTTTCACCTGGTTAAACCCCGTTACAATAGTTAAAACCTTGGGTAGGATTACTGAAGGCACAGCTCCAAGTAACACGCTTCATTGTATCACTGGACAACCGAGAGAGGAAACGTTTCAAAGATGACAGACAGATGGTGGCATGTCCAGGCCCAGCAAAGCAGCCTCCAAGGCTTATGATGGACAATGATGGGGCCAACATGGCTTTTTGTTCTGAGATAAGCCCAGGATTTGATGGCAGCAGGTTGAAGATGTACAGCTATGAGCATCCAGAGTCATTGGATTTAAACGCTCAGTGATTAATAACCTTAAATTCTAACTCCTACTCAAAATGCAAAGTACATAAAACAAAAATTGCCCCCCACCCCATATTCTAATGTATGCGAGAGTGTGTTTATGTGCCTTTCTCCCTGACCTCAGAGGTCAGGTACTTGATCTTGACATCCAGATGAAGAGGAGTCTACCACGCTCACATGTGGCTGTGGTCAAATGCCAATAGGGATGGACACATGTTTGAACTTTTGCTTATTTTTAGGGAAAAAAGCTGGGATGCACAGGAGCTGCCACAGTTTGTTCAGTATAAAATAAATAAGTGGGACTCTGCCCCACGGCACTCCTGGAAAGGATTAATAAAATTGATAAGATCCAAATCAATTGGCCCTGTGCAGATGACTTGATGATGAGGCCCTGAGGTTCTCACAGCTCCCTATTACTGCTCCAGAAAGTATGCTATGGAAATCATTCAAACCCTCTAAAAGGGGTGTTAGGACAAAATGGGGTGTTTCAAAGTAATTGCTGAGAGATTTGTAATGTTCATGAAGATTTCTGAAATACTAAGACTTCTATATAAACGTGTGAGTTAGAGAGAACAAATCTGCCAGATGGAAAAAATATGGAGAAATTTGCTGAAAGTCCTATAGTGTCTAAGCATTGAACCTGGGGACCTGAACCCAAATCTCTGTGGCCTCACAGGTAGGCCTTCTCTTTTAACCCCCTTCTCTTCAGCAGAGGATTTGTTGGATAAAGTGTTAGGAATAAAAAGCATCTGTCAAAAGCACCACTGAATAGATAGAAAACAAGAAAACCACAAACACACATTGATACAAATGATCAGCCTTAAGCAAGACTATGACATTGATGGCATGTGTCTTTGGTGTCCATAGCTTTCCTTCAAACATCATACTTAGGGGCTTATATCAATCCCACCAAGGTTGAACAGTAGTCTCTCTCTCTCTCTCTCTCTCTCTCTCTCTCTCTCTCTCTCTCTCAATCTCTCTCCCCTCCCTTTCTCTCTGTCTTACACACACAATTGTTATGCCCAGACATTTTTTATTCTTTATTTTTGAAAATAATATATAAAATACATTCAGCAGGGCATAAAATATACAAATGTTAACTGTACAGCTTAATGAACTCGTGTGTGTGTGTGTGTGTGTGTGTGTGTGTGTGTGTGTGTAACCACCATCCAGATGAGGTTCAGAACATTTCCACCATCCCAGAAACCTCCCTCTCGAGCTACGCTACAGGCTTCTATTGAAAAGCCAGGTTTTTTTAGGTACCATTTTCATACAGTGATATTCACCCTTTTTAGTATGCAGTTCTATAAGGTTTGACAAGTTGTGTGGCCATCAATACAATTAAGATCTAGAAATGTGCCACCACCGCCACCATCTCCCCTGACCCCTGCCAAATTTAACTGTGTGCCTTGTAACAGATGCTTTCCTCTAACTCCACTCCCTGGCAACCCTAATATGCTTTCTGTTCCTATATGTAGTTTTTCATTTCTAGAATGCCATATAAATGGAACCATACAGTATGTGTTCTTTTAAGCCTCATTTCTTTCACTTACCATAACACATTGGTGATTCGTCCATGTGTTTTTATGTATCAATAATTCCTTCCTTTTAATTCCTGAGTAGTACTTAATTATACCACAGTCTGTTCTAGTTTATCCATTCATCTAGTTAAAGGACATTTGGATTGTTTTCAATTTTTGACAACTATGAGTAAAGCCACTATAAAAATTCATATGCAGGATTTTGTGTGAATCTGTTTTCATTTTGGGGGTAGAGGACAGAAACCCAGGAAGTGGATTTCTTGGTGCATATTGAAATATATTAAAAAAAAAAAAAAAAAAAAAAAAGCCAAACCAATTTCCAGAGTGTTTGTACCATTTTGCATTCCCACCAGCAGCGTATAAAACTTTTAGTTGCTCCATATTCTCACCAGCACTTAGCAGTGCCAAAATTTTTAAAAGCAATTTCACTAGGCATGTGGCACAGCTTTTTAAAGCTGAGCCAGTATGTTCATAGGATTTATTGCTTTCGTCAGAGTAGACTTGAAATCAATCTTAAATATCTAACTATATATATGAGAGCTACTTGGATGCATACTAATTAGGCAGTTAATATTAATGATCCTCGCTGGAGTTACTTCTCATTCAGTCTGATTTTGATTAGCTATCTACATTTCAAGCATCATTGATGCCAATTTCCTTAGCACGCTTGTTAAAGGCAAGGATCTTGCATCTTATTTGCGGCTGCCCAACCTAAAGACTATGGGTGCTCACTTCCGTTTGGCATCTTAAAAACAATCAACAACTGAATTCTCATTATCTAAAGTGTGTTTTCTGTACCCATAAAATCACACATTCCTCCAGCTTCTCCTTTTAAGAATATACTTACCAAAAACACTCTAAACTGGGGAGAGAGGGGGAAATGCTTCATTGCAGTAAACAAATTGTCACACTCAGGGGATTGCTAGAGAATTCAATCACTTTCCTGCTCTGCCTTCGCTATGCTCAGGGCTGCACATTGCTTTTCTTTGGAAGTAACCGCTGCCTATTTTTCTGACTTACTCAGAAAGCATAAGTCAGAATTGTGCTTGAAGGTGGCTTGAAGGTAGTCAGACCCTCGTCCTCTCCAACGTGTCACAGGAATGCCTCCCTGGCCTGTTTTCAGATTCTCTCTGGATCTCCGTGCTAATGCCTTATTCATTTGCATCCGTCTGCCCCATCTGCTGGTTCTAATGGTGTGCTGTCAGCAATTAGACTGTGATGCATGGGCCTCCGCCTGTACATTTCTTATATCCCTCCTCCCTCCCTGCCCAGCCTCAGCTATTTCCATCTTTCTGCCTCTTCCCCCCAATAGAGGAACATATCAGACAATTCAGCTGCATCTTTTCATTTTTCTCACTTTAAATAGATAAATGAGCACAGAGAATAAATTCAACACGTACAGAAGGGCATAGAGCTAGAAGACTTTCATTCTCTTCCCCAATTCTCTGAGTCCCGTGCTCAGAGAGAAATACTACTGTCACCAGTGTCTTGTGCCCTTCCAGAAAGAGAGAGTCTATGCATCAGTAAACATACTATTTATTTTTGCTCTTTGCAGAAATAGTAACAAGCTATAATACCTTTTTTGCATGTAGCTTTTTTTCTTATAAAACATATATCTTATAAAGAATTTATTCTCAGTATATCTGTATATTCTTCATTAGATTTGCCTCAGTCTTTTTAAGGATTGTTTAATGTTACATATTGTATATCTATAATGATTTATTTTACCAAAGTCTCTTTAAAATATGATTCAGTGACATAAATGAGACAGAAACTTCTGTCATGAAAAAGATAAGCAGAGTTAAGAGGCTCAGGGCTGATATTGGTAGCTACAGTCTCAGAGACTAAAGAGCCTTCTATCTTATTGTTCCTCTGTTCTTAGCATGTGAATTTTTCCTTGTGCTTGAAGGTGACTGCTTAAGCTCCAGCTTTCATTCTGCATTTCAGCTGAAAGAAAGATCAACATATTCCCCCTCAAGAAGGACACTTTTGAGCTCACGAATTCCTTTCAGTTATACTCCGTTTTCCAAAACCTATTCACAAAGCCACACCTACTAACTACAAGAAAGAATATGAAATGTAGTCAAAATCCAGGGAACCTGTTAAAATGTTGGGGTTCTATTACGAAGGAAGGGGGATAGAATGGTCATTGGGGTACAAAAATCAGTTTGTGTTCCAGAATTGTTGTCAGTTCATTTGCTCTTAGATACAATGCCAAAATAAAGCTATGTGAACATTCCATTTCAGACTATGTGGAATGCTTTCTAGAATTTCTGGACCACAGGGTATGTACATTTTTATTTTCATGAATATTATCAATTTCCAACTGTTGACAATATAACAATTCATGCCTATGTTGACATTTGAGAGTCTATTTCTCTATATCCTCAACAGCTCCAAGTGTGCTCACATTAAAAAAATTTTTTTTGTTCTTTATTGTATGATGGCTAAAACACAGTACCCCAAATTGTCTTAACTGGACTAGGTGGAACTTTCTCTGATTGTTAGTGAAGCTGAATCCTTTTCCAAATGTCTGGGAACCATTTGTATTTCCTTTTCTCTGAGCTGTTTCCATCATTTGCCCATGTGTTCATTGAATTATTTTCTTGTTTTCTGTAGAAATTCTAAATCGGAGAGATTAGCATTTTCAGTAGTATGCATTATACTTTCTCACAATTTTGGCTTTGTTTATGTTTCTGGGCGGATTTTTAAGAGAAGTAAGCCCTTACTTCTTTGTTTCATAAACAAAGCTGGCTGAGTTGGTTGCTTTTTGGTGATTAGACAGAGATCAAATCACATATTATCTTCCTGCTCCTCAGACTCTCTCTTTGCTCCAAACCTTGGCCTAGGTATTGTCAGCACCAGGAGCAGCCATGAGGGCAGCAGCCACACAGGCAGCTGCATCAGCCAAGTAAGCCTAATGTTTATAGCAATTGGAAAGGTGTAATCAGTCTCCACAGACAAAGCCAGGACTTACAATGGACTTATACCATTGAGGGTATAAGCAACAGGTGGGTCACCTATCTGCAGACATATGCTGGTAATATGGAAGACACCCCCTCCATTATGTCTAGCACTTTGGGTGGTAGGTGCTGCAGTTGTCAAACAGCTGCTGGATGATCAGTCCGAGGAGGAAGGGGTCTCGTACAGCAGTGTAGCTTTCCAGTCTTAATCGGCTGCACAACTCTCAGGATGTCAATGGTGATTTCTTTATGTAGGTAAATATATTCCTTTTAAAAATTTGCTACTGGGTTTTGTGACATTCTTAGGATGGTACTTACCAAAATTATACCAAAATTATATTAAAAATTCTCTCATGGTTCTCTTTTTCATACTAATAAAAATTACAAAGAGGCTCTAACTCGATATATTTTGACACGACTTCTCATTATCCTGGTCCCACTGACCCATTCATCTTCCCCCACTAATTTGATAGCTTGGCTGCATCGTAAAGGGAGACAGCAGTACTTTTTTTGCTTAATATAAGGCATAGTAATTCCACTTTCTATTTCGTATATTTTGTACTGCTATTGATATTAGTCATTACATTTTAGTTATACATTGCAGTTGATCCAATTTGCCAAGAAGTGGGGTTAAGCTCTTGAGATTCAAGCATTCAGACTCATCTGCTCACACTGTAGAGGCTGGCCATATATCAATAATTCTAAACTGCAGGGAGTTGTGAGGGGATAGAGGCAGGCTTTGGAGGTGGTTGTGGGCTGACCTGTGTCCTCACGTTTATATGTTGAAATCCTAACACCCAGTACCTCGGAATATTACTGAATGAATCAATTATCTTTAAGCAGGCAATTAAGTTAAAATGAGGTCATATAGGGTGGGCCCTAATCCAAAACAACTGGTGTCTGTATATGAAAAGAAAATGATAACGCAGATGCACACAGAGGAAAGAGCATGTGAAGACATGGGGAGAAGACAGCCATCTACAAGCTAAGAAGAGAGACCTCAGAAGAAATCAATGTGATGACACCTTGGTCTCAGACTTCTAGCCTCCAGAACTGTGAGAAGTTCAGTCAGATCTTCTGTGTTAGGTCATGTCCTCTGGACTCTGCAATGGGGGCCTGCGTATAGCAGGTGCAATGGGAGTGGTCACATAGCCAAAGTTGTGAGGGAGTAAAAGCAATGGGAGGAAGAGGACTTGAACTGTGACATGTGATGAAATTGCAGCTGGAGTCTCAACTGATCCTAAGTTCTGGACCTATGGTGGCTGTCAGGGTCCTTGTAACCCAGCAGGCTGTCCCCCGGAAGAGGACGTAAACTTAGGTGAGAAAGTTTCATGTGGCTGAGGGCAATTGCTGAGAGGACCTTAGCTGTGAATCACCAGAGGCCAGCACTGTTGGCAGTGTGAGAACCATACCCTGTTCTAGAGAATAAGCCTGGGGGTGCACTCCTACATTCACCACACCCATCTGTGCACAAGGGAAGCTCATAGCATGAAGGGACACTTTGAAGGAGCAGAACTCAGGGCAGACATGGCCCAGTGTGACCAGGAGGGTTTGGAATGAAGGAATAATTGGACAGTTTCTTTAAGCAATTGGGCAACAATTACTGAGATGAATTAGCTCCAATTATCAATATGCCATTTTTTCCAGGATTCAGATTTATAGGAGAAAAAGTCTACTTAACCTCACTTTGATCACCTACTTGCCCTTTGGTCAGAGGAGGGCATGGCCCATTGATTGTAAGTCCCCAGAAGGCAGCACAATATGGGGAAAGGTTGGTCCCCAGAAAAGGCCAGTTACAATGTCATCACCAGAAGAAAAGATATGGATACTGATCAGGAGAAAGCAACATCCAGTAGGCCCACGCCATCTCAGTTGGAATCTCAGTTTTGTGAATCTTTGGACAAGGTGTTTGAATCCATGAAATTAAGTGTTTCATCTGTAAAGTAGAAAAAATATTACCTACCTCATATAATAGTTCAGTCTTAAATTATATCTCTATATCTATCTATATGTATATGTACATAAACAAATTATGCATATGTACATGAATCTGAACAATTATACAATGTATTTATGATGCCTATATAATTATAGCCACCATTTAGGTGAGTGGCTACAGTTGCTAGGATCTCATCAATTATTTACTATCATTTTATCTAGGTGCATTTTGATTCCCTGCCCCTCCCCCTTTTTTTAGAGGAAGAGGAGTGTTTTATTTGTCTTTTTTTTTAAATTAAATTATCTGTGTACATATTTTAACATTGCTCCCCCATACATACCCTCCCTCCCCAGAGTTTTGTGTCCATTGGTTGTACTTATATGCATGTATACAAGTCCTTCGGTTGATCTCTTATCTTCCCCAGATCTCCCTAGCCTCACCGCTGTAATTTGACAGTCTGCTTGTTACTTTACTGTCTCTATATCTATCTTTTGGCTTATCAATTTATAATGTTCTTTTTATTTGTCTTTTTGAATGTGCTAATCCCCAAACTCTAGACCTGAAAAACCTGGTAGAGTTGTCTCTTTTTATAGACAGCACTGTGGAGTTACAAAGTTCTACAACTTTATATTGTGGGATGTGCATAATTTTGAATTTAAAAATATAAACTAAAAATAGGCGTGGAATGAGAAAAGAAAAAGGAGAGTTTGCCTGATAAATCTTCTGCTCCCTGGGGTGCACCTTCTCATGAGGTTCTCAGGACCAGATGGTCTGAGGAAGGGGCAAATAAGGGCAAGACAACCAGGTTTCCACACAAATAGGCTACCTGAACAAAGACCAGACACCATTAGAGTTCCAGAAGGGAGCTCCCAGTCCCATATCTTTCTTTGCTGACTGTATACAGACATTTGTCATGGGACCAGGTAGAACTTGAATGGAGAAGAGAGTGGTAAAGAGAAGGTGGGGTGAAGAGGGAGGGGATGGCATTTTCTCCCATTCATCTATTTTCAAAAATAGATCGAATTCCAGCAACAGCATGCCAACTTCACTTCCACTCACAGGCACCAAGAGGGATGGCTTCTGTGGATACTTCTCTGCTTGCAAATATTCCCTCCCCGAGGTCACACAAATCGCTGGTACATCCATTTCCCTGAAATAAATGCCATCATGCAGGTCCTCGTCTCTGTCAGAGGTTATGAGCAGCCTTGATGGAGTGGGGTAATCACATTGCAGAGTGACTGAAAGGGTTTGGGATGTGATTTCCTATTTGGTTCAGACAAAATAAAACCATTATCTGTGCTCTATCTTTTTTAAAGAGATTGTTTTCTAAACTCTTTCATGCTTGAAGCCTGTTGCAGCACAAGGAACAATATCAGCCTGTCACAATTATAGATCAGCTCATCTCTACAGTCAGCCTCCAATCTCCTTGAACTCTTTCCCAGGGAAATGATTTTTCTGAGTCTACCTTATCCCTGAGCATTTTGCCTTTTGAAAAATATGGTGCTGTAATTATCCATTAGCTCCATAGAACTGTTTGATGGCACAGACCAAGGACCCTGGGGAATGGGCAGGGAGCCATTATGAGAGACTGGGACCCTCACCACTACCCCCTTATCCCCCATCCACTCAGGAGTCAGTGGAAATGAAACATGTTGGTATAATGAGGGCAAATGTTTGCTTTAAAAGGTCAAGGGTATACTTAATGTTGACACATACAGGGTCCCTGGGAGCATTTTTTAACCACTGTGGAGGCCTGCCCAGGTCAGTGGTCTCATGTGGCCAGGCCACAGTCAGTGAAGATATCAGAGAGCTCTCAGTAACTTCACTCTTTTTTTTTTTTTTTTTTAATATATTTTATTGATTTTTTATAGAGAGGTGGAGAGAGGGATAGAGAGGCAGAAACGTCGATGAGAGAGAAACATCGACCAGCTGCCTCTAGCACACCCCCCACTGGGGATGTGCCGCAACCAAGGTACATGCCCTTGACTGGAATCGAACCCGGGACCTTTCAGTCCGCAGACCGACACTCTACCACTGAGCCAAACTGGTTTCAGCAAGTAGCTTCACTCTTAAACTTTTACCTCCTGCTATCCTAGGAAGCCATGCCATTAATGTCCTGACCCCTGACCACGTTTACTCAACAATAGCCTCTCACTAGACCCACTAACTAATTTTCAGGTATCAGATTGCTGACTACATTGCTAGGAGTTCCCATCTCAGGGGCTTTTAAGTAGCAGGCTTCAGCTCTTCCCTGCACACCTCCACACGGGGATAGGAGACAGTCCCGTGGCCTGTTGCTTCTCCCATGTACAGCCACCAACTTGACTGTTGGTTCTTTTTAATTGTGGCAAAATAGACACAACTTAAAACTTACAATTTTAACCATTTTTGTGTGTGCAGCTCAATGGCATTAAGTACACTCACATGATTGTACAACCATCATCACTATCGATCTCCAGAACTTTTCCATCTTCCCAACTTCACTGGAGCAGACCTAGAAAGGCTGGACCATTGTCCATCACAGAACTTGGTCATCTGCACCAAGATAAAAAGTCTTACTTCCACTTCCTTGTTGTGCCTCACTCAAATGTGGAATCTAATGAACAAAATAAATTGATGAACAAAATAGATCCTGAACGTGCATTTGTTAGGAGTGTGTTTTACCTTAGATAATTTTTACATAACTATTATATAATATCACTTCATTATATGGTCATTTATTTGCTTATTGAATTCCTTCATTCACTGACTATTAATTCACTGACTTATTATATGGTAGGACATCGCTGTAAGTCCTGGGTATAGATGCTAAGTGAAGATAAGGTTTGTCCTCATAATTTTATATAATAGTTTAATAGGAAGACAGTCTTTAAATAAATGAAAAAGAAGTGCATAATTGTCATTATGACAAGTCAGATGGAGAGCTACATGATGGAATAATAAAAAGCTCCTCTTGAATTCTTTTTAAGGATTAAATTAAATAACATATGTGAAATACTTTTAAACCATAGGTTGTTAGTGGCCATTAATATTTGGGGTTGACATGGCAGTCAGTTGTCTTTTTAATAGTTTCATCCATATTTTTGGCTGGACATCCTTCCTTTATCCCACTGCCCTGGAAACTTCAGATGCCACCTGCCCATACAGCCTGGAATGTACACTGCACGGAAGTGTAACCTGGCACAGGCCCCTGAAAAGTTGGCTTCAGATTCTCTGAGCAGCTGGCTTTCCTCACAGATTACGCCAGGGCAGTCGGAAACCAGCTTGTTTGGAGGGCCTGCTGGCATGGTGTTGGGGAGGATCCAAGAGCTTTTGAGGAACTGCCAAGTTCAATTTTCAAAGAGTGGCACATCTGCAGATTCCAGTATCTATTCCCAAAAGAGAAATTTGATGCTTTCCTGTCACTGAAATCCCTTGAGACCATCAGTGTGGTGAGAGTCGTTTATGTTATCAACACCTAAGCTGAGAGGTGTGAGGCAAACACATGGGTTGCAATGCAGGGACCAGTATTCCTAAGAATGAGAGGACAAGAAATGTCAGCAGAGTCTCCAAGAAGACTCTGGGAGCCACCATCATTAAATAAGAACCATAGGACTGAGGCATCTTGGGATAATTCAATCAACTCATTTAAGGTTGGAGATGAGGAAGTTGAAGCTAAAATTAATGCCACAAATGGTGATGAGAGAACAGGATAGAAATAGAAGATGGGATAAGGGAGACGATGAGTGTGGTCCTACTGAGCTTGAAGGGCTGGATAACATTAAGGTAGAAGTGTCCAGAGACAGCTGGCCATTCATACCTGAAACTTTGATAAGGGGCTGAGATGAGAGCACATCCAAACAGAAAAGGCCGTTGAAGTGATGGCAGCAGTCAAGCTGCTCAGAGAAAGCCAGGAGCCAGTTAGTACCAATCTCACTGCTCGCCCAACCTCAGCACTTGTGGTACAGGTTGAACCGTTACTGCATCCTTGCTCCCAGTATCTCCATGTGGAGCCTGCCCACCTCTGCCTTCCATGGGATTTATTGTGTACATGTCTGATAAGGACAGTCAAAAGCAGAGGGCTGAAGACATGAACTGCCGCAGCTGACTTAGGACAAAGTACTGAACTCAGCTTGCTGCAGTCCCTCGTCTGGAAATGAGGATAATGGTAGTTTCTGCCTCAGAGTGTTTGGTGAAAAATTCAAGCTTTTAACACAGTGTTTGTTAGTGCTCAACAAACATTAGCTATTATTAATGATTGGAAAGGAGCAACAGGAGAATATACACAAATAAAGAGTGGTCATCTATTTTTTTAATTCTCATACCCAAGGATATGTTTTTGTTGATTTTGAGAAAGAGAGAGGAAGAAACATTGATCAGTTGCCTCCTATACGGGCCCTGACTGAGGACCATACCTGTAACTTAGGTATGTGCCCTGACCAGGGATCAAACCCACAACCTTTTGGTGTACAGCCATGATGCTCCAACCAACTGAGCTAGGGCTGGTCATCTATTTTTGTACCAATACTACATAAAAGTAGCAGTTTGGTTTAGGTTGTAACTGTTAACAATAGCATTCATGACACCCCACATTTAAAAACATATGGACATTTGTGTATATCCATATATGTATGTAAGGATACATGTATGCACACACATGCATATATCCACATATGTACATATACATATGCCTTAGTTCTTCAGGAATTGTTATTATACCTGTTGTGTTTTTTTCAGAGCACTGATTGCAATTGCAATTATGCATTTCTTTGTGTGATTATTTGAAATCTATCTTTCATTAGGTTGTATGCATAATGAGTTTATGAAACATACATGTAAAAACATTCATGTAATATGCAGCACCGTGAATCTGTTGCCAAGCACTGACAATGGCACAAAGTAGGAGCTCAATGACAATTTGGTGGATGAATGGATGGGTGAATGGAGAGTTAGTAATAAGAAGAGAATGGCATCCAAACATTAGCTACAATAAAAGACTTTCTTAGACAAATATTATTCCAGCATCAAATAACTTGAGGGAAAGTGGATTTATTTACTTCTCCAATTCCCTAATAGACTTTTAAATTGAGTTTTGTTTTTAAAAACTTGAAGAATAAAAATGAATCATGAATGAACCAAAGATTTCTAGACCATGAATATGTGCTATAAAGTCTAAAAAACAAATTTCTCCCCATTTCTTCTTTTCAATTTTATGTGTAAGCCAACTCCTTAAAAGGGGCCTTCAATTCAACCAACTTAACCAGCAAATGTTTACTGAGCACTGATTAGTCATATGTTCCACTCACACTGTGTGAAAATGGTAAGATGTATGCCCACAAAAAAAGCTATAATATTCTAGAAGATACAGGCATTTTGAAAATTAACCAACACTAATTGAATTCTTTTTATCTTTCAAACCCTGTCCTAAGGCTGATCACTTTTAAACCTCAGGATGACTCTCTGAAATAGACAAATTATTACAATTTTATAATAAAGAAATTGAGGCACAGAGAGACATAGTTAATAGCTCAAGATCACACAGATATTCAGAGCCAGACCTTGAGAGCCTGTGCTGTTTAATTACCACATTTTATTTGCAGCCAACAGTGAGAATGGGATGGGTATTCAAGAAATTAAGTGTACAGTTTAGCTTATCTTTTTTGTTTTTAATTTTCCTTTGGGACAGTGTACCCAAGAAATAAAAACATTTTCCTGTTTGCTTTTAGAAATTGCACAGCCTTTTTGGAGCCTCTAAATGCAAGATGTGTCAGATGATTTGAATGCAGAATGCAACATTGGCCCAAGAACACTATTTTTTCATTATTTTTGGTTGTAGCAATAATTATCAGATGCAAGTTGATCCTTTATGATGTATATTGGTTTCATTTTCTGATACTTGGGATGACCACATTATTATAAAATGTGTTATTATAAAATGAAGTCAAGCCCTGGCTCAGTTGGTGGAGTGTCATCTCATGCACCAAGAGGTGGCTGGTTAAATTCCTAGTCAGCTCACATGCCCAGATTGCGGGCTCTATCCCTGGTAGGGATATGAAGGAAGTGGCCAATCAATGTTTCTCTCTCTCTCACTCTTCCTTCCTCTTTCTTTCTGAAATCAATAAAAAAAATATTAAAAAATGAAGTCAAGAATGTGTCATTATAAAATGAAGTCAAGAATAACATCATTGGCATAATCATGGAATTAAGATAAATCATCATTGACGAAGGTGTAGACATTTCCCAAATCAGCTTAAAACTCTCTGAGTAATTCTTGACCATTTACACAGTTAAATAATAAAATATCCATGTACTACCTACCCTTCCTCTTCATTGTTGAAGTATCATTATTTGTATCTCTGGAATTATCAAATATAATTTGCAACTAGCTGCCACTGAAAAATCCCGAATATATTTTTTTTCTCAAGAAGAAGTTATGAAGTGTCTTTGCCACTATTTTAAGCCACTAGGTTTTGGAGTGTTTTGCTAAAAACAACCATATCTAGAACTTCTCCTTTCCTCCAGAATGAGACACTTGCTTTGAAATGTTTCTAACACATTCCAATCATATACCTACACTTTATTTTTATTTTTTGTTTCAATATCCACACTTTCTATGAATTTTATCTGGGGCCTGATGGTTTTTTATAAATGTCTATTGAATGAACGTGCTCATATTTTGTTCTAGTTACTTTTCAATGTGCTATCTCCTCTGCTAAACTGTGAATGCCAAGGCAGGGACCATTTCTAAGGATACATAGTGGGTTCTTAATAAAACTCTGTGGAATTAAGTTTACAATGAATAACTTTGGGGCTCTGTTTAAGAACATACAAGGATGAGTTTGGCTTCCCCCTATAACACTGATTTCAAAAATTTATATTTTATTTTCAGTAAAAAGAAATATATAGTTTGTTTACAGGGAAAAACCAAACCAAGGTAAAGAAAAACCAAACCAAGGTAAAGAAATGCCCAGTACAATCCAATTATATACACAGCCTGGGCTTATAGTCATACTACATCATCTCCTGAACCTGGTCACACACACACTTGGAGATGTTTGGCTCAGAGGAATGAAGGGTGTTTGGTAGTTTGGGCTTGCATTCTAGTATTGATTCTGTCCCTACATAGAAGTTCATAGACAGACCCTTCTACTTCTTAGGGAAAGCATGTCAAACTCAAATAAACAAGGTTTAAGTTTATGTGGGCAGCAAAAATCAAAAACAAAAACAAACAAAACAAAACAAAAAAACCTTCACTTTTCATAGAAATGTAGTTTTATTTTGATAAAGACATGCTAAATACAAAGGGCTGAAATAAATGAGTAATTGTTAACATAAAATAATAGAACATTTTTTAAAAATTTAATATTTTTTTCTTGAACATTAACTTACCAGACACTGAATAACTGCACAAATTAATAAGCATAACACAAATAAACCTATTTTTCTGGTTCTTCAAAAGCAAAATGTTTCCTTTTGAGCATACCAAACAAGTCAGTACAAGACTAATGATGTGGCAACTGACTGCTGAAATATTTGCTGTTAGTATTAGTGGAGAGAAATGGTGTGCCTGCACATAAGGTGCATAAGGGAAATGAATGCAACACTATTATAGTAATCAGTCACATTGGTGAATGTTGTAGCTCTTTATTAACAATTATGTATTACAGGATATTGTAAAAATTAAGTTACGAAGTTTTTATTAAAACATTTCTTACATACCATTATATTGGCTGGGCCACAAAAATATTCATAGTGGGCCACATGCGGCCCACAGGCTGTGAGTTTGACATGCTCCTCTTAGGGTCTTGGCTCCCTATCAGCAATCTAAGGCTACTAGAGAATGGTATTTTTAAGCTGCAGGCTCCCCTGCCAATATATTAAACTAGGGGCCAGTGCACGAATTCATGCACCTTGAAAGGAACTGTGGGCCACCAGTCTGCAGTAGGGAACAGGGGTGAGTCTAGGCCCATCATCTGCACTCCCACCTGGCCGCTCGCACCATGGCCCTTGGTCCTCTCTCTGCTGGCAGCCCTGCTCCCACTGCCACCACTCCCACACACTGATGGCGCTGGCCCCACTAGCACCTGCTAACAGTGCAGAGCAATTGGGACTGTTACCAGCAGTGGGTGCAAGCAGCAGCTGCTGCCCCCATTGCCCTTCAGGAGCAGCGGGAGGTGGAGAAGCCCTTAGGGGTGATCAGGGCTCACATCTGTTGATGGTGCCAAGTGATCAGGACTGGCACCAAGTACTGGCAGTCCATGCGAGTGGCAGCTACAGCGCCAGCTGCAGGTGAGAGCAGGGCCAGTGCCAGGAGTGGTACAAGAGGTAGCTCTGGTGCTGGCAGCAGGTGCAAATGGGGCTGTTGCCAACAGCAGGTGCGAGAGGGGGCTGCCAGCCTCAATCACCCCTCAGGAGCAGGGGGAGCTGGAGAAGCCCTGAGGGGCAATCAGGGCCAGCAGCTGTCGCTGGCACCCACAGGACTGTAGTGCATGGGAGTAAAGAATTTTCAGTAACCACCAAAGGCTCACCCTGATGACAGTGACTGGCACCCTGCCTTGGTCTGGCCCCTGCTCACCTGCTCCACCATCCCATCATGACCAACACCTGCCATGTTCCACGCTCTACTGCCAACACAGATCATGTTCTGTGTGTGCCCCCTGTGGTCAGTATGTGTCATAGCAACCAGTTGTTCAGTTGTTGGGTCAATTTGCATCTTAGGGTCTTATTATATAAGATTAGATTCACTGACAAGGATACCCAAAGAGGGCGAGGGTGAAGGGAGTGATGGGAGGGGAGGAGAGGGAGAGAAAAGGAGAGGGAGAGGGAAAAGGGGAGAGAAAGGGGGAGGTTGAGAAATATGGTATAGCAGTAGATTGAATGCCCTCAAGAGAAAAAGTGTATTTTCAAAACAAGGAGTCATTGTCTTTCTAGATTCCTCGGCTTACTGCTGCCTACAAAGCACTCAGCTCTACAGAATTTACACCAGGGTCCCTTCAAATATCAGGTCAGGTCTCAAAACATTTTTACTGTCAACTTAACAAAGAACAAATCTTCATTCTAGGTGGAGAGGGAAAAGAGCCAGTTCTCTTTATACCTAGGGCTGCCCTTGAAAATATGAGCTTATTAACCTCTGAATAGGTGAGTGAAAGACTAAAGGACTCCTAGGACCAAACTCAGCCAAGAGACACTCCGAGGGGTGTAGGTTTTATTAGTAATATAACCTCTTCCTTTATGGGGAGCTGTCAGGCAGCATGGACCTTAGCAGCAGAAACCGCCCAACTGCTCATATCTGAAGGCCTTGGTTTGAAAGCATATTCTCAACAGGGTCTTGATGTATTTTTAAGAAGACAGGCAGGAATTACTTATTCCTCCCAGTGTATGATTTCTCATTTTTCTTCCAGCAGAAATAGAGAATGGATTGCTTTGGGATTTGCAAGCTTCCTAAGCATTCGAGAAGCTGGCAGTTAGAATGACAGTAATGACTTAGGTCTCCTCTGAGGGTGGTCCCTTCATTACTGGGACAGCCTGAGCTCCTGATCCATCATTCACACCCTGCCACTCTATCCCTGCTCCACCTCCCACTCTGTCCATCACAGTGTGCTCCCTGAATGTCGGGCTCTCTCTCTGGGACAGAGAGCCTGACCTGCCACCCTCCCAAATGAGGCACAGTCTGGAACAATCTCTACAGGGTTCTCTTCCCCTCCAACACACATGCATGCACACAAACACACCCATGTAGACAAAGTGCACACATGGACTTAAAAAAAGGAAACTTTCACTTAAGTGAACACTGTAAGCAATCTGAGAAATGAGTAATGAGGCTTAAGAAGAGAGGTGTGGGAGTTGGATGAGTCAGCCCCATCTATTTCAATTTGATGAAGGCTAAGGAACCAAGGTTATTGGTTAATTATATGTACCAGGATTGTAAAGCAAAGGAAGGAACCGAGTTTCATAATACACTCATCATATCTTTGTCATATTTTTCTAAAAGACAGTTCTATGAGTGACCAACTATATGCAGCAATATGGAAGAATATCATAGATGTAATGTCAAGCAACTACAGAAGACACAAATGAGTATTATATATTCTTCTTTATATTAACACACACACACACACACACACACACACACACACACACACACACACCAAAAAGAGTGGGGGCAGATAAGTCATGAAAATGGTGGGCTAGTAGCTGAAAAAAGACCCAAGGGCAGTCTGTGGTCTGATCATGCCCCATTTCTTAATCAGAGAGCCAGGTATGTGCAAATAGTGTTTTTGTGAAATCCATCACTTTTATGCATAAAATAACAAAGGTCTGATCATATTACTTCCCTGTTTTAAGGGGTTTCTTGGCTGGCCTTTCACTATCTATACATGTAGAATTCACAGTGTAGTTTCTCATTGAAACAGTGTAATGAATGTTGGTTGTAAAGACCCAAGAAAAGCCAAATAAGGGCTGGGCTGCTCCATATGTGAAATCTCTTACTTTTTCTGGTTCCCCCTAAATCTTGCTAAGCCCTATAGGGCTGAGCTCAGGAATCAGAGGGCCTGGGAATATATCAGGGACATGGAGTCAGCCCATGGCCAGCTCCAATGGTAGGGAGAATGGGTATGAGAAGAGTCAAGAGTGCAGGGCTGAATGCTCTGAGAGTCAAATGTTGTTTTGCTCTGTAAAGTACATTGCAGTTGTTTCTGGTATCAATACCCCATTTTCACAAGGCACTTACCCTTTCCCCAATCTCAGCCCATTCAGCAGCCTGGCTGAGCATGTGATTCTTGACTAGCCAATAAGAGCAGACCCTGGCCAGAGGTACTGGTGCACAAGCCAATCACAGCTCAAACAGGGCTCAATTCTAAGACTTCTGATATGATTATTAAGAAAGGAAACAGCTGGAGTTGACTGACTGTTCCATCTGGTCAGGATAAGGAGAGCTTACCTGGAGATGGAGCCAATGCTGGGGCCAGCTGGGTTCAGAGGTAAAGGGTTGGGGACTAAAGCCTGATGACATCATTTGAGCCCTTCCAGTTGTCAGCTCCTCTGAAATGCATGATTCTGCCATTTAGCCTGAATGACCTCTTCTCCAAAGCCTTCCTACTAGCACAACCACCACAAGCAAGCACACAGGCCTGCTTCTCTCTCTCTCTCTCTCTCTCTCTCTCTCTCTCTCTCTCTCCTTCCCCCCCCCTCTCTCTCTCCCTCCCCCCCCTTCTCTCTCTCCCTAGAGTTCCCAACTTAAATATTAAAATGGAAAGTTAGACACCTTAAACTTCTTAATCAGATGCCACCAGAAGGCAAAACTGAGCAAAATTCAGTCCACTGTTTTTAGCTCATAGCCTGGTAAAAGGGAGAAAACAAATACAGCTGGTTGAAGAATCTGAGTGCAGACACTGGGGTTTGTATTCAAACTCAGACTCTGATTCCAAAGCCTGGCAAATCTAACCTACTCATGCTGTCTCTCTCTGAACTGTTAAAGATGTTGGTACAGGCATTTTCCTTAGTGGATTTCCTCTTGGAGACAGTTTTTAGTTGGGAAAGCTTTGCCCAATGGCATACAGAGATGTGGGTGAAGGTGGGGGCTGGAAAGGGATGGTCTTTACTCAAATGTGTCCTTCACTGGCCTGAGGCTGTGAAATGGTTCCTAGAGACAATTATTTGTTTGGCTGGTCTATGCCTCACACTCTCAATGGATTTGGAGACTTCCAGCTCTCACTTTGCCAAGTTCAGCTGAAAGTCAAGTTGGATGAATGGCATTTGTGACATGAACTCTAGCCCCTCCTCACCGCAGTAAGGCTCCTTGAGGAACTGGGAGAAGCCACTGGTTTCTGCCACCACAGCCGCTGTTCCTCAAGACTTCACCACTTCTCCAACATTTTCAATAAGCTCATGTTATCCTCCCCCTTGTCCTGCCTTCCCTCCAATATGCCACACCCAGACTTACTACAGCAGAGACTCTCGGTACCGGCAGAGTGGTACAGAGAGGAAAACTCTGGAAATCCTAAACTGGGACGAGCTCCCTCTTATGACTTCATTACCTAGAGGAGGAAAGCAGTACATCCTAAATCATGCCTACGAAGCTGGCCCATTTTTATATTACCTTGACCTCAATAAAAAATTAAAACAATGTCCTTTTGATGCTGGGTAGCACCCAGAGAGGCCAAGGGAGACCTCAACCCAATACAAGAATCCAGGTTCTTGTTTCAGCCTCAGAAAGGATTTGAGAGCATGTCAGAAGGATTTAGCAAAACATAGTACATTTATCAGAGCAATAGTACACACTTGAGAAGTGAGACCAGGAGACCCTGAAGAATGAGATGTGCTGATGGGGTCTGGGTCCCTCTTCTTCAGATAGCAGTTTCTTTGTTGGGGTGGGGCATTCCCAAACCGTAATGCAAATTTATTATAAAGATATCATAATGGCTTTGTTGGTGACTTTTAAGTCAGCATGGCTGCCAAATCTGATTGAGACCAGTTTTGCTTACTTCAATTACAGAAAATTGTGGAGGAGATGGAGGAGGGCGTGGAAGGTGGTCAGTGAAGGTCACATATGGGATTTTCCAGCCAAGACAGAAAAGAAGAGCTTGAGGCATTTGTTTCCTAGTCTAGCTTTCCTGCCTCACTTTGAATAATGCCACTGAATTGACTCAGCCTTCTGTAGGCCAAAGCAGCCAATTTCTTGATAGCTTTCTCTCTATACATTATTTCTCTACTGCCTCAACAACAGGTTCTCTTATCTAGATTCTTGCTACTCTAAGTGTGGTCCGTGACTGGCAATAGCCGTATCCCCTGAAGCTGCTTAGATTGGCACTCTGTACCCTCAACTCAGATCTGAATTAGAACCCCCACTTAGTAGGAACCTCAAAGAATGCACATTTACATCTGAGAGACACAGAATAGATCAGTGGTACTCAAACTATAAGAGCATTAGAAGTCCTAAGAGTCCTTGTGGAAACCTATTAGGTGTCCCATGCATTTGTTAAAGGAGTGATTGATTCTGGACTGGAATACCAGGGATGAATTCTTTTGGAAACCAGCCAAATCTTTTGTGCCTAACAGCCTTACCATCAGCAGCAAACATGACTGTCCGTCTTTATTTCCCTCTGCCCACATTGTTTTGGCATCTTCTCCTTCAGCTACCTGCTCATTGCTCTTGTCCTGCGATATCTTTCCACAAAACTTTAGAAGTACCAACCAGTGAACAGAGAACTGGATTCATTTGTTCCCTCCACCTCTGGTCTTACTGAGCACTCCCTGACTCTGCCCCAAGTTGGCCATTCCCCAAGTGCTCCCGTATCATTGCTTCTCCTTCTTGTACAACCCTTACTCTTCAGGGCTTGGATGTGGTATGGCTTTTTCTCCCTTTCAGATCCTTTCATCTTCCTGGGATCTCTTTCCATCCTCTGAGGCTCTTGATTATCATTTCCTTTCCCCTGCATGATAGCATCAGTAATTCTTTTTTTTCCTCTCATTTTTTTATTAAGGTATTTTTTTCTCATTTTTTAAATTAAGGTATTATATCTGTACATATCTTTCCATTGCACCCCCCCCCCCGAGTTTTTCGTCCATTGGTTTTGCTTATATGCATGTATACAAGTCCTTCGGTTGATCTCTTATCTCCCCCATATCTCCCTATCCTTCCCGCTGTAATTTAACAGTCTGTTTGTTGCTTTACTGTCTCTGTATCTATCTTTTTGTTCATCAGTTTATAATATTCTTTATTATCCATAAATTAGTGAGGTTGAGACGGAGTTATCCCTAGCCCTCAAAACCCCTGGACTGGGAGAAATTCGCTCTCTTCCACCATGCTGCCGGCGTTGGTGCGAAGAGCACATGCTAGCATGGTGAAGGCTCTTTTGTTTATTGCATCGGACTTGGCTCCCTGGTGGTCCTTGGGGGATCACGAAGTCTGGGCATAACATATGGGGGCTCGTCCAGGATCCCCACCCAGGACCATGAGGGACCCCAATCCGGAGAGCCTGACTGGCCGCGGTAGGTGTGTGAGCGCTCTGGAGGGACGTAAAACCCCTCATGGAATTGGTGCCCGAAGACGCCTGGTGGACGCACCATGAAGGCCACGGGCAGGAGGATCAGAAGACGTTCTGACCTCCCTGGAGGGCCCTAGAGGGACCCTCATGGGGAGAGGAATGAATCCTCTCCAGGACGAGGTGAGCGGCGTGAGCCGTTGCCTCACCTGTGGAAAGTGAGCCTTTCCCAGGTCTGAGTTTGGTATCTGTGGGCGACATGGCGCCCCAGGATGGAGCCGGAGAAGTGTGGCCGGCATGGCGGTGCGGGGCCCCCTGGCTGCGTTGGGTCGGAGGGGGTGCTCCTGCGGGGCTCAGTCTGCGTGGTGGAGCACGGCTGGGCAGTGGTGGCCTGGCTCGGGGAGCAGGCACCTGGGTTAATTTGCTGGCTGCCCGGAGAAGGGGAAGTGGAGCCGGGAAGCCGCTGGGGCAACCCGCGCTTTCTCTCTGGGGGCCGCCTGAGTAGCGTGGCTGGGGCTGCAGTGGCAGCAGCCTCGCTCCGGGGGCCTAGGCTCTGGGGGCCTGGGCCGGCATGGAGGCATCTGGTCCTTGGCGACATCGGGTACTGGAGAAGAGCTCAAGGGCGAATCTCTGTGCTCAGTAAAGTGAAAAAACCAATTCAAAACGAGTGCATAGTTTTGGGCTGTGCTTAAAACTTTTCTGTGTACAGAATGAGCTTTAAAAATGGTGAAGATAACCGGGAGATAAATTAAAACTAGTTTCCCAAGTCATTGTAAGCAGCTTTTGAAATTCCCAGCCTTGAGGCAGAAACTAGACGATAATGGCTGAGAGGCTTCTGGTAAAGAATGTGTTCATTTGCATTTGAAATGCTGCTCCAGCAGCAGGTGATTGGTGGTGAAGCAGCCCACAATGGTTCCTCTTCCTTGTCATTGGTATCAACTAAGCAGAGTCATATAGCTACTTAAGTATGAATTGTGATTGACCTTTGATTTTCTGACATTGTCTTAAATCCTAGTAAACTGCCTCTGGTGTGGAGAGGTCTAGGGGAGGCCGGAGAGCAAGACTATTAGCTCTCCTACAAAGAGATTATTCAGTGCTTTGTTTGAACTTCAGGAAAAAAAAAATTTTGAGATCTGAAAAAACTGTATGATTAGATCTGTTGCTGAAACTTTACCCTAAATAAGCAGGATGTATTAGAAATGTAAATCTAAAAAACTGCCAAATATATTTGACTTGCCAGCTTTAAAAGCTCAAAGTATAAATTGAATCAGGAAAAGTTAATTGCTGTAACTAGATGCCTAGAATATGGCAGGCTAAACTGTATTATATGTGTTAAGAATAAGCAGTAATGATCAAAAATCTCAAGGGTTGATTTATTCTCATTTGTCAGATGAAAAAGTATGTAATGCTTACACTTAAAAAAATTATTTTAAGTCAGTTTTTCTGAAGTAATGTTTAATGTAACATGAAACTTTTATATTTGATTTGTTTTGTTTTGCTTTTCTCATATGCCATTGTTGTTGAATTTGGGCTTGTACCTGCATCTTGTATTTTGTTTAAACTTTGGGAATCATTTTTACTTTCAGTCATGTGTATCTACTTTATAGGTTTAAGTAGACTTCATCACAAAGGTTTATAATTTATTTAGAATTGTGTTAAAACAATGTGAAAACAATTATTTGTATGATTTAACCCCCTACGACTGCTTGGACAATTTTCACCGATGTTCTGCGGGGGGGAAGTAGAGGGGGCTTAGAAATGCAGATAGATCTGTATCTGTAGGAAAAATGTGGCATTTTGAGTTTCAAGAGGCTGGAGGCCTGGGAACAGGTACTGGACCTGCTTCCTCCTCCCTTGCCTATTCTTTAAAATTTGAGGCATGGTTATGTATTTTCGGAAGATAAGGTTTTTATAAAAATTATAAAGATTATGTCCTGGCAGGTTAGCTAGGCGAGGCAAGCCTGTTAGTTTCCTGATGGGCATTGGGGCACCCTATTTAGTCTTGAGAGAGCCAATAGGACCTGTACATCAGCCCAGGAAGCCACCGGACAAACTGCCTGTTTTCCTTGGACATCAAGAAGGACTGTGGTCCTCGGAAGGAACACGTACTGGGGGAATGCAGCTGTTGAACTGGTCCAAAGTGGAACAACGGATCTTTGAGGAGCTAAAGAAGGCTCTCATCTCAGCAGCTGCCCTAGCCTTGCCGGACGACGCGGAGCCCTTCCACCTCTACGTGAGTGAGGTAAGAGACATTGCCAAAGGGGTTCTCACTCAGACTCTAGGTCCCTGGAAGAGACCTGTTGCCTATCTGTCTAAGAGACTGGACCCTGTGGCAGCAGGGTGGCGAGCGTGCTCCCAGGCAGTGGCCACCACAGCATTGCTGGTGAAGGAGGTATAAGACTCTGGCCATCATCCCTGCCGGCCTGCTTCCAGATGATGATGAGGGAACCCATTCATGACTACACAGAGGTAACAGATGACAAGGTACTGTTCACGGATGGGAGCAGTTACGTTCAGGATGGGACTTGATATGCAGGGGCAGTGGTAGTCACCTTGGACCACACCATTTGGGCACAGTTCCAGAACTTTTGGCCTTAATCCAGGCCCTTTGATGGAGACACTGTGCCATCCACAGAGGAAAGAGGGTTACCAACTGCAGCCAGAAGGAATTGGCTGAACAGAAGCAAGCCACTGAAGGACAAGATGGTTGATGGACCCTCCAGATGACAAGACTGTTGGTCCCAGAGGCTCTAGGTCAGAGTTGCCTGGTGACACCAGGTTAAGTGTCACCAACTTCTGAACTTCTGTGAGGCAGAGTTGCTAGAAGTACTGTCTGTGCACAGGTAAATGCTAAGCAAGGTAAGGGGATCCCCCCTGGGAATTCAGGTCCCAGGGAACCTCCCCAGGAGAGCATTGGTAGGTGGATTTCAGAGATTAAACCACCAGCATTAAGGTCTAGTTTTTATAGACACTTCAGATTAGGTTGAGGTATACCCCACTGTCAGACAACAGCCCCACCTTGGTAGCTAAGGTATCTCAGAGTATGGCTCTAGCCTTAGGACAGGTAGGTGTGACTCGGGAGGAAGGGGGTTTAACTAAATGTGTCTTAGAATCGGCGAAAATTGGACCAACCCCCTGTCCTTTGCCCTCTTGAGGGCCAGGTGTACCCCTTACTGGGACAAGTTTCCCCTTTTTGGGAGGGGATCATGTATGGTAACCATTTCCTTACTCAAGTCCTTACAGGCTCTGCAGTTTGCTTGTTCCAGATGCACTGCCAGTGCCCACCGCAGACCCTGTAGCCCCGGAACTCAATGTGGGTAAAGAAATTCACTGCCCAAGGACTCAAAGGGATGCTGCACTGTTATCCTGAGCACGCCCACTGCTGTTGAAGTAGATGGCACCCAGACCTGACTACATGACTCCCAGCTCCTGCATGGCCTGGATCCTGGCAACTACAGGCCAGGAGGAGAACTGATACTTGCAGGAGGGGAACTGGACTTCAGTGAGGACAATACTGATGGGAAGTGTGGTACTAAGGGTCTTGTTAACTGTATTTGTTGTTTATGCTGAAAGGAAGTAGGCTGAGTCAATGATTTGACTAGGCACATTAGACAAGGAAGGAATGAGAGGGCAGGGCGGGGCAAGGATGAGCTCCCGACTCCACCCCGCAGGGCGGAGTTATCCCTAGCCCTCAAAACCCCTGGACTGGGAGAAATTCGCTCCCACCCCGCAGGGCGGAGTTATCCCTAGCCCTCAAAACCCCTGGACTGGGAGAAATTCGCTCTCTTCCACCATGCTACCGGCGTTGGTGGGAAGAGCACATGCTAGCATGGTGAAGGCTCTTTTGTTTATTGCATCGGACTTGGCTCCCTGGTGGTCCTTGGGGGATCACGAAGTCTGGGCATAACAAGGTCATGTGGTGTTTCTCTTTCATTGACTGGCTTATTTCACTCAGCATGATGTTCTCCAATTCCATTCAGGTTGCTGCAAATGATAATAATTCCTTCTTTTTTATGGCAGCATAATATCTCATTGTGTAGATGTACCAAAGTTTTTTGATCCAATCATCTGCTGATGGGCATCTAGGCTGTTTCCAAATCCTTGCTATTGTAAATTGTGCTGCTAGGAACACAGGGGTGCATATTTCCTTTCTGATTGGTGTTTCTGGTTTCTTAGGATATATTCCTAGGAGTGGGATTACTGGGACGAATGGGAGTTCCATTTCAGTTTTTTCAGGAAGCTCCATACTGTTCTCCAAAGTGGTTGCACCAGTCTGCATACCCACCAGCAGTGCATGAGGGTTCCTTTTTCTCCGCAACCTTGCCAACACTTGTCCTTTGTTGATGTTAGCCATTCTGATAGGTGTGAGATGGTACTGCATTGTTATTTTGATTTGCATTGTATCAGTAATTCTTCACCCAAACTTCCCTTCCCCATCCATTCTCCACTGGAGCAATAAAATATACTGAAATGCAAGTGGACTGCTCCATTGTCCTAAGGATAAAAATCGGGCTTCTTACTTTGGTGGTAGTATTAAGATTTGTACCAAGACCCATCTCCTATAATCCCTGTCTTCCTTCTACACTACTGCCATTCTGTGCTCCAGGCATTGTAATCTGCCTCTCCCATGAACCATTTATACTCTCCACCTCCCTTTGTCTCCCTAATCCCTACTTACTTTTCATAACTCAATTTAAGTGTTGTTTCCTCTAGAAAATCCACTCTGATCCCCAGGCTCTTGTGGGTTGTCCTTGAAATATGTGACCAAAATACTGTTATCTCCCTATGCACTGTCAATTTTATAATTGCCTTTTACTTAGCTGCTTGCTGCCCATACACAGTTTAGGGTTTATGACTCATTCTCTGTTTGCACTACTGAGGATTCTGTTGAGCTGCAGGTTACAGAGACTGTTGGCAGTGAAACAGCACCAGGTGTTGGATCTCAGTTCAGCAATCTTGGTACTTGAGTTCTGGCTAAGAAAGACTTCAGAGTCAAGACCCAAACTATAAGAGACAGTTTATTTGGAAAGTCTCAGAGGAAAAAGAAGTGAGTTGAAAGCACTTCTTAAGGGATCTGGAGGTCTAAGGTAGGATCTCAATAGAATATTCATCAGCTTTCTAGGTGTGCCCTTGCAGGGTTGAGGGCTTCACTGATTGACCAGTGCCAGGGCAGGGGGTCATTCATTAGTCAAAGCAGCTGGTCTTGATATCAGTCTTGGGGTGGCTCATCTAATTTTGCTGCTTCTCTGGGCCTGGGGCAGAAATACAGCTGAGGCCTAGATGTCATCTCCAGGAGTTAATGTTTAAGGGAGTAGTCATGCAAGCGTTTGTAGTTTTGCTCATTGTTAGGCATCTGAGGCTCTCTGCCATGTTGACCCCCTGTACCTGACCTATCATTCATACTCTACTCGTGCCCATCTAACCATCTACCTCAAAACGACCCAAACAGTGGTTTAAGCAGATTAGGAGGTTTGTTTTCCTCACATAGCAAGAACTTTGGAGGAGGTCCATTCCAGTGATTTGATAATATAACTGATATTTCCAGATTTTTGCTCCAACATCTTTAATATATAGTCTTTGTTCCTCGTGTTCATTTTCTGGTCCTAAGGTGGCTGTTTGTCTCCAGCATCCATCTACTATCTAGAAATGGTTAAGGGTGAAGGACAAAGATGCCTGCTAATGGAGTCACCCCATTCCCAGCTGCAAGGAGGGGTTGGACATATGGTTTATAACCAGACACCCTGCTGCCTGAACAAAATCAGGATTCTTTTCAATAAGGAAAAAGAAGATAATAGATGTTAGAGAGGCAATGGTTAGTGTTTGCCATATCCAAGAATCCTTAGAACTTAGCAGCATTAAGGCCTAGCCAAGAATAGGACTCAATAAATATCGATTGAATGAATGAATGAATGAATGAGCTATAATTAATACATTTAGCTCAATATGAGGACATAGAAGAAATACATTGGAAAAGGATAGATGGAGTGAGGGGAGTAGTAATTGACTAATCTACTCTTTGATAAGGGAGAGAGACCCTCCTACACTCCTCTGGGTCCTTTTCTCAGGTTTTCATGATCCATTTTTCCAAGTTCCCATCGCCCTAGGGCCCTAGTACTTGTTGCCACTTCATTGGTCAGCCCTGGAGCTCTGTGGAATCTCATGCCAGTGTGATCTTCTCAAAGTGCTGTAGGCTCTAACTTGCTCCTCTTCCAGGTTGAGACAATTTTTATCATCAGGTAACCTGAAAATGCAAATGTTCGCAAAAGACGAAAACAAAACACCTGCAAACCAGTCTTAATATTTTGTTGTAGAACCACCTAAACTTTTTCTATAAATACATTTTTGAGAAACAAATGTGCAATACACATTACTTGCTGTTTTATAATTCCTCCATCTACTTTATCATAAACATCTTTCCATGTCAATTAACACTTTGCCAGGATTTTAAGTGTTGCTACCTTGGATTCCATTGTAATGTCTTGTTTGTACTTGATCTTCACTTTCCACCCACAGCTTTACAAATCAGACCTCCGGCTGAAATCCAATATGTCAGCTTGGGTTCTATGAGAAGCAGATGCCAGGATGGAATGAGAAGTGCAAGTAATTTCCTAGAGGAAAAGCCTTTAAAGGGGAAAGGGGAGGAGGAACATAAATAGATAGGGACAGTCTTCAAAGCAGATATAGGCCTGAGTTTTATGAAAAGACAGAGGGAGGAGGGATGTGGATTGATTGAATGGGTGAGTCTCAGACCACAGTGCAGCTCTGAGAAAGTAGCAACAATGCCAATGGAGAGTCTGTGAACAAGGGTTGTCCGTTAGAAGAATCCTGACAGACATAACGTGGGTCTAATACACCCCGCCATGTTTTACCATTTGCTGGCAGCAGCGTGGTCTCAGTGTGAACACTGCAGCAGCTGGAGGCTCTCAGCCAATACCCTTCCTCTTGGTAGGTTCTCTTAGAAACTTCATGGATGCCATATGCATGCTCTTGGAGGTTCAGTCATTTCCAGCAGTGTGTGAAGATGGAGCATTACCTAATTAGTCTATAATAATGAGCTAGCCATTCTATGCCCAGAAATTAAGCTCTTCTGCTAGGGCAAATATCAAAGAAGGCTCCCAAGTAGGCTGACCCTTCCTGGCAGCAGTTGGGGGTCATGCTGCTCACAGTATTTACTGTGGATGAGCAGTTTGCCTAGCTGATGCCAGAGGAAGGACACCCAAGTCAGGATAAGCAATAATTAGGAGATAAGTGAGCCCATGGTGTATGGTATGAAGAATCATGTGCTTTCTCAGAACAATTACTCTTGTAGGTTACTGCAGGAATGCATTCTGGGTTCCTTATGATATCCATCAATCTCAGTCTGTATTGATCTCTGAAAATTGTGACTACTTGAAGCATGCCTCTTCTGGGAAACTACTACAGCCCTCCTTGGCAGAGAACTTCTACTATAACTGTTTCAGCACATGTCAGTTCTGCCTTTAATCCTAGATTTGAGAACTCACATTTTTACAAAAGGCTTGTTCCCTAGAAGCTGAGCCTGTTTGGGGAACTTTGGTGCATTTGCTTTGTTGCAGGAGCACTCTCAGAAGAGTGAGGGAAGCCGGAGAGAGGAGGGAAAGAAGCTAAACTAGGAGTTGGCCTCAGGGGAGTGGAGCTTTAGCTTGTGCCCACAGGGAACTCTGGAGTATGAAATACACCAGAGTTTTCCTGCCTCAAGGCAAGGAGGCCACTTTTTGTGTATCTGTGTCAGTTAACCATTGGCTATGAGCTGACTCCAATGGAAAAGGGCATATAATCTCCCAGGGAATCAACTCCCATTTGGCTGAAAATAATGATCTGTAGTACTCAAAGGAGGTGGAGAATGATGAGACTCAATCAGATCATAACCATTATCTGTTAACCATCTTTGAGTAAGGTACACCCATTGTTTAAAAAAATGGGAGGGGGGAGCAAATGTGTAAAGGGGCCACCTGGATCTCTACCTCAGCCAGTTATGGCTGGCTTAGCATTGCCAGTTCATCTGACATTTTGAAAGAAGCTGGAAGTCTGAATTATTGCTGATTTTTAAAAATGTTGAACAAATACTGCGAAGGCCAAACAAAACCCTCATGTGGGTCCCCAGTGTACCCATCTCTGTGAATTCTTCCTGCTTAGCACAGCAGAGCCACTTCCCCTAACAAGCATGCTTCAGATCAAGGTTAGGAGCTGAATGGGGACACAGTGTAAAACACAGTAGAGTGATCAACTGGAATTAGGTTCTGCTAAAAGTGGCAGAAAATCAAAAATAGAGAAAAGCTATGTACTGCTGGCTAATAGGTCAGTTCCATAATATTCAGGGACTCAGGCTATTTCTATTTTGGGCTCAGCCATATTTAAAGTATGGCTTGTCTCTTGTGATATAAATCTGTGCTGTTCAATACAATAGCCATAGAATAGGCACTCTGTTGAAATGTAGCTAATCCTAATTGAGATCTCAAAAACTTAGTATCATAAAAGAAATATTTTATTAGAACATACTTTGCATGTTTATACTTTAAAAAATGTGGCTATCAGAAATTTAAAAATCATGTGTTTGGCTCAGACAGAACCGATCTTAGATAACAGCCTGAGCATAATCCATCACATACTTCCACATTCCAACCAACAGAAAAGAATAAGGGCAAAGAGGGCCATTTCCCTGCCTTTTAAGGATGTTTCCTGGAAGTTGCATGTGGTAATTTTACTTATATTCCTGTTACCATCAAGCCACCTGAGAGTGAGCTGGTGGGAGCTCTCCTTTCATTGGCTCTTATCAGATCAAGAGATAGAATTCAGATGAGTGACATACAGCAGTGTTGAAGCAAAGCAAGGAATTTTACTAAGGAAGCAAACAAGCGAATTTATTAAGAATATACTTGGCATTGCCGAAACCGGTTTGGCTCAATGGATAGAGTGTTGGCCTGTGGACTGAAAGGTCCCAGGTTCAATTCTGGTCAAGGGCATGTACATTGGTTGTGGGCGCATCCCCAGTAGGGGATGTGCAGGAGGCAGCTGGTCGATATATCTCTCTCATTGATGTTTCTAGCTCTCTATCTCTCTCCCTTCCTTTCTGTGAAAAATCAATAAAATATATTTTTTTAAAAGAATATTCTTGGCATAAAGTATAAGCAGGCAACTCAACTAGTCTGAATGCACTGCCTGGTGAAGGTTTAAGGGTTTTATACTTCCACCCCTATAGGTTTCAAGGTTCCCCTGCCAGACACACTAGATGTTCCCTTTTAGATTGTTGCAGCTTTTCCCAGAATTTGTTAGAACATCTGGTAATTTTATCTTGTCAAGTCCCAAAACTGCTTACCTCTTTGTTAAGTGGATGAGAGAAACACCCCTTTTTTTTTCTTTTTCCTTCCCCTCCTCCCGCCCTAGCAGCTATCTTTCCTACCTAAGACCCCCCAGGTAATACCATCCAAATGCTTCTGGGATTTTGTTGTTTGTCCACCAGATTTTATCTGCCCTTGGGTTAGCTGATACAAATGGCATTAATTGGGTCTTTGTTCTCTAGTTTACTAGGCTATGGTGATTTAAGCTATGTACTCTCTGGTTATGGAGGAAAGGTATCAACCATTTGCTCTCAAGTGTCCTTGATTGGGGAATATAAGGTCTTACAAATCACAAGCTGGTTTCCCCCATTCCATTTGCCCAGGAATTTTCTGCTTCTTACTATCCTGCCTCAGAACTTAATCACATAACCACATTGAAATGCAAAGAAGACTGAGAAAAGCTCTGCACAAAATTTTGTGCAGAAGGAGCTACTATTTCTTTATTATTTCCCACTACCTATCTGCAAGAGTTTGCTTATTCACTAACTCTCTTGTACACTCACCTACACTCACTCATAAAATATGTATACCGTATTTTTCGGCACATAAGACGACGCCCTAATTTTACAATTAAAACATAGGTTTAGGCCTATATTCGCCGTATAAGACTACCCCCCACTTCCGAGGCAACACCAGTTCTTTTTTTTTCATAGACCGCCTCTCTCACTCTGGCCAATCTGAGCAGGCTTTTTACTAGAACACAGTGTAGCTTCGGGTACAGAACATGTATAATTTGCAGGCATAAAAAGCCTTCTTGGATTGGCTGAGTTAGAGAGGTGGTCCGAGCAGCCTTGCAGCGATTGGTGCGGGATCGAGTTGGAAAATTCGTTTAGCGGCATATCGAGATGTTTTTCGGGATATACTCGGTGTATAAGACGACCCTCCCCCCCCCCCCATGTTTGGTTGACTTTTTTTCCATTTCAAAAGTCGTCTTATACGCCGGAAAATATGGTATGTAGTTCTCTCCTTAGTAATCTCTCCTACTTATACCAGACAGTAGGTATTGACGGGTAGGTGAAGGTCCTAGCAGGCAAGGAGTTTCCATTTAATAGGCATGGTCAGTCTTTTGAAAGTGATAAACTCTTACAGGTTCTAAAATGAACATCTGCAGAAGGAACAAAGGCTGGAAAGGTCAGTTTTTCTGGAGGAACCAGAAAAACTCATCAAGGAGGTGATCCATGAGCTGAGTTGTGACAGAGGTTTAGTTAACTATTGGAATGGCATTTCGGGCAGAAGAAATAACATGAAAAGCTGGGAGTTGTAACCAGTGTGGTCCATTTTATAAATGGCAACTCTCTGGTGAAGTGAGTGAGAGCCTTTGATGCAACAGGGCTGGGGGTAGGGACTGGGAGCTGGGCTGAGGATGCAGGCAGGGCCAGCCCCTAGAAGACCTTGAAGCAATGGTGAGGTTTGGGAATTGACACCTGTGAGCAACATTTGAAGGCTTCCTGGTCCTGGGAGTTTGGTTGGCCCATGTGTATGACAAACTAGAAATGCTAAAAAATTATTACATTCCCTCCCTCGAGGAAACTTTCAACCAATGATTGAAAGGAACTGGTGAATAAAACCCAAGCTCCTTCCTCCTATCATATGAGGTGACTTTGAGACACATTCTTTATTGTCCCTCAGAGTTCCCAGCAGGACTGAGCCCCAGCTGGCCAAACAATAAATTACTTGGCTTGATATTGTGATTTCTAATAAGAAATATATATATATATATATTTGGTTCCCAGTTCCTGGTACAAAGCTCCTAAAATCCTTCAGAAATTACTAAGTGATGAGAGCAATATGGGTATCTTTTGTATGTTAATGAGGTGAATATTTGAAAACCCCCAGGCAAACTGACCATGCCTCTAGTTGGTTGGAACTTTTAGATGCAACCCCCTGACCTCCTGGGGAAAGGAACTGGGGATTGAGTTCAATCACCCAGTGATCAAAGATTTAATCAATCATACCTTTGTAATGAAGCCTCCATAAAACCCTAAAGAACAAGTTCAGAGAGCTTCCAGATTGGTGAACAGGTGGATATTCGGGGAGTGTGGCTTTCTGGAGAGAGCAGAGAAGCTTCACTTTCCCACATACCTTGGCCTATGCGTCTCTTGCTTCTGACTGATCCCAAGTTACATCTGGTAATCTATTAAGTAAAAAGTTTCTCTGAGTTCTGTGAACTGCTCTAGCAAATAAATGGAATCTGATAGCACAGGTGCCATCCTGGATTTGTGAGTGGCATCTGAAGGGGGAATGGGCAGTCTTGGAGAACAGAGCCCTTAACTTGTGGGATCTGATGCTATATCTACATAGATAGTGTCAGAATTAAGTTTATTGCTTGTTGGTGTGAAAAACAGACCCACATTAGGCTTGGTGACTCTTCTTTTATTGGTTTATATTACTTCCCTGTTTCATTTTTGTATTTGTGAGCATTTTCTGAGATTGACCCACAAATACTTTCCTTACATTAGAATCATGCCTCCAGATCAGCTTTTGAGGAAACCACACAAAACAATGTGCCACTATTACCAAAGACACATTGGTACCAGTGGGGTGACTACATTTACCGACTGCATTAGCCAATAAGCTCCTCAAAGCAAAAAGTTGGTCTCCTCTGGAGTGAATGTGGCTAGAGGAGTGGAAGGGAGGAATTAATTTTATTTATTATTTTACACAAGTTTTTAAGTGAGGGGGGGATTATGAGAGGTTTTACTGAAATTTTTGTGGGTTTTTCTGTATTTTTAAAAACAAAAATCTTAAAAATTCATGATGAACACGTTCAGTAGAAGTCCTTGCTCACTATACTCTTAAGTTTCTGCTATTATAAAAGGTTTAGATAAATTGAAAACAATGTATACCCAAGTGCTGGAGCTTTGGGCCTCGTTTTTATCATGAGGAATGTTTGTCACTTAAATTAGACCATTAGTGTTAAGTTTCCTGAAAGAAAAATAAAAATCACCTCTCTCAGCTTTCCAATTTCAGGCAAAAATGTTGACTGGAGAAAAATACGTAAGGGAATAAATGAAGAATAGGTGCTTGTGGTTGACATCTAATTGCTACAGGACTAGGGAATAGAAAAATGAGAATGTCTCCGAGGGATCTCCTCCTCCCCCCAATTCCTTGCCTCACATCAGTTGAAATGGAACAATTTGTTGGTTTGCTTTCTTAACTGTACCAGGGAGATGTTTTTATAACTCTTTGCTGGTAAGCTCTTGGTACCCCCCATATATTTCCCCTATCAGCCAATTTTGTCTCCATTGTTTGCAGAGCTGTTGCTATGTCTTGTGAGAAATGGGAACGGTGTATAGACAAGTAATAGAGATAATGCTAGGTGACAAATGCCTATGGCAGCAAGAACCAAGAAGATTTAATAATATCTGGTGAGTTATGACCATAATCATGTTTTCTATTTGATACAAACCAAGAAAACTGGGAGCAGGAATCGGTAGCAGATCTTTACTATCTCTTCTCTTTCTAGTATGGCCTGTCTGGTTCCTGACTCTTAGATCATTAGTAATTGTATAGTTAACTTTATAAGACTGTTAACATAAAAAAAAAAAAAAAAATGAAACCTGTAAAGAATTTTTGTGAGTTTATTTGAGCCAAACCGTTGACATATACTGGGAAGCAAAACCTCAATGAATTGAGATAATGCTCCAGAGATTGGCGGGTTACATCTGTATTTATACATTGCAGTCAAAGGAAAGGGACGTAGGTGGGTTACATGGAATCCATTGGTGATAGATTAGAGAGGCGGGAGAAAGCAAAGCCAGGTAAGCCCTAGGATTGGATAAAAAGTAAAATGATAGACACATACTTAGGTGGGTGCAGGAACAATTAACATACCAATGAAAGAATTTGTGGTATCTGTCCTGGCACCCAGCACATTAGGTTGTGCCCCAAGGGGTCAAAAAAAAAGGGAAGTTACAAGTTACCCAGACATTTCAAAGCGTATGTTATCATAGATGCAAAAAGACATATAGGCCCTGTTAAGGTAAAGGTTGACCTTCTCAGTGAAGATATGGACCTAGGATGTAACTACTCACCATAACTGCTTTTAGTTAGTTTAATTTCAGACAATCCTTAGTGGTTACTTTAGGTCTCTGAGTTTGCAAGACCTCCATGCAGGCCTCCCGTGAGCTTGTCAGGTCAGCATGTGGTCCCTTTCCTCCACAAGACAACTAGCCAAATTGGTTTTCCTGGGGCTTACTCATTGTGCATTCTCACCAAGAGTGTCTGAGAATTCCAGTTTCTCCACATCTTTATCAGCACTTGGCATTATCTGTTATTGTTTTTGTTTTGATTTCAGTCATTCTGTTACAGGCATCTAGAAGCACCAGAAAAGGTGTTATCAGACAACCCCAAGTTAGAGGAAGAGGACTGTCCCTTCCTCGGTTCTTGTCAGTCTCTTAGGAACGAATTCAAATGTGTGGGTGACAACAGCATTATCATAGAGCCAATTTATTAAAAAAAAAAAAAAAAAAAGCAGCAAGTAAATTTATCAAAACACATCTGGCCTGTAAGGCACAGATGGCTCTCTCAGCTAACCTGAGCAACATGCTTGGTGGGGGATACACACACACACACACACACACACACACACACACACACACACCCTTCTGCCTACAGGTTTTTAAATTCTTCTGATGAATCTCTTGGTACAGATTAACATCCAAGGTCTTCCTTTTATTTATGGCTTTCCCATAATTTATAAGAAGCCCCTGACAATTTTATTTGGACAAGCCCTGAGAATGCTGACTTCTCCTTTGAAACAGATGAAAACTCCCTTTTCTCTCTTCCTTCCCCAAGACAGCTGACTTTTTTATTGAGTAAGACAGGCTCCTCCTTCTTTCCTACCCTCTCCCCTCCTGTTTTAGCAGGATGATGTATTCTCTGTTTAGGGAGAAGAGCCATTTGTTTTCAAGATAAGGTTTTGTAGCAAGCTGGCTGCACATTTGACCCTGATTAATTTTCTTGTCTCAGTTTCCCTATTTCTCATGCCCTAGAATTTTCCTAGTTTTTCACTATCCTGTAACAATTCCAATAGGTGTTTACTGATGCGATACATTATTAAAGCATGTGGCTGGGACTTTGGACCATGTAAATTCACCTTGGAAGGCTGTACAGAATCATGGTGACATGTCTGGGGCCTGTAGCCAGTTTTGGTACTCTCTACCTCTGCAAAAATGGGCCTCAATTTCTTCATCTGTGAAATGAGGATAATAATAGGATATCTACCTTAAAAGGTTGTTGTGAAAGTTACACGAGTTAATATATGTAAAGCGCTGCCATAGAATATGTACCATCTCAGCATTCATTATTATTGCTCTTATTTTTCTTAGAGCTGATCACTCTGCTTAGCTACTTGATACCCAAATTTGCATAAAAACAAAGCTAGGAGGTCATCCCATGGACTCCAAACATCAGATCCTGAATTTTTTTTGATTGTGTCTTCCACCTTCTCAAATTGCTGCACCACAGTTCTTTTTAGAAGCCATTTCATGTGTAATGCAATGCTCATCTTTACTTTGTAAAAGTCCAATTTTGAAGACAGCATTTGAACTGCAGTGATTAAAGAACACATTTGAATTGTTAAAGATTTCCTTCTTTGCCCAAACAATGTGCTTTTAATAGAAAGCACAGCTTGTGATTTGTACTATTTTACTTTGATCTGCAGTGCGGTATGCATCATCAACGTTAAGATGAAATTACTGTGCAATCACACATGGAGTTCAGACTTGAAGTAATTTTACAAAGAAAACCTGATTATCCTGCAGTATGCACTTCAAAAACAAACATACAACCTTTCCTCCCTCTAGTGGCACATTTAAAAAGTAACCTCAAATATCAGATGCCAGTGTTGCCTATTAAAACCAAGGGAATCCAATAGTTTACACAAGACTTGGGAGATTCATAATATTTGTTTATTATTGATTGTGGTGAAAGTTTGCATTTTATTTAGGCAAAGTGATATTGCTGTCAAGATAACAGGCTGGTTCTTAGCCCTAGGAGTTTTGTGATTTATCCTCACTTGGCACTTTATATTTTATTAAAAACAATAAACTAGAAGTCTACAAATATTAGGTAGTCAGGGATTCTGATTCTTGGCTGCCTCTAGGGGGAATAAGATACTCCCCATTCCTCCCTTGGCCTTTAAATGTTTATGAGGATTAGGGATGAATAACAATGCCTTAACTCAGTGGGTTAAGTAGTGTCACATCCCCAAATAGGGACCCACCCTGAAACCTCAGAATATCATCTTATGTAGAAATAGTGTCTTTTCAGATGTAAATAGTTGAGATAAGGTCAAATCCTATATTTTATTTTTTTTCTTACATTTCTTTTTGTTGTTATTGTTTAAGATATTATAAATATCAATAGTAGTACATATGTCTTTTTTTATTTTCCCCACTGACCTCCCCCTTTTCCTATTCTCCCTCCCTAACTTGCCCTTGTCCCCCCCCCCCAACCCCCCACCCCTGGTGTCTTGGGTCTGTTGGTAGTGCTTATCTGCATGCATACAAGTCCTTCAGTTTATCTCTTATCCTTCCAACCCTCCCCTACCTTCCTGCTGTAGCTTGATAGTCTGTTGGATGCTTCTTTGCCTCTATTTTTGTTCAACACTTTGTAATGTTCTATATTATCCATAAGTAAGTGAGATCACGTGGTATTTATCTTTCACTGACTGGCTTATTTCACTTAGCAGAATGCTCTCCAGATCCATCCATGCTGCTGCAAATGGTAAGAATTCCTTCTTTTTTATAGCAGCATAGTATTTTATTCTGTAGATGTGCCACAGTTTTCTAATCCATTCATCTGCTAATGAGCATTTAGGCTGTTTCCAAATCTTAGCTACTGTAAATTGTGCCTGAATCCAGTAACTGGAGTCCTTATAAGAAGAGGAGGGAACACACAGAAAGACATCTACGTGAAGATGGAGGCAGATATTGAACTAATGCATCTCGTTAAAAGATAAACTGAGGCTTATTAAAAATGTGACCAGTTTATTTGAGCAAAACTTGATTCTAATCAGGCAGTACCAAACTGGAAGTGGTTAGGAACAACATGGTTATGGAAGGTGGGGTGGAGAGGAAGATTTATAGAGAAGGTACAGAAGCAAAGAAAGAAAACTGTGGTGTTGGCTACAGTTTAAATTTAATCTGGTGGGCTGTGATTTGGTGGCCTCTACATTTCCATTTCTTAATCTTGAGGCATTTATAGGCTGTGATCTGGTTTGCTTATATAGGCCACCAAACCATTAGAACCACTTCAATTTAATGGCCTCTTTGTTTAATTAATTCAGTCCACAAACCAAGGAATGCCACGCCCCAGAAGAGAGAGGCACAAAACAGATTCTCCCTCAGAATTTCCAGAAGAAAACAACTGTGGACATGTTGCATTTGGATTTCTGGAATCTGGAACTATGAGAAGATAAATGCCTATTGTTTTAAGAAATCTAATTTGTGGTCCTTTTTAAGACATCTAATATGGCAGCCCTAGAAAACTAATACACTTACTTTAATAGATAAGAACAATGAATCTTTTCATAATTACTATTTTGTGATTCTTATGGGCCAGGCACATAGTACTGTATATAAATTTATTTATTTAGTTGCTACTATAATACTAAGATAGAGACAATTATCATACCTATTTTCTGAATGAGTAAATATGAGCTTATAAGAAGTTGAATAGCTTGCCTAAGGCCACATGGCTTGAAATTATTTAGATGTGGCTGCCAGATGTTCTCTTATATCTTGCAAGTGTCTGAGATTGTAACATCTTTGACCTGTTTCACCTAAATTGGTTGTTTTTTTAGTTTTAAACTTTGCTTTATTGAAGTACAAGACACATACAGTAAACTATGCAAATCTTACGTGTACAATGAATTTGTATCTGAAATGAATTTTTAGATATGTAGGTATCCATGTGACTAACACACATAATAGCACACTGGAAGATCCTGCCATGGTTCTTCCCTGATGATGTGGTTTCAAGACTTTTATTTTATTTTTTTAAAATATATTTTTATTGATTTCTTACAGAGAAAGGGAGAGGGATAGAAAGTTAGAAACATCGATGAAAGAGAATCATCAATCAGCTGCCTCTTGCACACCCCCTACTGGGGATGTGCCCACAACCAAGGTACATACCCTTGACCGGAATCAAACCCGGCACCCTTCAGTCCACAGTCTGACGCTCTATCCACTGAGCCAAACCGGCTTCGCTGGTTTCAAGACTTTTAATATTACACTATTATAAAAAGTCATATAGAGTCTTTGTAAAACTTTCAAACATTAGAAAACTACAGAAATTGAAAATTTCTCTCACTATCTCTTGTTGCTACATCCAGAGTTAATTATTATTAATGGGTGAGGTGTGTATCCTTTTAGACCATTCTATGTTATACTTTTATTTATGTATGCGGATTCACAAACATAATTCTTATATACACATATATTTTTGTACATGTGTATTTGTGCACACATGCACAAACACATACACATAGTTTTTCTAATATGGATATTATATATATATTATATAATATATATTATATTATATAATATATATATATATATCCTGAAGCTTGCTATTTGTTTGTTTTTCACTCAACTTAGAAGAGCTACTATTTTTTTATTTTCAGTTCATAAAGATCTGCCTGGAAAGAGAGATTTTTTTTTTTTAAAATATATTTTATTGATATTTTACAGAGAGTAGGATAGAGGGATAGAGAGCTAGAAACGTCGATGAGAGAGAAACATCGACCAGCTGCCTCCTGCACACCCCCTACTGGGGATGTGCCCACAACCAAGGTACATGCCCTTGACCGGAATCGAACCTGGGACCTTTCAGTCCGCAGGCCGACGCTCTACCCACTGAGCCAAACCGGTCCCGGCTGGAAAGAGAGATTCTTTGAGTGCTATCAGTCATTTCTACATCAGTGTGAAAGAAGTTTCTAATGATCAAGAAAAGATTTCGGAAGGACATTCCAGTTTGGCCCACTCCACTCCATTCTACCCATAGACTTATTGGTAGAAGTTGGCAAGGAAAAGCTCATATTCACCAGTCTCCCTTGTGTCCTGGAGAACCAAGGTACTTCCCGCAGACATCTGCGGGATCTGGAAGGCAGCATGACAGAAACTGTTCTACTCCTCTTTCCCACTGATGTTTCTGCAGGGAAGTGTGGCCATGGCAGACTGTACTTTGCCTATAACTGTGACAGCTGAGGTCAGAGTCTCAGAAGGTGGAGCATAGGTCATAGCTGAGGTGACATATTCTTAGAGTTAATGGTATGATGGTGGTTTTCTGACCCCAGATCAATATAGAGACTGTGTGGTAGGGTCTGTGGCTTCCCGACAGTGGCCAAGGCAGCAGCTCCTTTGGAAGGTCTATTCTGGGAGTTATTCCTGAAACTTAGCCCAGAGCCCTCTGAGTCCTTCCAGTGTTTTGTAAGCACCTACTTCCTATAGTAAGACCCTCTCTGTTTAAAAAAGGGTGGCTTCTGACAACCACAATTAAACTACTATTGAGTCAGAAAGAAAAAGGAGGAAGAACAGAGAAGGGCAAAGACTGAAAGATCTGCTTGGGGACACCATCTCATTTATTCACAAGCATTAATGGAAATGAGTCATTTCAATCCATTAATCAATAATGAAATGAATAATAACCAAAAGAGGCTGACCTGAAACATTTATATTTGGCTTTTAATATTGTGTTAGAACTTCTAATTTAATATAAATGTTTCATGCCCTAAAGTTCATACTGTTGGGTAATAACAAAGTCAATCTAGAAATGGGTGACATCCCTGCCTTTCAATGTTTTTCCTCATTGAACATTTCTCTGGATAAGAGTAATAAAAGTAATATCTCAGGCTAAATTCTCAGCTCAGTGAACTGTAGGTAGATTTCTAACAAATGTGGTACCCTAATGTCCCAATATTCCAGGTGTCTCCTCAGTCAGTTCTTTTTGTTCAAAAAAAAAAAAGAAGTCATTTCCACACCATAGCACCTGCATGCTGGGACTATGTCAGACTCACAATCTGACTTACCTTTATTTTTATTTCTTCTAGCCTTATATACAGAGGAAAAAGGAAGGAAAGAATTTGTTGGACTAAACCTGAAGATAGTATGAAGTGGGTTCTTGAGTCAACAACTGTGCTATCTACAATGGCTTGAAGTGCTTTTGAAAACCTCTTGAGTCCATTTAAGTTCCTGCAGCTTTCCAAAAGACTGTTTTCCCCTTGTCTTAAAGTGTGTAAGCAAAAGTAATTTTCCAAAAGAGTAGCCTTAGAAAGTTAATGGAGTATAACAACTACAGAACTGCTTTCCATAAGAATTCTACATGTGTTGGATTTTGTTTCATTGTGAATCTCACTTTTGGAAAGAGTGAAAGCAAGTGGTAATGGGAAGATGATAGATGATAGATATATAGGTAGATAAGTAGGTAGGTAGGTAGAGGAATAGATAGATAATAGGTAAATTCTAGGCCCTAGGGTTTCTCTGTCTAGGTGCCATGCTTTGAGCTATAGAATTTTTGAGTGCTCTGTTTTGTGCAGTCTTTGAATCAAATCTAGACTCATGTCTGACACTAGGGAGGAGGAATCCATACTGTATGTCCCCAGAATCATCTCTGAAACCCAGCATCCACCAGTCTTCTTTCTTTCTTGGTTTATTTTGAAGGTTCAACCTTTCCCTATGTACTTTGGCCCTGCCTGTACCCATTCTCTTTGGGGGTCCCTGCCTGATAGTGGGTAGAGGAGAGGAAGACATGCTCTTCTCAGTCCTCTTCTTCTCTGGTGCTGCTGAATACAAGAATGTAGATCTTTTAGTGGTTTTGCCACTGATCTCACAAAAGAAAAACCAACTAATGGAGACAAAATGACTGACAAGTTTAAGTTGTTGGCACCCTGTTCTAGACCATGGTTTCTAACTTTTCCATTGACATGTTAATTAGAATCAAAGCATGTTTACCCCAAGCATAGTGCTCACCAGCAACCCTCACTCTTTATGTGTGGGGTTTTAAACACACACACTGCCAACTTTTCCTCCAGGGAGACCCTTAGGTCTTAGTATCCCTACTCATGGAAAACACAAAATATTCCAAGTTGCTCACTGTGTCCTGCACCAAAAATTACATTATCTTTTGTTTAGCTTTTATTTACCAGAGTGTTGAAAAATAATTTTTAAAATGTAGAGCAGGGATTGAAAATCTATAGCCCAATTTTGGCAAAAACTGTTTTTGTACAGTCTTCAAATTTTACATATAGATATAACTATACATATTTTATAAATATCTTTTCTAGATATCTAAAGATAGATATAAATGCCTAAAAGATATCATCTGATGTGCCAATGCCAATAACTTGGTGGTGGATTTTGGAATGCTTTAAAATGTGTTTTAGCTTGGCCAGCATTGCTCTGCGATGGATTAGTGATGTCTGAGAGTGTCTGTACTCTTGGACAGACCCTGTGAAAGACATTAATTTGGAAGCTTTCCCAATCATAATTCATTCTACGGGACAGGTTGCCCAGCACATTATGAAGGACTGGATGCTGATAGTCATCTCACAGTGACTGGGAGTCATGGTTCTTAACTCTGCAGGTTGTATTCACCTGGGTGAGTGACTCCTATGTATGACAAAAGTCCTGGGCTAATCCTGCCAGTATGAGACATTGCAGAATGTCCTATCACAATGGCATGCCCATTGCAGATTTTGTAATGCTTGCACATTCTGTTTTCCCTTTCTTAGTATGGATGCACAGGGACTTCCAATGCTCCACTTGTATCCCCTCAGTGCTTACCATCTGTGTCAGGAGACAGATTCCTTCTTCCTATTAAAAGCTCTGGGACTCTCTTCCTGAGGGCTTTCTGTGGCTTTAAGAGCAGGTTTGGCCTACATGCCTGACAGGGTGGAAAATGCTGGGTTGTTTTGACTTGAGAAATAACCCAGAGCCAACAAATCCCCCCGCTTCCTCACCCCTTGGGTGTGACACTGCTGATGAGTGTTCTACGTGATCTCCCAGAATCTGCCAGTAGTATTGAGCTCTATTTGCCCAGGCCTGAAACCTGCTCATTAACCCCAACCTTTCCACTCTGAACTGACTTCTGTGGTGTTCACGAAAATGCATCTCTCTGAGCTCTGACTACACGGAGTATGAAAGAGCCAGGTCCAGCTAAACACTCCGGAATCCATCACTATGTTGGCCAGGTGTCTGCACTTCCCATAGGCTGTGCACTGCCCACATCTCAGCACAGCAGGGATGTTTAGGCAGGCCCAGACTTGGGAGGCACCAGGCTCCTCTGCCTGCTGATTATGGCTAATGGACTTGCTACTAATTTTGCATGATCATTCCTATAATAGCCCTGCAGTCTAGGATTTTTTTCTATCCAACCCTCTTCCTCTCTCTCCTCCACAGGAGTGAGGCCTTTCTCCTTCTGCATTTTCACCTTACAGGTGTTTTCCCCAATGAACCTCTTCCACGTCTAAACCTGTCTTTCTTAGAAGACCCAAACTAATGTAGCTTCCTTTCCCCCCCCCCCCTCATCTCACCAACCCCCCCTTCCCTCCTGATGCTTTCTGTGGTTACCTTTAAAATAAATGACTTAACATCTTGAGGTTGGCTTCTGTGGGACTCCAACCTACATCACATACCATGAATATTTTTCACATTAGGTTTAAGAGGCAAGCCCAGGCTGACCAAAGATACAGTCTGCTATGCTTCAGATGCCCAACCCGGACTTCCACTGGGAAAACCACATATTAATGGCCCCGATGAGACAAATAAAACTAATAGCACTCTGAGTTTTAGTGTAGTGTGGTCTTAACTTCAGATTTTGCACAAACCTATTAAATTGTGGTCTTACTGTCATCTTCTTGTGTGAAGTGAATATAAAAAAGGTATTATTAATAGTTTTCTACATGTGTTGACTTACAAAATTGACTTACAATAGTTGATTTATAAAACATTCTTCTTATATCACTCTAAATAATTGAATGACAAACATTCATTGCCCGTATTTTCCTTGCATTAAACTCATTGGTACAGGGCAGAGAAGCCCAGAATATTCCATACAGGACAGATCTGTGGGTGTTAAAATTGTGAACATATTCTCTCAAGAAACTTTTGATTATGCACCCTTTTTAATGGTTCATAGAACCCTGGCTTAATTGCAGATATAATAAAAACTATCCGAAAAGCTATTACTCTAGCTGTATTATGTTATTTCCTGTTGATTTATTTTTGAGCTTTCTCTCAATACATCTGTTTGGTACTCAAAACCCCAAGTGTTCTGAATAAACTGAAACATAGTCAGCAGGAGCATAAATCTTGCATGGTACATAAATTTCTAAGTAAAAAAGAAATTGTAACTCATGAGAAAAATGGTATTTAAGAATCAAAATATTATCTGATGTTAAGTCTAATAATTTCTGGAGTTATTGTTAGTTCTCAAACAGTTAACGCCTAATTCAAAGAAATCAATATAATTCTTTTCTCAGGTGAGAACTAAATATTTGCCTTGTGTCTGTGGGGAGGATATAGGTCTTACCATGGCTGATTTTCTCCATGAGTTGGCATGTTAGTTCAGCCAATGAGTTCTCTTTGGTGAAGTGGCAGTGCCCTTAAGAACTCAAAATACTCCATTAGATCTGTTGGTTGGTTGGTTTTCTGTGTGTGTGTGTGTGTGTGTGTGTGTGTGTGTGTGTGTGATTAGCCAGGATTGCTTAAATCACTGACTAGAAAATTCCCCTTTTTCCTGCCCTTTGAATGCTGCCTGCCCTGTGTGCATAGTTTAACAGAGAAGGATAAATTCAAGAATATATTTAGTAATCTTGCTTTAAGGAAGAAAGGCAGAAGGAAGAAATTAGAAAAAGAACCAACAGCAGGGTCTGGAATCCAGAGCTCAGGAACCTTCGAGATGGGAGGAAGTTTACTCCAGTTTGAGGATAAGTTCAGTAAATGTCACTGGGCATTCAGAGCAATGTTTTTGGGTGATGAGGCTAAAATATTTTCTGAATTACTGAAAGGACTCAAGTCTGTCACCTGGATTCTCATCAAGAAGATATTACTGGTTTGACTCAGTGGATAGAGCATTGACCTATGGACTGAAGGGTCCCAGGTTCAATTCCAGCCAAGGGCACATACCTGGGTTGTGAGCTTGATCCCCAGTGGGGGGTGTGCAGGAGGCAGCCAATCAATGATTCTCTCTCAACATTGATGTTTCTTTCTCTCTATCCCTCTGCCTTTCTTTCTAAAATCAATAAAAATATATTTAATTAAAAAAGAAGGTGTTACTTGCCCAGCCAGCATGGCTCAGTGGTTGAGTGTCAACCTATGAACTAGGAGGTCATGGGTTTGATTCCTGGTGAGGGCATATGCCCAGGTTGTGGGCTCGATCCTCAGTAGGGGGTGTATAGGAGGCAGCTAGTCAATAATTCTCTCATGATTGATATTTCTATCTCTCTCTCTCCCTCACTTTTCCTCTCTAAAATCAATAAAATATATTTTTTACAAAAGAAGGTCTTACTCACAAAAGACAATTTTTGGTGGTTGCCAGATGGGAGGAGGGTTGGGGAGCTGGATGAAAAAAGGAGAGGGATTAAGAAGTATAAGTAGTTACAGAATAATCACGGGGATGTAAAGTACAGCATAGGGAATATAGACAATGATATTGTAGTAACTGTGTATGGTACAAGATGGACACTAGATTTATCAGGGTGATCACTTTGTAAGTTATATAAATGTATAATTATTGGGTTTTACATGTGAAACTAATATGATATTGTATCAACTATAATTGAAAAGTAAAATAATTATTAAAAATTAAATTAAAAAATAAAAACAAAGGCATAACATCATTTAATTATGTAAGACAGACTACATTCTTGGAGACTGTAGCAAGTCCATGACTAGTGGCTGTTTGTGGCTGATAATAATACATTTGAAAGTAAAGGAGTAGAAATTATTCCAGGTTTTATACATATGAAGGACAGAAGTATGCCTACCTTAACTGGCTCCAGGTTTGTGCCTGGCAAAGGGCCTTCTGTGGCATACTAAATCTGCTAGTCTCTTCCATGTGTGGGATAAATGATTATATAAGACCTCCCATCCTTCTTTAATCAGGTGCTCTTGACTCCCACAACACCTATAAGCAACCTTTCTAATGATTTCTTTGGCTTTCCGACTACCTTAATCCTGGGAAAGTGGTATCTTGGATGGAGAACTTGAATACTTTTAATACTGAAAAGACATCTCTTCTACTACAAATTAAAAAACTGGCATCATTCTGATATGTATACCCATTTTTGATGGGCTGGGTTTGTGATCAGAAGTGGAAAATGAACAAGTAAAATCCTGGACATCCGGGATGAGGATCAGACCACAAGTCCATGCTGTCTATGTAATCAGCCTGCCACCCCTTGAGCCTGACTTCCTCTGTTGCTTCTGTCCCTTTCCCTATTGCTTGGTCATTACTGCATCTTGGAAGAGAGCTTCCAAGATCAAAATTGAGTTAGCTGCTGGTGGGGAGGCTTTCTAATCCCCTCCTGCCACATTCCCCTCTGCTGTCCTGGTGGCCCAGCTTCAAACTCCCAACTCCCTAGCCTTGCCGGTGAGTTGGCCGACTCAAAGATTGATGAATTCATTGGGCTGCAGGGAGCTTCAGAGAGCTCTGGCCCCTTGGAGAACATCAGTTTGACTCCCCCATTTCCCTTTATTGTAATTGAATGTCAGGAAAATAGATGAAGAGTGGGGAGAATGAATAGCAGACTCAGTTTCAGCAAGTGGGGATAAGTTGTGCGGAGGAAGGAAGAATTAAGATTTCAAGATTTTGAAAAATGTATGTCAGTTTGGAGTCCACTCTTCTTAACACTTTGGAGAGAATTTTGAAAGTAAAGAGAATGCTTAATTTCTCAACTCTGGTTTCTAAAAATGTCTCATTATGGGAATTGGCATTGACCCATCCAAGGAGAGACTTCCAAGAACAAAATTCAAGATAGTGGTTAAAGCAGATGCTAAGATATTAACTTATCATTAGAATTCTAAGTAAGTCAACTTGACTTGTCCACAAATATTAAAATATTTGTTTTACTTACTTATCATATGACACTTTGGTTAATTTGATCTTCCTATTATTCATTCCCCTCTAAGTAAAGCTTCTTTTGTTGTTATTGTTAATCACCACCCTAGGATATTTTCCCAATGACTTTTAGAGAGAGTGGAAGAGAGAGGGAAAGACAGAGAGAAATATCAATGTGAAACACATCGATTGGTTGTCTCTTGCATGAGCTCCGGCCAGGGCCTGGGCTGGGGAGGAGCCTTAACCAAGGTACATGCCCTTGCCTGGAATCAAATCTGGGACCCTTTGGTGTGCAGGCAGATGCTGTATCCACTAAACCAAATCAGCTAGTACAAGCCCCTCCTTTTTTAGGATACCACCTCTTCCCAAGTCTTGGCCTCTGGGTTTAAGTGAAGATGATCCTCTCTCTCTACCTTTGGTCTTTGTGGGGGCAAATGATCCAGTACTAGCCAACCAGGGTGTTTTGTGGATCTCCCAAGAGATTGTAAGTGAGGAAAAGGTTTTCTTCAATCCTCTTAGGGTCACTAACTGGCTCTGAGAATTAAAGACAAGGACAAACAAACAGGAGAAAAGCATAAACATTTTATTAAGTTTTTCTGTGTACCTGGGAGCCTTCACAAAAGAAAGAAAATCCAAAGATGTGACCAGAGCAGGAAGCTTTTATACCTTTTAGATAAAGAAATAATACATTTGTGAAGAATTGTTAAGACACCGGAGTCTGGGCTCAGGATAGTGAATGATGAAGGACTGGGAAGATTAGGGTGAGTTTTAAAAGGTTTCTATGCAGATTCCTCTGGTGCTGTCTTCGGGCTGATAAGAGTCTGCCTATAACTAGTAAAAGGAGAAAATATTTCCTGTTTTTAGGCAGAAAGAAGGAGCTTTTACTGCATTTACTGCTTTTTTTTTCTCTCCCATTTCCCCCATTTACTGCTTCTTAACTGTCTTTAACTCAAAATTATTTTAAAAAATATTTTTTATTGATTTCAGAGAGTGAAAAGGAGAGGGAGTGAAAGAAACATCAATGATGAGAGAGAATTATTGATTGGCTGCCTCCTCCATGTCCCACATTGGGGATCAAATCTGCCACCCTGGCATGTGCCCTGACTGGGAATCAAGGTCGACACTCAACCACTTAGCCATGCTACTTTGAATCAAAATAATTTTTATGTCAAAGAGCCATATTTGGGAGTGACGCATTTTAATTTTCTTCAAAGTTAATACAGCAATGGGAGCAGGCATCAAAGGTTAGCTTAATTACTTAATTCTGGGACAACCTTCTTTCCTATGGTATTGTTAACTGTAAAAAGGATGTAAGCCTGAACATCCTGTGGTCAACCTTAAAATGCGATTATGGAGGCTGGCAAGTCCAAAACGTGAAGGCTGGAGACCCAGGGAAGAGCCCATGCTGCAGGTTAAGTCCAAAGGCTGTTTGCAGGTAGAATTCCTCCCTTGCTCCAGGAAGTCAGTCTTTGGTTCTAGCTAGGCCTTCAACTGATTGGATGAGCCCTACTCCCCCCATTTTGGAGGGCATTGTACTTTACTCAAAGTCCAACAATGTAAATATAAATCTCATACTAAAACACCCTCCCAGAAACATCCTGATTACTGTTTGACCAAATATCTGGGCACTGTGGCTCAGCCAAGCTGACACATAAAGTTAACTGTTAACTATCAGGAGTCCTGATCAAAGCTTGCAGGCCCCTGTGATCAGGCTTCAGTCACCAACCTTCCTCCTCATCATGCTTCTCCTGGATAAATTGTGCTCAGTCTAGACCAGTGGTTCTCAAACTTCCCTGTGCAGCACAATCACCTGGGGGGCAACCTAAAAATAGATTTTCGGATCCCATCACCAGAGTTTCTGATTCAGTAGTTCCGAGGTAGAGCCCCAAAATTTGTAATTCTAAGAGCTTCCTTGGTGATGAGAACCATTGTTCTAACCATACTGGTCTTCTTGATATTTCTCAACAAATAAGGCACTCTTCCAATGCAGGGCCTTCGTACTGGATGTTCTTTCTGCCAGGAAGATTCTCTGTCTGGCTGTTGCATGCAATTGGGTGTTGATAAATACTTGATAACTGACTCTCTAAAAAAAAAAAATAAATAAAAGTTCTGATTCATAGCATTTCCCAATTGCTAACTTGCAGATCTTCCCATCATGGCTGATTTTAATCTACCAATGAAATGTCACTAAGTGTGGAGTCAGGAAGAGATGTGCCCCATTGATTCTCCGGAGCCAATGTGTTCAGGCTGAGTGCACCAGTGTTTGGGTGACTTCCTGTTTCTGCTTATTATCAACACCTCTGAAAGGACTTCTCTGCTCACTAGATAAAATAATCATTAATCATTAATCATTCTCCTCTTATTTTAGTTCATTGCATTAATTTTCACCTATGATACATTTCTGTTTTTAAGTTTTCATTGTCCTCTACTGAATCATAATCTACAAGAAGGCAGAATTTCTGTCTCATTCCATGTGTATATCCTCGGTGTCTAGAGGGATGCCTGGCACACATTAGATTTTCAATAACTATTTATTGAATATATAAGTGAATAAATTTATGTCTGTGTTTGTCCATTGTTTGTGCTCCAACATCCAACTGGAATGCAATTCCATGAGGATGTGAACTTTGTCTAATTTTGTTCACTACTGTGTCCTCATTCACACAAAAATTCTAGGCAGTAAAATAATTTATGATTGTTATGAAACCATAAAAATCCTAGGCAGTAAAATCTCAGACATCTCATGTAGCAGAATTTTTTGCTGATACATCTCCTATGGCAAGAGAAACAAAGGAAAAAAATAAACAAATGGGACTGCATCAGGTTCTGCATAACAAAAGAAACCACCATCAATATGAAATAGGAACCCACTGTGTGAGAGAATGATACATCTGATAACGGATTAATTTCCAAAATATATAAAGTACTCATACAACTCAACAATTAAAAAATGGGCAAAGGACCTGAATAGACACTTCTCCAAAGAGGACATACTGATGGTCAATAGACATATAGAAAAATGCTCAAAGTCACTAATCATCATAGAAATGCAAATTAAAACCACAATGAGTTATCACCTTACACCTGACAGAATAAATAAATCAATAAATCAACAAACAACAAGTGCTGGCGAGGATGTGGAGATAAGGGAACACTAGTTCTCTGCTGGTGGGAATGCAGACTTGTGCAGCCACTATGGAAAACAGTATGGAGTTTCTTTAAGAAAAAAAAATAAAATGGAACTGCCATTTGACCCAGTGATCCCATTTCTGGGAATATATCTTAAAAATCCCGAAACACCAATCAGAAAGAATATATGCACCCCTATGTTCATAGCAGCATTATTTGCAATAGTTAAGATCTGAAAAGATCCAGTGCCCATCAGTAGATGAGTGGATAAAAAAAAAAAAAAAAAGCCGTTGTACTTTTAGACAATGGAATACTAAGCAGCTGTAAAAAAAAAAAAAAAAAAAAAAAAAAAAAAAAAAAAAAAGAAGTATCTCTTATCTTTTGAGACAGCATAGATGGACAGTATTATGCTAATTGAAATAAGACAATAAAAAAAGACAAATATCATATGATTTCACTTATTTGTGGAATCTAATGAACAAAATTAATTGACCAACAAAATAAGTTCCGAGGCTTTGAGGCATGGAACAGACTGACATATCCTAAAGGATGGGGGCAGAGGGTGAGAAGAAATAAACCAAAGAACTTATATACTTATATGCATAGCCTATGGACATAGATAATATTGTGAAGAAGGCCCTGTAAAGGGCGGGGGGGGGGGGGATAGTAGGGGCTAAGCAGAGAGAGGATAAAGTGGGGAAATGGGGGACATTTGTAATACTGTCAACAATATTTTATATATATATAACAGAGGCACGATGCACAAAATTCATGCAAAAGTAGGCCTAGTTTCCCCCAGCTGCCAGCACAGGACCCGGGCTTCCCTTGCAGCCCCAGCTTTGTCCTTGCAGCCCCAGCTTTGTCTGGAAGGTCATCCAGAAGGATATCCTGTCTAATTAGCATATTATGCTTTTATTATTATAGATACTAGAGGCCTGGTGCACCAGATTCATGCACGGGTGGGATCTCTTGGGCTGGCCTATGGGGATGGAGTCAAAACCTGGCCAAGGGGTCCCGGATTTCAAGAGGATGGTTCTTGGATGACTCACCCCAGAATCTGGCTCCCTCCTCTCTAGTTCCAGGTGCATGTATCAACCCAGAACCGCAGCTGCCAAATCACCACAGATTGGCAGCTCCTGGTGGTCATTGCTCATCATGCTACCAGCCAGTTGCATATATATATATATATATATATATATATATATATATATATATATATATATATATACACACGTACACACACACACACACACACACACACACACACATATACTTTTTTTAAAAGAAGACAGAACTTTGCAAAATGTTCCGAGGATCAAAAGCAGATACCCAGCTCCCTCTATCCCTGTTTGACTTCCTTGTCAGACAGTGTCCCTGAAAAGGCAAAGCTGTCTAGGTAACCTGGTGGGTGTCAGCTCAAGAAATATGGGCAGCTCATCTGCATATCTTTTTGTGACCTTCCGGAATGACAGCCAAGCCACCAATGCCTCCCTGTTTGCAAATGATAGAGATCTCATTTCTGGGGACGGCAGGATTGATGTGGCAGCCGCAGTGCCATTAGACCTGAAAGATGCTCTGTTCTCATTACTGTCTCCTGGCAACATAGCACCAGATGCCGCCGTGAATATTAATGACCCTCATTCAAGTAACCTTTAGTGGCATACTCCAGCTCCTCCAGGCTGCAGCCAGGGACCGCTGCTATCTGCTTCTGTGGTCTTCATCTCAACAAATCTTTCTCTTTTCTCTTCCTGTTTGAGAAGATATTATTAATGAGATTTTTATCTAAGGAGTGGGTTGCTACTTCTCTATGGAGATGCTCACTTTCTGAGCCATTTTCTAAGAACGATAACAGCACTCGAATTCTGCTGGAGCTTGTCGGTGACAGCTTTCATTGACTTTATCTGCTGGGTGGAATATGTAATTTGTTTAATATCTTTGCTTCTTTATGAGCAGGGCTTAAAAGTAAACGTGGAATTGGGCAAAGGGGAAATCAAACATTACTGAACTCTCAATGGGTTTCATAGTTCTTATCAGCTTCCAGCAAGTTCAGGGCTGGAGTAATGTGTGTGATTGCAGTAGTCATGCCAGGCTTGCCTGTCTGACTTTCTTTGGGTTCTCATGCTAAGAGTTACACCCCTGAAAAGCCAGGGCATTACCAACTGCTCCAAGTTGGGCTTCCTATTTCTTTTAGCTCTTTGCTTTGTTTCTCTAGACCAGAGGTTGTTCTTCAGAGTAATTCAGGGCATTGCTGAGAGTAAAAATCTTCTTCCCTTTCCATTCTCCTCCTTCTCTAATATTTAGTCAGAGCAACAATTAGTGGTTTCAGCATACAGACTTGAGAGAAAACCAGTATGATATGTAGCTCCTGGCTCTTTTATTTACTAGTTGTGGAATCCTTGGCATGTTGCTCAATCTTGCTCAGCCTCAGTGTCATATCCGTAAAATATTGCTAAAGCCAGCAACCTCCCCAAGATATCAATAAGTTAAATGGTGTCACATATGCAAAATACTTAGCACAGAGTCTGATATATAGTAAGGACTCGATAAATGATGGCCTTGTATGGTAGGCTGTTAAATCCATAACTTCCAGGGAAATATGTCTCCTGGTGTGGACACCTCTCACAGTGATTCTATTGTAGACATGGCCATGTGACACCTTTTCACCAATAAGATATCAGCAAATGGAACTGAAGTAGAGGCTTGACAAGTGCTTATGCATTGGGGCTTTCCCTCTGGGAATGCTGCCACCACCATATAAGGTGTTAAATAACAATTATTGAACTGACAATTAGATCTTTAAATAATAACAATTTAAAGACCTAATTTCTTTTTTGAATGATTCATAAATCAGGGATTATTCCATCTAGAAAACAAAAAGAAGCTCCAAAGAACTGCAGAAAAAGAAAGGTTTTTAAAGGCAAAGAAGGAACAGAAAAAGATAGGTAATTATTAGCAAAGAATGCATTGTTTTAGGCAAGGTCTCCATCCTAAGGGAATGGGGGTCTATCTGTGGATTACCTCCTAGTGCTGTCCAGGAAATTCCAGGTTGGCTGGTTAAAGATCACATTTCTGGGAAGGTGGAAACTAATTAGGTTAAGTATTAAGTCTTGGTTTGCTGCCTTGGACCCTTACACAAGTGACTCTATTTTGGGTTTGTTTTCTCCTTTCTAACAGAGAAAGCCCAGTTTCCCTCAGAATGTAGAACTCCATGGAAAGAGAGGCCGAGTCAATTCTGAAGCTGAATGTAGCTGCATGAGTGAGCGTAGCGCAGTGCAGAAAAATTGCAAGGCTAACCTGGGAGTTTTGATAAAAAGTAATTTTCAAGGCTAACCTGGGAGTTTTGATAAAAAGAAAAATTGCAAGGCTAACCTGGGAGTTTTGAAATTATTTGTTATGCAGCAGAGGCTAATAGTTATTACAATACTTTCATAACTTGTCTTATTTAAACTGCACAATACTCTCACGAGGTAGGTGATCTTACCTCCACTTTATTGATGAGTTGAAAGTTTAAGGACCTTAGGTAGATGTCTTCTTGATTATCTGGATCCTTAAAATAGTTGCTGAGAAAGAAGTGCAAGGGACAAAACATATTTAAAAACTGTTCTTAAGTGAGAAAATTTTTTTCATTCAGATAGAATCCTATATTGGATCTCTTTAGGTCTTTAAAAGTCTAGATACAAATTGGCGTTTACAAAACAGTCACGGGGATGTAAAGTACAGCATAGGTAATATAGTCAATAATATTGTAATAATTATGTATAGTGCTAGGTGAGCACTTGAAATATTGGGGGAACACTTTGTAAAGTAAATGATTGTCTAACCACTATGCTGTACTCCTGAAATTAATACACAAAAATATTGAATGTAAACTATAACTGAAAAATAAAATAAAAAATTAAATGAGTCTCCTAAAAAATTCAAATATTCCCAAAAGGACAACCTATCAATCCAGTTAATTCTTCATTATGAAGTGGGACATATGAGAAACTTATATTAGTGGGCAGCCACCACTGATTGACAGTAGCACTGTCCAATAGAAATATAAAGTGAGTCATAAATGTAATATTACATTTTCTAGTAGCTACATTAAAAAGTATAAAAAACAGGAAGAATTGATTTAATTTGTATTAATCCTATTTTAATTCTTTTTATCTCAACATATGATCAATATTAACTTTAATAAGGTATTTTACATTATTTCCTTTTATAAAACCAAAATCTTGTGTGTTTCAGACTTATAGCACTCTTCAATTCTGTCTCACATTTCCACTGTTCAACAGCCACACAGGACTAGTGGCTACTGCTTAGAAAAAAAAAATCTTTTTTCTTAAAGTGTGGACAGTCAGCTGACCTCATGGTGCTCTGTGCACATTAAATCCAATCATGTGTGAAAGTTGTGGGTCATCCCTGCAGAAATACATGAGATTTCCCAGAAGTCCTTGTGCAGTCTTAAGCTTGAATAACTTCAGAAGTATCAGTGCTATAAACCTACCAAAAACATCCTTATATAGTTTGCTTGCTTAAATTTATTTTACACTTATGTACTTTCACACATTGTAAATAATGCATTTTTAATTGAATTTTTTTATATTTAAGACCTTCTGGGTGACAATTTCTTAGGCCGTGGATCCATAGTGGGTTCTCTTGCTTGGCAATGTCATAACCTGATGTAGCTTTATCGTGCTGTTTCATGTAAGGGTCACGTCCAACTATCATGTATATAATGAAGCCTCAGTTATTGGATGATTATGTTTACAATTAAAATTTACAATGTCCAGCTGAAACCGGTTTGGCTCAATGGATAGAGCATCAACTTGGGGACTGAAGGGTCCCGGGTTCGATTCTGGTCAAGGGCATGTACCTTGGTTGCGGACATATCCCCAGTGGGGGGTGTGCAAGAGGCAGCTGATCGATGACTCTCTCTCATTGATGTTTCTAACTCTCTATCTCTCTCCCTTCCTCTCTGTAAAAAATCAATAAAATATATTTTTAAAAAATTTACAATGTCCAAAAATTGACTAGAGTGATGCATAGCACAGGATCATGGTTATGTTGAATTTAATAAGAGCATGTTTCTATTTTAAAATTTTATTAATTAACCTTTCATGTTGCTATTGCTGTCAGTTTATAGCAATTATACTTTGGAAATAATTAACACTTAAAGTGGCACTAGCCTTCTGGATATCTTGTATTTATGTTACTCATCATCCATGCCAAGATGATAAAAATTGCTTTTTCCCAACCAATACTAGCCTGTCTCCACAGAATTGTACCCCAAAAAGCTGTTCTGCAGAGGTTTTTATGCTAGCTCTGAGAGTAAAGAAACCTGTGGTGATGGACATTTCCTAGATGGCCTGGAAAATTCTCCACCCCAATTTGCCCAAGAGAATTAAGACCTCCTACCTGCCTCAGAGATCTGGCAGCCACTTTTCCTGCACTGTGGAACAACTCAACTGTTTTCCATTTTTTAGAGGCATTGAGGGGAAAGGGCCAAGCAGCAATGCACAGAGAGCATGAATAGTACTATTTATAAATTGCCACGTCTTGGTGAAGCACAGGAATGGAAATGGTAAAAGTGAGAATGCAGCCAGAAATGTCTAAATAACTTGGTTTCAAAATTAGAAGAATCCCATGCCTTTTAAAAAATCTTTCAGATTTTTATTAATCCACTAGAGGCCCAGTGCATGAAATTTATGCATGAGTGGAGTGGGGGCGGGGAGATGTCCCTCACCCCACCCTGCACCCTCTCAATTCTGGGACATCCCTGTTGCAATCTAGGACTACTGGCTCCTAACCACTCACCTGCCTGCCTGATCACCCCTAACCACTATGCATGCCTATCTAATTGCCCCTATTCACCTCTGCCTGCCTGCCTGATAGCCCCTAACTGCCTCTGCCTGCCTGCCTGATGCCCTAACTGCTCCTCTGCCAGCCTGATAACCCCTAACCGTTCTCCCCTGCTGGCCTGGTCACCCCTAACAGCTCTGTCTGTCTGTCTGATCACCCATAACTGCCTCTGCCTTGGCCTCCACCACCATGGCTTTGTCCAAAAGGAAGTCTGGGAGGATGTCTGGAAGACATCTGGTCTATCCAGTCTAATTGCAATATTACTCTTTTATTAGTATAGATTTGACCACTTTTGTGCTTAGTGAGAAAAAGTGTCCCTTCCTCTGAGAGAGAAGTAGCCCTGCCTCAAGGTGCATAGCTCAGGAAGTAAGGTGTGGCTGGATTTCCACCACAATCCTTCAGATAACCTGAGCTATTGTACATTGTGGCCCTGCCTACTGTCTGTTCACATTGTCTCTGAAGACAGAAATGGTGAAAGTGGGGAAGCAATTGAGCTAGCTCGTACACCAGTTCGGATAGACTATGGTTTGTTGTCAGGCTATGGTCTATTACCCTGCCTTTAAAAATCAATCAATAGAATACTCACCCACTAGGACAGGGGAAAAAAAAATTCTAAATGTCCTTAATGCTATTTAGAAACAATGAAACTCAGCTTCCAACCTCTGTCACACCACAGAAAGACATTTCACTTTATTAATATTTTATGCCTTTCCCTAAAGTAATTCACTATATCACATGTCACAATGCCAATTTACATTTATTCCCAATAATTTAAAACTGGAATTTGAGCCAAGAGATCCTAGAAAAGAGGGAATGATTTCTGACCACTGTCTGAATGAACTGCATTGTGCCCAAGTGATGCTATGACCCTTCCAACCAAAGGAATACATAATGAATGCAGAAATAACATCGAAATCATGTCTAGTTCATTTTTTTTTTTGTTTGATTAGAGATTTCAGCAATTCCCAGAGAATGGTAAAAAGAAAAGAAAATATGCCTTCCCCATGTGTTAGAGCAGATGGCATATGAAAACTCAATGAACCGATGATAAAAATACACACCCATAGTATTGACACTTATTGGTGTAAAGAGAATTTTGAAAATCAAATTGGCCTTGATGATGGAGAGACAATCGTTTGGCATTATTATTCTAACTGAAAATGAAAAGAGAACTTGTTGCATGGTTTCAGGAAAAATTTTAGAACTACCCAGCCACTTCCTATAACTGCGCCATTGCCTTTGGTGAAAATGACAGGTCAGGAAATCTTCATTTTCTTATAGCATTTCTGGAATAGTAAACACTGCCTTTCCTCTCTTCCTGTCACACATACAAACACACACTCTTTAGTCTGTAATAATTTAATGTAACAGTTGCTTTCCGCCTAATTCTCTCCTCCACATCCTGTGGTCATAATCTGAATTCATGCAGAGAGATACATAAAGACAAAGTTGCCCTTTCATCTAACTTTGCACTCAGGGGTTTAGGAAAGCTCCAATTTTAGCTGCTGTCTGTCACAGAGCCCACTGGTACCCTGCCCATATCCTGTGGCATTCACTATTCTAATACCTGTTGAGAACATTCTTCTGCAAGATTGCTGCTCTCTAACTGATGACTTTGTGTTAGCCTGTACCTGTCAAAGAGTTAAGGTCATCAAGAATATGACAATAGTTGGCAATAGATGAGAGTTAAGGGTAAAGACCCCAAGCTTCCTAATCCCTGGAATAGGATGACTTTAAGTCTTGCTCAAGACTGTCTGCTTTCTAGAAGCCTGCAGGGAAGGTTTGCTAGATAAAATACAGAATGGCCAGTTAAATTTAAATTTCAGATAAACAGTGAATAATTTTTAGTTAAGTATATCCTAAATATTTTATGGAACGTTCTTGAACTAAAAATTTTATTTGTTGTGTGTCAGACATTCAAATATAATGGAGTGTTTTTAATTTGCTAAATTTGGCAGCCCTGCCCTGGAAGAATTGAACCCCAGTTACTCACATGGTAATCTGCTGATATTGCAGGCTATTTGACCTTCTTCCCTGTATCTCTCCTGCCTAGGCTTTCTAAGATTCCCCCTGTCCCCTCCAACCTCCTCCCCCCCCCCCCCCACCATCCTAGGTTCCCTAGAAGTAGAATCTAAGATAGGAATTATTACACAAGTGCTCTTAGGAGAAATCTGAAAACATGCAAAGGAACCAGGATAGGGCAGGGAAAGTAGCTGAGCAAGGATATGGTTTTATGAGAAGTGTAACTTCAGTCAGATCTCCTGGAGGACTCTGGAGCATGACTGACATCACAAGGTTTTCATACCTTTTGTCCTCCCCCACAATATCCAATCATTGGCTGTGGTTTAACCTGATGAGTGCAAGTCGAGGGATATGAGAAGGATACCAACAATATCTAAAACACCTTCCATGCAACTTGCCCTCACATCTTTGTCCAGGGTTTATTTCTAGGCAAGCTGAACCCCAAAACACTAACTGCAGTAAAATCCTTGATGGCTCCTAATTCCTCAAAGTCAATCATTTCCCTAAGGATTAAATTTTATAATTCCCTTGAGAAGTGAGAACTGAAATTTATTTGCAATACTTTATACATAATAATTTGCCAATAAATTTTTGTTGAATTGAATTGTACACAGAGGCAATTCTGATACATTTATAATATAAACATTAATACATAATACTTTTTTTTAGTACCTACTACTAATAACTAAACTAGGCACTCTATTACTTGTTTTTGAAATTCCACGAACAAAAGAAAAAAAAATATTGCAATTATGTTGCAAAAAATATCCCAGAACTAGTCCAATCCTGTTAGGTACTTAGTGAATTAATAAAATACAGGAACTGAGAGTTTTGACGAGTATCAATTAAGTGTAGAGTAAGAGATGGAAGTTGAAGAATGTGAAAGATCTGCCTTCTCAAAGTGTTTCCCCTGGGAACTCTCTTTTTTTGTGTAGGCAGTTGACTATGTCAAATAAGTACATAGCAGTGCCAGAACCCTTAGCAAGGGCCAGAAGTCCACTTGCCAAAGTTGCTAGATATCTTAATGCTGCCTCTCCCAAAGAAGCTACCTAGTCTCGTTGACTCTTCTTCACTAGCACCAAATCTTCAGGGATGGGTACCAGGGGTGAAAGGCCAACAGACGGGACACTAAAGCACCATGTGTGGTTGCACTCTTTGGACAAGGGCAAGGCAACCCGGCTCTTGTAGGGCACTCACAGAGGGCTTGGGACACAGCACACACTAGATGTGATGGAGCTCAGTCAACATTGAATCAGGTCAGACACAGGTGAGAATGATCAGAACTCTAGGCATGGGAACCACAGCAGGAACAGGTATAATAAGCCTTTGAGTCTTCAAGTGTCCCTGGGTCTTCAACACAGACTTGATTCTAGAGGCAATTAGCTAGTCTGTTAGGAGACTAAAGGCCTAGAGGCAGGCTTTCAGAAAAAAAAAATTTTTTTTTCAAGTGAAAAGTTCAGAGTATTTGATGTTGTGCAAGATTTGGGTGTGTGTGTGTGTGTGTGTGTTCAGAGGCAAGCTTGAAGTTCAGGGATATGGAAAGTGAATGATAGGAGGGAGTGAGGACTGGGTAAAAGCATAAGCAACTATAAGCAGAACTAAGGGAGCATTAAAAAGAAAGCTAATAGTCAATCACTGTGGGATATTCTTTGATAGCATCCATGTAAACTAAGCATTTGCATACTTTATTATCCAGAATTCCACTCCTTTTTATGTCCAACAGAAATGTAACATGTGTTCAGCAGAAGTTGTATACAGGAATGATCATAGCAACGGCATTCATGATAGCCTCAAGCTTCCTCAAACTGAAACAGCCCAAATGTTCCATAGTAGAGTGGATAATTGTGGTATATTCACATAATAAAATACTGCACATCAATAGAAATCTACAGTCACAGGCAACAATAGGGATGAATCCCACAAGCATACTATTGAGTGAAAGAATCCAGGCACTCCAAATTACATACTTTATTATTCATTCATATAAAGTGGAAAAGCAGGCAAAAGTGCTGGCAGTGACTGAATGTGGGTGAGGGGGCTGTTAACCAGCTGGTGGAGTACTAGTCCTTGATCTGCTTCTTTTTTTTTTTTCTTTCTTTCTTTCTTACTTTGTGGCATTGGTGAGTAGAGTTTGTGAAAATTCTTGGGGCTATGCACTTAAGATTTATTCTTCAATAAAATATAATGTAAAAATAAGAACTATTGAATAAAGAAGACAACTAGGTCTTAACTTTGTCAAGTGGCAAAATCCACCTCATTCTGTCAATATTTTCTGTAGGATATACAAAGGGGAAAGGTGAGACTGAATTTAGGTAGTCACATAGCCATTGACTTTAGAGTGGTCAACTCCTCTAGCTCTCTGAAAAGATCATTCCTGACAAGTCATCCTAGAGGTGCATTTAGACCTTGTTGTTTTAGTGATGATCATTTTTAGAAATATTCAGAAGCAAAAACAGAGATCCATAAGGCAGCTGCAGAGACATCAGTAGCAGGGGTCCCAGATCTCTATTCTGCCACTATCATGACTCAGTTATGTTCATTTTCTTCAGATTTTCTACTTTGAACATAGACCAGTAAGGTGTTTTTTTTTTTTTTGGCTTTCATTCTATTTTGTAAATTAAGCGTTTCTCCAGGATATTTTCTTCAAATTTTCAAGAATTCCAAAACTCAACTCATTGGTTGAGGGCAAGTGCATGAGATGACAGCGTTTGAGTCGGGCGGCTGCTCTTGAACTCATCAGCTAGGGTGCTGGTGAGTCCTGAACACACAAAAGAAAACATCTGGCCACTCTGGCATCATGGGCCTATGGCTTTATAGAAAAGGGTGTTCTTCCCCATGCTCAGATCCACTCCATTTCCATCTCTCCTTCCACCTTCAGTGTCCAAAGTCAAATTCTCAAAGCAATCACTTAGTATAAACTTACTTTTTCCCTGGCTGGTCTGAGTGTGGTTTGGTTTCTGACCTATGTATCTATTGCCAGCTGTCAAATTTCCATGTGACAGTGATAGAATTTTTCAGAATATCCAGAACCTGGGGCATGAGTTTTCACCTCCCTTTCAGCCCAATTATTCATCAGTCTGCTTGGCAGTAGCAACAATGGTGGGTTTACAATTTAGCTCCTTCATTTTCCCCTGCTGTATACCTTCTGGCAGCAAAGGGTCAAAAAAGTGTCAGAGTGGAGGCAGAAGCCAGGGTGCTGAATAATGGACCTTTGAGTAGCAAGACCTGCCTGAGCCAGGGGCTTCCTGAGCAGACTGGAAGGGGAGGACGGACTCCTTGGCATGCCAATCCGTGGGGGAAACACCACAGGATTCGTTGGCATTGGCACGGTTATAAAGGCGCTGCTTTCATCTGAATAAACTCTCTTGAACACCATCTCTAGTGTATTTCCACAAATCTGTTTTCTCAGAGTGTTCAGAATTTATTCTTTTTTTTTTTTTTGGCTCTACTGCTGCTCAAAGCAAGTAGGAGCCCCAGGGATCCAGCTCCTCAATGTATAATAAACACAGTTCTTCCTGGACCAGCTGAGCCAGAAGAAAATGGGACAAAAGATGAATAAGACACAAGGCTAAAGCAAATCAAATTGTCATGAGTCCTTTCTCTGCTTGGTTAAGAGAATGGATGAGCATATCGTATGCTCTTTTCTTAGCTACCAAGAGTAACGCTCTTACTTATACATTCTTACTTACATTTTCTTATAGTTTTTTTTTAATTTATTTATTTTTTTGCTTTCAAAGGGTTACCTGTCCAAAATCATTGTTCCTCCCCTTCACCTAACCATTCTGGGCTTTCTTCATCTGCCCCATATCCCTTCTAATCTTAGTAGTGATCTATTACACATTTGCATGTAAAGGTGCCAATGACTGATGAAAGTTATAAATTGTTACTGTTCATGGTCACTTCCATCATCAAGGCACTGCCGATTGCTCTTAAAGATGAGCCTTGACCCTCCAGCCTATCTCAGACCACTCTAAGGACTCAGATGCTCAGACCCACTAGAGTGTGCTGCCAGCCACAACTGGGTTTCAGATGCCAGCCAAGCTTTGAGAACCATGCTTCCCTAAACCCAAGTACCACCCCCTCCACCATACACAATGCCTGGCTACTGACCTCCTCTTCATCTTGTTCTCCTCATCAGTCAGTTGAAAGCTGATATCTGGAATCTTCAGGTGCAGTGATACCCATTTCCTGAACCAGTTCTGACTGAGGCCAAACAGGCTGTGAGCATCCATGTCCCACCAGGGGCATGTGATTGGTTTTGCTGCCCTGGCCACATGTAGCTGGAGGTAGCTCAGCACTCAAACATGGAGTATACAGGTGACACAGCAGTGAGTAAAAAAGACATGCTTCTGCCCTCCTAGAGCTCTGACATAAACTCTACTGAAAACTTGGGCGGTGAAGGGAGGTATGTAGTAGTAGGAGGTTTGGAATGAAAGGATTTGACCTGCTCAGGGAAGTCAGAGGATGTTTTACTGCCAAAGTGGAAACTGAGCTGATACCTGAAGGAAACCGTTAAGAGGGGACAGGGAGGAAATGAAAGTGCCAAGCAGAGGGAAAGGGCTGCCTTGGGGACGGATGGACACAGTTATTCCGGGAGCTGAAAGAAACACTGGTTGGGGCACCCAGAGAGAGGTGGGTGGAAACACATCACAGAGGTCCTTTTTTGAGGCACCACAAAGGCTGGTCCTTATCATAAACACACCAGCGTTTGGCCAATGAAAAATGACAGAGGGTCAGGGGAGCTTCCAGAATGATCAAGAGCATTGCTGCGCTGAAACGGTTTGGCTCAGTGGTAGAGGGTCTGTCTGCGATTCCAGACAAGGGCATGTACATTGGTTGCGGGCACATCCCCGGTGGGGGGTGTGCAGGAGGCGGCTGGTCGATGTTTCTTTCTCATTGACGTTTCTAGCTCTCTATTCCTCTCTTCTCCTCTCTGTAAAAAATCAATAAAATATATTTAAAAAAAAAAAAAAAGAGCATTGCTGCGATGGAGGGTCCTGAGATCTAAACTGGATGAGGACAGTGAGGCAGAGAAGGGGAGAGGGAGGAGCCCTGGACTTGGCCTCATAAAATAGAAACGTGGTGATAGGGAAATAACTCAACAAGCAAGTCAGAAGTGCAGGGCATCTGCCGAGTCTACTTTGTCCTCCTGAGATGGTCTATTAGGAATTTCCTCCTGGAGACCCAGAGCTGGAAAGGGAAGTGGGGTCAGGGGGCATGCCTGGGAGATCCATGAAGAACTAGCACCTAGAAGGAGGGGCTGGAAGAGAGTGGATACAACAGGGGAAGAGATTTTAGCAGGAACTCATTTGCTTGGCCAGCTAGAGCTAGGGAAAATTTTTATAATTTGCATATTTTTCTCTTAATATTAATGAAAAATATAAAAATACTTCTTTCTATTCTTATACTATTTTTTACTATCGTTTTTTCTCCTGAGGGAGGTTCTTTTAAAAACACTTTGGAGATTGTATAAAATTTAAAAAGTTGAAAAGTAAAAATATAAGAAGCATCCATGTTCTCTTTATCATGATTTCTCTGTTGCTAACATTTTATTTCATTATCTTTATCTTTTGTTCTCTCCAGATAGGTAGGTAGATAGATAGATAAATACAGGTATCCCCTGCTTTTCAAAAGTTTGCTTTACCCCACTTTGCTTTTAGGAAACACCTACGTTATTACCTGTTTTTGCTGAAAGAAATCCTGTGAGGATTTTGCTTTTGCAAAAAGATTGAAAAGTGAAAATAGCATCCAGTGTTTCCTTTGCGTGATCCGCTATAGAGGCAACACGAGGTCTGAGCGGTGAGAGTGGTGCCACCCAGTTCTTTCTTCTGGCAACACTCTGAATGTCTCAGCATGGATCTGCCAGAGCTCTGAACTGTGTCTGTGAGCATCTGTGCTCTCTCTCATGTACCCTGGTGTATCTTAACAAGATGTGCCCTAAAGTAATTGCTTCTTTGTTTTATGCCAGTTTGACTTACAAAAGGTTTCATAGGAACATTCTACTTTGGGATAGTGGGGGGAACCTGTAGAATGATAAATAGATAGATAGATAGATAGATAGATAGATAGATAGATAGATAGATAGAGAGTTTTTGAACCACTTGAGTAAGTTACATACACCATGCTTCTTTATTCCTAATAATTCAGGATGCATTCCCGAAGAATAGGTATATTCGCTCCCATAACCATTAAAGGGTTATCAGCCCATGAACATTCATTTCTGTTATAGCATTAGTTTTTTCCCCTCAAATACAGGATCCAGTCTAAAGTATGATATTGCATGTAGTTGTCATGTTTCTTTAGCCTTCTTTAATCTGAGCCATATATTTTGGCTTATCATTTTTAATATCCCAATGTTTGCCGAGTTGTGGAGAGTTATTGGAGCAAAGACTATGAACATTTAAGCATCTTTCATAATATGGCCTCTCATACTTTCTCCCAAACCGCTACTAGTATATGTTATATGTACTCTCTGACTGCGTTTGTCTTAGTGCACATCTTACAGCAACGGTATTACCATATTTTTGTTGGTGATGTCCATTTAACAGATGTTAAATGAAATGGTGCCTCACCCTTATTCTGCTTTGCATTTCCTTCCATATAGGCATGTTTTCCCCTCAGCCTTTGCAACTGGATTTTCTCTTGTTTCTATATCTTTTGCTGAGGTTTGGCTTCAAACAGAAACTGTTTTTATTTGTTTGTTATTTCATCCCCACCCAAACAACTAGCATAGTATTACAAAATAAGTGTTTTCAAAGATAAATTTTTTTTTCTTAGAAACTGTTATTAAAATAAAGAATAGGAGGGATTTAGGGAGGAGGTCAGTGGCTGTTGTGAATGAAACAAAAGAAACAACACAAAACATCAAAACCAAACACATTTTGCTTTTAATTAGACTTCATCTGCAACTGGCCACCTGTTGGCAGTTTGACAGAATTGCAAGCAAAATGGGAGAAAAATAGAGCCCTCATAAACCCATGGGTATTGTTTAATTGCTTTTTAGAGAGAGGAAGGGAGAAGGAAAGAGAGAGAAAAACACCTATGTGAGATGAGAGAGAGAGACATCCATCGACTGCCTTCTCTGTGCCTCTTACTAGTGATGGAGCCCACAATCCGGGCTTGTGTCCTCACCAAGAATTGAACCAGCAACCTTTTGGTACACAAGACTACATCTAAACAGGCCAGGGGATGAATATTGTTTTGATAGATGTGTTACATATGCAGTTAAAGATATTGCTAGTTCACATTTGGTATATTGAATTAACTGATTTTGGCTGCTTCTCTTTATACAAACTTCAATATTCTTTAATTTAAACAAAATAGCAATATTTAATAGAATATTAAAATGATCACCTTTGCCTCAAGTTTCCATCAAGGCCTCCACATGCTTAAACCAAAGCAACAAATGGCAAATTTTCCACATAACACAGTGAAGTTCTAGGTCATCTATGCAAAAGAACTGATTGGTGATCCAGTCAACAGCCACCTCTTGGGTATAAAAGAAATATGGCATTTTTTCCTCCTCAATTTTCACCAGTATCCTGGGGAGGGGGTTGTTATTTATTTGTCCTCATCTACAGCCTAGTGAACAGAAAAATGAGGGATCCTCTGAGAACTTTACATCTTGTGGAGATTGAAGGTAATATACATGTAAGTTATTGTTTTAAATTCCTACTTCTGGCCATGTCTCTCTGTTGATTACCTGCTTCTGAGGACTACCTACTGCCTAATTAAGGTTGCTATTTTATCAATTCACAAAACATATGTCCAGCTTAGGAAATTGTGTGGCACAGCTAGCACATGCACTAATTGTATCTAGGGTCAGGATATATTAGAGTTGGCTAATCTGCATACAGTCAATCTCAGTAAGGGTCTGAGCAGCAAGACCCTGGAGGAAACCAATCACAGAGAATAAGAACTATGAGTGCACACAGCTTGGTGACCTCTGTCCTCATGGCAGGATACATGCCGATTGCTTAGTGCTCCGTGGTCAAATTGCTAACCAGAGTCCTGGATTTCATGAATACAAACACTCTTGTATAAGACTCAGTCCACAGTGATGGACATGGCAGACATGCTGGGGGAAGTGAGCATTCATACCTACAAGATGACTAATTGCCAAACTCATCAAATTGAAAAGTTATGATTTAAACATTTCCTTTAAAACATAAACAAATATAGTGTGAGGCAAAAATAGATTTACAGTTGTGAATATGGGAAACACAGAGTTTATTCTTATATTATTATTTATGAATTACTGTATTATTTTCTATATTAACAACTTTTATTCTACTGTTCCCTCCACCCCGTATTGATGTCTAGCTAATAGTACTTATGCTGAAGTGTTTAGGGGTAAAGTTTACTGATATTTGCAACTTATTAATAAATGAATCAAAAATAATATGGACTGATAAATGGATTTATGATAAAGGAAATCTGAGTGCTCATTGAGTAATCCTTCCAGTTTTTTGTATGTTTGAAGATTTTCATAATAAGATGGTAGGAAAAAATGTCAGCAAAGTAATTATTGTGTCAAAAAAAAGGAGTACAAAAGTACTACAGAGGAAATAAAAACATTTATCTATGAATAACACAGTTGTCTATGCATGAATGTTTAGGAAAACAAATTACCAAAATGAACTCTAAAGAGATAGAAAACATTTAAATGGATATTTATTAAAAAATGATTTTTAAGCAATGTCAAGTATGAGTTAAGTTGTTACCTGAAAGTGTGGGTACGAACTAGAAGAGATTTGAAAAGAATGGAAGTGATTTGGTGCATTGAAGATAGAAAAGGAAGTGGATACAAGAAACCTGACCATTGTTAATTGCTTGGTTTCCTGGTCTGTAAGAAAGGCCCCAAATAAATGTCTGCTACTATTTCAGTCAGTTAACCCACAAATACTTTCTCTTGTCATTCTCAGCAGCTCAACAAATAAACAGAGCATTTGTTCAGGCAAGTAATTATAGGCAGAGACTCAGAGGTGAGGAAACCAGCACATAATTAATCTTCAAGGAGCATGAATATAATAATTATGGTCATCTTATCTGTTTTATACCCTTGCATTTCTATTGAAATACTATAATATTTCCTTTTTCAGGGAGTAAAAATAATATCACTTATGTGGGAAGGTACTTACTGTATTTATATCAAAGCATTAATCATTCATGTTAATTATATTAAAAAGCATTTTGAGATGCAGTGATTAGTTTTGAAGGGTATATCTTTTTAAAACTGGCAAAAGGGAAAAAATGCCCACTTATGTAATTTTTTATAAATGTTACACGTAAGTGGAAATCTCTGCATGCATGTAATACACACACACACACACAGTACCTTAAGGCAGAGGGTCTCCTTGCTTAAAAATCATGTTTTCTTTTCTACATCCTAATTTGGAGGTTAAAAAATGTTAAATGGGTTGCCTATCCCTGTCCCATGCACACACATACTCACAACCCCTGCCCCAGTGAATAGTCAAGTCAAAGGAAGACAACAGTCACTGCTGGCAATTGAATTAGTGGCTGCAAAGATAATGTACAAGTGATAGAATTTTTCTCAAAACAGAAAGAATAATACAGAAATATAAATCACAAGGGAAAAGATTTGGAGGCCAGATCTCAGAGACCTAAGTGATACTAATGGGCATTCCAGATGGAATAGATGGAGCAGATGGAAGGGAGTTAATCACACACATAATTGAAAAATTTGCTCGTTTGTCAAAAGACTTGGTTTGCAGATAAAAGTGCTCACAGAATTCTAAATGCGATTAATGAAAAAGACACACACTTCAGCAACATCGTTGAAAAATTGGCAATTAAAGATAAACAGTAAAATGTTACTTTTTTAAGCAAAGGAAAAAGGATACCATCAGCATCAAACTGAAGCTTCAGCCCTGGTATAGGCGGATCGTACATTCCCTCTGAATGAAGTTTCCCTTCTACTTGGCCTCACTCTGTGTGGCAGATTTACAAAAGCTACAGATTCTTTGTCACTCTTTTTGAGAAGTGAAATTTGTTCTCCTCTAGTATCTGGGCTGGTCCAGTGGCTGTTTAACTAGTAGAATGTGACAGAGTGATGTTGATCCCTTTCCAGGCCTTGTCTGTAAGGGGAATAGCTGCTTCTACTTCTTAGAAAGCTTTCACCTGGGATAGTCATTCTCTGAACACAGCTGCCATGCTGTCAGGAAGCCCAAGCCACCTGGAGAGGCCACTAGCCAGCTTTCCAGTTGGTAGCTCAGGTGAGTTTAGATTTTGGGCAAGATAATGAGTGGCCAGAATGAGGATCTGAGGGAAACATTCTGAAATAGATAGACTTTAATCATCCTATCAAATTTCACCATCCTCATTACCAAAGTGGGGCTCCATAACGTAGGTATCCAATAGATTCTATATACTTAGAGAATTGTCTCCTCTTCTTAGTTAATCCTTTATAATGGCATTATGAATAGTTATTTTTATGTACCTCTGGGGTCCTTGTGATAGCATTTAAATCCTCTTTATTGCAAAGAACTACATCTTCTGTCTGGGTTTTATAAAATGTAGTTTGAGGGCAAGTGGCCAAGAGATGCCCTTGCTTGTCTAAGACAAAGGAGAATGTTGGGCTATTAGCCCATGATGTGGCAGGGGTTATTAGCTGAATGACTAGACTGCATGAGGGTTGCTACCATCATGAGATCTTTAAAAAACAAGCAAACCTAGGAAGGACATGAGTCCTCTAGCAGTCTTGTATTAATCGTGTCTTTTGTTTTCTATATTCTGATGCTTTGCCAATCCTATAAGAGTAAACAACTCACCCATGAGTACACTTTCCAAATACAAACCAACCAACCTAGAGCCCGTACCGCACCCCTCCTCCCTTATCAGGCTGTCACACTTGGGGCCTCTATCCACCTGCCTCATCATCCCAGAGCCAGGTACCAGACAACCACAGACAGCCTCAAAGTCCCAGAGTCCACTGAAATTAGTTAAACCATCCAACCCTAAACCTGTTTACCTTGCCTCTCCTATTCCCTCCTGTGGAAGCAACAATAAAGGCTCTTGCCCGTAGGCCTCCTCACTTTCTGCCTATGACCAAACTGGTGTTTTCTCCTATAGTCCTTACGATGTGGCATTTCATGTCTTCTTGGGAACTGTGAGTAGCAAACTCTCTTTCCAGTGACAAATGTCTCCTGATATGTTGGTGTTTCTATATCTCAAAATTTCAGTTAATGCATCATATTTTAAAGCAAGTCTCTGAGCCTGGCTTTACCTTCTTCTGAATATTGAAAAGTTTTTTTTATCTTAGTGAACATGCTGATATCCTCTGTCATTGATAATGTTATCATTATATGAACATGTTTGAAGTAATCTGTGGAGGCTTATATTTTTCAAAGATGGTTGCAATACTGTCATCCATTTATCATACTCTTTTTAATAATGTGGCTTTGTATTCCTTCCACATATTTCCTCCCTTTGAATCTTGTGATTATAGCAGAAGTGATGCAATATGACTTCTGAGGCTAGGTCATAAAAGGCAGTATGGCTTCTATCTGGTTCGTTTATGGAACACTCACCCTAAGAACTTGTCCACCATACTGTAAGGAAGCTCAAGCAGCTTGGGGAGAGGACCACGGGGAGAATAACCAAAGCTTCCAGTCCACACTCTGGCTGAGCTCTCAACCCACAGAGAACCTCCTTGACAGCCATGTGAGTGCACTCCCTTAAAAATGAATCCCATAGTCCCCAGGTGAGCTGTTCCAGCTGATGCTGATTGGAGCAGAGATTAGTGGTCCTTGCTCACCCCTGCCAAAATTGCAGATTTAAGAGCTCAATAGTATTTATTGTTTTAAGCCACTGAGCTTTCAGGGTCTTTTATAATGCAGCAGTACATAGCTGGAAAGCCACCCCATTAAAAAGGCTCCTTTCATCCTGAACTAAAATAGACAGAAGATTGCATACTTAAGAAATGTGTACTTGTCTGTTTAGTATACTTCATTGAGACATTTTATGCTAAAAAAGTGATACTAGACAGGATGTTTGGGAAATAAAGGGAAAAATTAACCCCTAAACTCATTTTTAACTTTAGGCCATGTGTAAGTCTCTTAACCTCAGTTTTCTCACGTTTAAAAAAGAGGTAATAACAATTACCCATGTTACTATTTGTTTGGGGGAAAACATGGGGTCATAGAAACGATGCTTAGAATATGGTATAGTAGAGATTCTCACTGCTAGAGCCAGGCCTTCTTTGTAAAGAAAACGGTCAGGAAAACACTACTTGGGTCTGCTCAGCCAGAAAGGGAGGTCAGAACAAGGGGGATTAAGGCAAATTTCTTTTGGAAGAATCTGAATTTGAGAGCTTCAAGGCTGATTAAGATTTATATAAGTGAGCTTATCATCTCAGAAGAGAGAAACATTTAGACATAGAAATAACTATAAGGAAGTTTATAATATTATACATCATATTTGCATTTCACTTATGTGAGTTCAATTATGCACATTTGGCAAATTTAGGAGATGAGCATCATCTGTTCCCAACTCCCACTCAGCTCTCTCTGTGAGACCTCTCAGTGACAAGTGTAATTCCAATGTTTAAAGAAGCAAGTATTTTCATACCACGCAGCCTCTAACTGCACACCAATAACTCTATTTCAATCACTCGTGGCCAGGTGGTAGCAGTAAAATGGGTATCACTGTTGGGTGCAGGTATCAAAACTTGCAGAATTAGTAAGTAAAAGAAAGTTTCTCTTTATAAAACTTCCAGCCATTAAGTGAAGAAGAATTATGAAATTCGAATATCACCTTTAGTTGCAACTGCTAATGAACTGATTGATCTTGGCTCCGAACATCAATGGTGACTAACATCACAAGAGACGACCAGACATATGTGCCTATTGATGGAAGAATTCAACATTCCCTATGAAGTGTTACTGGCAAAGAAAATCAAACTTATCTGTGATCAAGCCTGTAGATCAAAAAAACAATTTACAGGAAATACAAGGGACGAAGAGACCTTTTAAATTACACCACAAGGATAACATCAACAAAATTCAGAAGGTGACAATCCAATTTCTTCAATAAATAAATCACAAGAAAAAAAGGAGAGAAAATGAAGGGAAGCCTCTAGATTTAAAAAGAAATCAAAAGATATCAATAAACTACCATGTGTGGACTTTATCTTGATCTTAATTTTATTTTAAAAAGTTTCTGACATTTATGAGATTATTGGAAATTTGAACATTGCCTGGATATTTGATGGTGCTAAAGAATTATAAATTTTCTTTGTGTTTGAAAAGGTACCCTATCTTTTAAAGAGATATACTGAAAGATATATACATGAATGTGTCAGATATGTTTCAGAATGAGGTATCACATGAAATGATTTGTCAGACATGTGTGTGAAAATTATATAGGAGGAGAGAAAGTTCTTGCCAACTCCTAAAGTCATATGTCTCCTACAAGCCAGCAGTACCCTAATATTTCTGTTGTAACTAATGCATACACTGTAAAACTTACCGCTACAGACAGGAGTTCTTAGCTGACACCAAGCATCTTTTCTTGTATTTTCTTCTCCTGTTTTCCTGTTTTTACTGGGTAAGGAACAGTGCTGGTTGATGGTTATTGGTGATAGATACACAGGACTATGGTTCATTATTCTATTCTGTCGCTTTTATTTATGTTTGTTCAAAATTATCCATAAGGAAAAGTAAAAAACAAACAAACCAAAACAAACAAAAAAAAACCCACAAAATAAACCAGCCAACCTTATAATATGATGTCAGTAGCATGGAAGAAAATCTTGTGGACAATAGTGGAACACACAGGGGTCTTCAAACTACGGCCCGCGGGCCACATGCGGCCCGCCAGGTTTTTGGGGCAGTGAGCGCAGCCGAGGTGTTACAGTAGGAATTAGTAGTTCATATAGTCCGGCCCTCCAGCTCTCTGAGGGACCGTGATCTGGCCCCCACTTTAAAAAGTTTGAGGACCCCTGGACTTTAAAGAGTGCTTCATCACCATATTCTTGGAACAAAAGCACTGGCAAAATGGAGTTGAAATGAGTCAGAATTAAACTTCAGCTGTGAAGAAGTCTTAAGAATACCTTAAATATTTTTTTCTGTATACTTTCCTTTTCTAATGCAAGAGAGTAACAGATAATAAAGAATATGCTTAAAAGCTCTAGTCAATTTGGCTCAGTGGATAGAGGGTAGGCCCACAGACTGAAGGGTCCTGGGTTCAATTCTGATAAAGGGCATGTACTTGGGTTGTAGGCTTGATCTCCAGCCCGGTGGAGGCATGTGTTGAAGGCAACCAATTGATGTGTCTCTCTCACATTGATGTTTCTCTCTGTGTCTCTGTCCCTCCCTACTATTCTCTCTAAAAATCAATGTAAAAATATCATCAGATGAGGATTAGTAAACAAACAAAAAAGAATATGCTTAAATGAATCAAATTCATTTAACAGGGATAACAAATTTAGTAGGAACAAAAATTATCTTTCATTAGGATAAAAAACTTCTGATGGAATGCATCATGTCTGAGGGAGAATTGATGGTTTTTTGTTTGTTTTTTGAGTGGTACATAAAACAGTGTGTTATTAATAACTTTTTAGTTTTCATGAAATACAAAACATCATTCAGTGGGCCAATTAGCTTTGGTAACTTACTCAAATGCCAGATGAGGGAAGAAACTGGTTTAATGGATTAATTGACAAATCTTCCTGAGCTATTCCTACTTAGCAATTTAATATTTTTAAGGGATTCTTTGGCTAGTGACTGATTGGAGTATATACAATACTCCTTCCTAAAGTCTGGTCGAGATGGGAAGGTGGCAACCTTGGTGGCAGCTTTTCTATAGATGCTTATCATCTCTCTTGCTTACCCACTTAAATCAGGAGAAGAAAATATAAGAAAAGATGCTTGGTGTCAGCTAAGAACTGTCTGTAGCAGTAACTTTTACAGCGTGTGTGTTAGTTACAACAGAAATATTAGGGTATTTCTGGCTTGTAGGAGACATATGACTATAGGAGTTGGCAAGAACTTTAGAGGTCATCTAATCTTCCATTATCATTTTACAGAGGAGGAAAATGAAGCTTAGACTTCTGAAGGTTAAACAGCAAGTTGAACCATGGCTAGAAATGGGTCTCCTGGATTCTAAGAATTTGCTCTGTGCTGACGCACACGCTTCTGAGGCTTCCTAGAGGCAGAGGCTGAAATGGGTGTTCTAGTGAAGGTGATTTGTTGGGGAAGAACTCTCAGGAGAAAGGAAGTAAGGGGAACAAGAAAGGAAAAAAACAAAACAAAAAACTAAGCAAGGATGTGGTTTCAGGTGCAGAAGAGCTTCAGACTGAACCCATGGGAAGTACCGAGGGATGGATTCACAATGGGGTGGGTCTGATCATAGGCAAGAGGGCTGGTCTTTGGAACCCTGGGATTGGGCAGTCACAGTGTAATTATAGGTTAAAATACCCCCCCATTCATATATTGAAATCCTAACCCCCAGTACCTCAGAAAGTTACTGTACTGGTATTTGCAGACAGGGGCTTTAAAGAGGTAACTAAGTTAAAATGAGGTCATTAGGGTGGACCCTCAACTAATATGATTTATATTATTATAAAAAGAGGAAATTTAGACACAGACATACACACACAAGGAAGACACAAGAAGATGATTACCTACCAGCCAAGGAGAGAGGCCTCAGAGTGAAACCAATGCTGTCGACAACTTGACCTCAGACTTCTAGCCTCCAGAACTGTGAGGAGATAGATTCCTGCTGGCTAAGCCACCTCGTTTGTGGTTCTTTGTTATGTCAGCCCTAGCAAGCCAGTGCCCCTTGGACCAAGGGCAATTCTCTGGAGAAAGGAGCAGCTGTGCACAGTGCTATCCACAAACACTCCCAGCAACTGCAGGATGGCTGCTCTGGCTGGTAAAGAGGACTACTATCTAACGTTATGGGGCAGTACCAAGGGACCTCTTAAGAGGGTGCTCTGTAAGCCTTTAGAAACCAGCATTTATTCAGCTTCTACTCTGGGTCATTCTCGGAGAATTCAGGAGAGAAGAGGAGAGGCAATGGATTATTTGATTGCTGTATCTTGCAGTGTGATGCTTTCAGCATTTTCCCAAAACAAAAATGGAAGGAAGATGGAGTCAGATGTGAAGCAGGGGAGGAAATTTTCTTAATTAGGAAGTAGCAGAACCTAATGGGTAAAGAGGGGCTTCTAGAACAATCTGCTACCTCTCTTCAGATCACCAAATAAAGTATGAATCATATTAATGACACAAATTGAACATTATGGGGCAGACTGCCTTTCCTCATTACTGTCATCCGCTCGCTCTTCTAATGTTTTTAACCACAATTTTTACTCTTGCCTGCTGGGTGAAAATTTTTCAAGAAGGCAAATTAAATTATGGCTGAGGTTTATCAAGTCAATTTTTCCACCCTCACTTTCTGTGCTTAATAAAGTGAAGGAAACATTATTGATAAAAAAAAAAAAAAAAAAAAAAAACTTCTGCAGGACATGTTATGAGCGGGATAGTGAGACATAATTCTTCTTAATAGTGAGGAAGTTGGCTACTTCAAACCTGCTGTATGATTTGCATCAGTGAAACAGAACTCACCTTTTCAAGTTTTTTTTTTTCCATTTTGCTTTCTACCAGCTGAATTAAATTGCTACTAAGCAAGAAAAATTCCTTCCATAATTTGGATAGCATATTTTGGGGCAAGATCACATAAATTTTACTGCAATAAGGAAGCTTTCTTCACCTGGTCTAGCAAGGCCATCATAAAAGAAAATGGTTATGCACAGGAAGGGGAAGAATGTTGAATGGCTCTACTAAACAGAATTGAGTCTGCCTATGTGAATAGACAGGCAGATTCCTAACACTTTCCCTATCTGTACAGAGCAGATATACTATAAAGTAAATTAAATTTAAGCTTAGGTGTCCCTCACTTACATGATCACTTTTAAGGCTCTGTACCTAATTTTGTTGTTGTTGTTTTGTTTTTAATATATTTTATTGATTTTAGAGAGGAAAAGACAGGGAGAGAGAATCATTGATTGACTGTATCTTGTGAGTCCCCTACTGGGGATCAAGCCCAAGGCATGTGCCCTTGGCCAGAATCGAACCTGGGACCTTTCAGTCTGCAGACTGACACTCTATCCATTGAGCCAAACCAACTATAACTAATTTTGTGTTCATTAAGCTTTCTGTTCATTTCTTCTAAAATGGACCCCAAATTGAATCATCGCCAGGATGGAACTGTCCCATATTTTGCCAAAAGAAATTACCATAGGTAACACATAGGTAACACTGTAGACCAGTGCTTATGGGACACCACAGCCTGCAAGGGAAATACCCAGTAAATACACACATTGCTTTGAATACATAAAACAAAACTCTCTCCTCGAAAATGATTATGGTGGGGATCCCTCTATCAACTACTTGCTGGTACACATTATAAATCTATTTAGACAGCTACATGAATATAACACTTCCTAAAATACATCTATAAATACTGAGTCTCTTTGTTGACCAGTGTTTCACAAATGGAGGTGATTTTGCTTTTCAGAGGACACTTAGTAAAGTCTGGAGACATCTTCGGTCACTGTGACTGAGGTAGTGCTACTAGCATCTGGTGGGGAGAGAGAGGCCAGGGATGCTACAACATGCAGGGCAGCTCTCAGAACTAAATAAGCATCTGGTCCCAAATGTCAGTGGTGCTACAAGCGGAGAAAGTGCTGCCGACAGCAGAGGCGAAGTTTCTGGCCTTGGAGTTTAGATCTGAACTCAAGCTCTTTCACTTGCTGGATCTTGAAACCTCAGTTTCCTCTCCTGAAAACAGGTAATATTAGTACCATATCTATCTCATAGAGTTGTTGAGAAGGTAGCATGAGGTAATAGAGGTAGGATGCTTAGTCCAGTGCCTAGCCTGTAGTGGTCATAAAGTGCTGGTCCATTCGTGCTATTATTATATTTATATATTACTATTTTATGCACTTTGAACAATCATAAATCTTTACTTCTTTCCAAGCATTAACCACTTAAGGAATCAATTTATTTAAAACAATAAGAAGAAACTTAATAGTGGTACTTAAACTTGGACCAAAGGAGTCAGGAGATTTAGTAATGAGCTCCTTCTCTCCTTACCCTAGAAGTTTCCAATTCAGGTAGATTACTTAACTTTTATCTGATTTATTTTGCTTTGAATAAGAGTTTTTAAAAAAATAACTTTGAAAAATCATTGAACTAAAAGGGTCATTCCAGCTAAAACATTTTATGACCCTGTGATAATTTTAAAGACTTTCAACATCTGTAAGCACACATAAATGTCTGAAGCATTTGAGTATGACAAAAGATTTCGAGGGGCATCTTTTTCCATGGAACTTTAACAAGTTTTTATGTGAAGCATAATAAATTCCGAGAGAAAAGGATCTTGGCCAAAATCTTGATCCTTATCTTCATATAAGAATCACCTCATCCAGGTAACCATGTAGAAACACGCAAACAGTGGTTCATTGGCACATGGGTTGCTGTCTGGAAGGAGAAATCTGCCTTGTGTTGAGTAAACAAACATCACCAAATGGGAAGATCTTACAGTGGGTTCTGGTAGGCATCTCCTGTCGTTAAGCAGGGGTGTACCCTGGGCTGCGTTAAGTTTTAAATATTTGCACATGTACCCTGGACTTTCTGGTGTATTTCACAGACTTGCAGGTCTGGTCTGCTGGGGATCATCTGCTTTGTGCTGCTTATCGCCCATGTTGAGGGCTGTGCCTATGGATCCAGGAAAGACTAATTCTGCAGATGCTGACATGCCTCTGTGTCTGCTCTCTTTTTGGAGGGACAGCTATTCTTCTCTGGAGCTACACCTCTCAGTGTGCAATATTCTAAAGTTTCTTCTGGAAACAGTTTCTTCTGCCTGAAGACTGAACAGAAAAAGAATCCTGCTTTTGTGCAGAGCTTGATGCCTCCTGGACAACAGCATTAATTACCTTCACTGACACAATGGCTCAGGGTGTCCTGGTCATTAGTCCAATGCACCATGCCTGTGATGGCCTGCTTTTCATATTTGTAGGACTGCCACAGGGATACAAAAGGCCCTCAGCTATGGTCTGTCCTTTTTCTTCTTACTCCTGCATCCATCCTGCACAGAAATAGACTTTGTGCTCATAGTTGTGGACAACCCAGCTTACAAGTCCAAGCCCTACCCATATCCTCACATTCTGCCCATAGATGTATAACCTAGCATGGCCATCCTTGAGAGGAAAGACTAAGGGAAGAGGTTCATTTTGACCTTGAAACTGGGTCAGGGCCATTTGAGCAAGAAATTACAGGAGCCCAAAGTCTGAATGAAGACACATGGGGTCTGGGTAGGCATGTTCCTTGAGCCCTGCCCACCCACTTTTGTGAAGAGGGTACACCTGGAAAAGGGTCAGAATAAAGTCCTCCAAATCACAAGGCCCAGAGTAAGGAACCCTTTTGCCTAGGTCTAAGGATGGTACTGCCCTCCAGAAATAAGATTATATTGTACCTACTTTTTGCTTCTTATTTTAGTCATTCAGTAACCACAAGTAAATCCTTACATGGCCTTTGTTATAGCTCTAATTTGTTCTTTTTCATGCCTGTATAATATTTGGTCACATAGAAATATCATAATTTAGCCAGGCATTTCTCTGTTAATGAACATTGATCTTGTGTTCAAATTTTAGCTATGTACACTGCTGCTATAAATAGAATTATTTACATGTCATGGTGTTATTTCTTTGGGGTGTATTTCTAGGAGTAGAACTGGTACATGAAGAATATATAATTTAAATTCTATGGATGCTGCCAAATAGTCAACAGATATACAAAAAGATACAAATTCACTAGTTATCTGGGAAATGCAAATGAGCCTAACTAAGAAGCATTATACCCTTCACCTTGGAAAACTGTAAAAAGGAGTTATAACAACTGTATACCTCTGGGGAAAAGCATAATATCATGCACTGCTGATGGGAATATGAAGTGCACCACCTGCCTGGCAGGCAGCTTGAAGATTATGAATAGGGCCATAAATATAAAACTGAAGTCCCTCATCTTTTCCTGTTTCTTTCCACTTTTGTGAATACATACATGGCGATACTATGAATGCTCTCCTTCACAGGGAGTGCAATGGAAAGGCTGAAGAAGCAAGGACCTCATGACATTCAGTTTACCTCACATGGGCTCTTAGAACTTCGCCTCTTGATATTGTTCTATGAGACACAGAGGAATTAAATGAAAGTGAAAAACTACTGAAGAATGGGGACTTGACAGGTAAGCTCTGAGGAAAGCCCTCCTTTCCTTGGTTTAGCACATTTTTTGTGCAAAGGTCCTCTCTTGTCAAGGTTCTTTTCCCAATCTTACAAAGGGTTCAGCATTCTGGAGAAAGGGGCTGCACATAGATTCAAGAAGGAGTCCAAAGATGAAATATAATTTTGAAAGGCATTGGGGGGTCAGAGGATCTTCAGCTAAAGGAGCTAAAAACTCCCTTCCTTGACTCAGGACCCTGCTTTTATTAGTACAATTTGTCCTCAGGCAAGGTGTAGATAACACTTCAAAGGGTATTGTCAGTTTGGGGAATAGCCTACAGCTGTTCAGGTGTTTGGCCAACAGGAGGCAATAAAATGCCATGAGCTGTCTGGCAGCAAGCAATTATCCTATTCAGGTTTGGGGGAAGTAAGTGCCATTTAGCCATTTCCAACAGGTAAACTACTTATGTGGCTCAACCTTGTTGTACCCCCCAAGTTCCATCAACCTTTTGCTGGAATTGGTTCCCTGCACTTTCTGGACATGCAGAGACCCATGATCCTTTTCCAGAGGACTCTCCAGTTGACTGAGACATTTCTAACCATAAGTGAACAATGTCCTGTATTTTCTTCTGGGTCAAACAGGTTCCCAGACTTGGACCCCTCCCCTCTATCCCACACTATCTAGCAATGCTATTGATTTCCAGCATGGTTGATAAAACACAGAGACCATAGGCCCAATTTAATTTCTATGATAAATATGACTAATTAACTATAAATGTCAAATATCCACAATTTAATTAATTCCAGTTTATTTAACTACTATAATTAGATATTTTCACAAACAAAGCAGCAGTCTGTTTTGGAAGGTCATAGACTAATACTATAATGAAGAAGGCTGAAAGGCCTGCTCATTGGATGAAAAGTAATGGATGGTTGGTGCCTGTGGGGAAATTAGCACACAAAATAAAAAATAATTGGAAGGCTGGTTAATAGAGTTTGTTTAAATTGTATACATAATGTATCTTTGATAAATAGCACCAATGAGCACTTAAAATTAAACCTTTAAAAATTTTAGAGACTTTTCATTATAATGAGAATAAAAAAAATAAAAAATAAACTGACTGGAATTTGAGGACCAACAAGAAGCCAAAATCCCAATTAATGAGAAATGTCTCTTTTGTTTCAGAAAAGCAACTTAAATGGGCATATTCTATTATATAAGTCCTCCAGTGTAAAGAGAAGTTTGGATAAAGAGAAATTTAACCAAGGAAGGGTTAACTTGTTTGCCTTAAAAAATAAAAAATTTGGCCCAGTCAGTATGGCTCAGTGGTATGAATCAGGAGGCCATGGTTCAATTCCCAGTCAGGGCACACATGCCTGGGTTGCAGGCTCCATCCCCAGTACAGAATGTGCAGGAGGCAGTCTATCAATGATTCTCTCTCATCATTGCTGTTTTTATCTCTCTCTCCCTCTCTATTTCTCTCTGAAATCAATTTTTAAAGATTTTTTTTTTAAATAAAAAGTTTGAAGAGGCTGGTGGAGACTTCTGGTGCCTGGGAGGGGGGGTTTGAGGGATATTTGAAAGGAAGGGGAGATCTGAGCTACATGGATGGCAGCAGTGAGAATCTGCAGAAAATAAGAGAAATTCCCCGAGTATAGTAAAAAAAACTTGAAAATAGGGATATCCTTTATTTAATTTTAATTAGTTTGTTTTCTGGGCTTCTTTCTGCCACAATTTCCCTAAGAATTCAATTGAAGCCTCCCAAGTGGAACTGGCTTGTGCAGTACCGTATTTTTCGACGTATAAGACGACTTTTGAAACGAAAAAAAGCCTGCTCAGATTGGCCAGAGTCAGAGAGGCGGTCTATTAAAAAAAGAACTGGTGTTGCCTCGGAAGTGGGGGGTAGTCTTATACAGCGAATATAGGCCTAAACCTATGTTTTAACTGTAAAATTAGGGGGTCGTCTTATACGCCGGAAAATACGGTAGTTTGTTTGGGGAAAAGGAAGAAGTTTGTATCCAGCATTGGCTGAAGACCTGTAAGGAAGATGGCAGCCATGGGGGCACGAGGGGCTGGGTGCAGAGGCAAAGGGGAGAAGGAAAAGCATCGGGCAAAGAGAACCAGTTCAGGAGAAAGATTGCCTCTCCAACATTCTCAGAGGTAACTGGCCAGGATCCTGACCTCGGCATGGGGCACAGGACTTTTTTCATACCTCTTTATGGACTCGTTCCCAGTTTTTAAAACAATGTGTTGGTTTACTTTAATTCTCCCATGGTTTCCAATTAATTTTTAAATGATTATGAACTTATGTATTTAAATATATTTGTTAAGTTTTCATCAATTGCCGTCATCTCAGATTGGCCCATCTTTGGCCCCGGGGGGCCTCTTGAAATTACACAAGCCATTTTTTTTTTTTTAATATTAAAAGAAGGTGTAACTGTATAAAGCTAGAAAGTGAAGGATATCAAGGCAGTAAACACTTGGGTTACCTTATTTTTCTGTAAACTGGAATTCTCATGGCTATTTTTCATCAGCTCTTTCCTTCATCCCTTAAAAAAATAAAAAATAAAACTACACCACTTTAGCTCAAACATCTTATCATACTTAAAGGAAAACATGATTCAGTTTCCTTTATGTGTATTTATTAAGTGCACATTATAGTCCCAGGCTGTGCCAGGCAATGCTCACTTCTCTGGTGGCTGGACTTTTGACTCCCATTCTCTGATGTGTTACATCATTTCGGAAGGCAGTCACAGTGATGACATTGTCAACTTGGTGTAGGCTGTAACATCTCAATACAGATTGACACACCAGATTAAGTGGGATGAAATGTCAATGACAGCTATCCTGAATGTAATCAGCCTTCAATAGTATAAGTAAATGGTTTCTTCCTGAAATGGTTTGTGTGGTTGCTATATAAGGGAACTTCATCCCTGTGGAAATTTTCCAAACATAGGTTATTAGTTTCACAGCCCATCAAAGAGATGCCACTGTTGGTGGCATTGCTGGCTATCCTATACCTATGATTAAAGTGATGAAACAGAATAGAATTTCTTCTTCCTAACCACTCTAGCTATTTATAAGAGCAGTATCAGGGCTGCATTCTGAAACATCAAAGATGAGTTGTTTCAAGCTTCTAGAAACCTTCTCTCTAAACTCTTCTTGAATTCTCAAGAAGGGTATCTGTCTGTCATACTTACTTTCCCAGATGTTCTAGGGCCAAGACCTCTTCCTGGGGAATATTTCCTATGGGTTGTTGCCTTTGTAAGAACCAGATCAAGGCCCCAAAGCAAACAGGGATCATCAGTGAAGACAATGACTTCCTGTTCTAATCTTCTTTCTTCTCTGTGGCCTGTTCAATGTCCACCACAGTGGCCTAGAATGGAGTCAATAGACCAATTCAAAGTTCTCTTCTCCTTGATGTAGAAAGAATAGTCAGGAAAATTTGAATCTTGGCTCTACCATTTGTTGATAATATAGACTTGAATATTGTGTGATGTTGGGTCCTTTCTTAAACAGACTCTAAGAAAAAGTTTTCTTGGGAAGCAATTCTTGGATTTCCAGAACTTATATGGAAGTATGGAAGTGAGGCAGGGAAGGGAAGGGAAATTCTACAAGATGTATTAATGAGCAATTTACAACTGTGGGCAATTGGTCTTATTTCCCCAGGAGAACTCTGGGAGTTTGTAAAGAGCATGTCTCAGTATTATGCCACACAAGAAGAGAGGAAGCTGACATCTATCTATGAGATGACTGAGGACTACTCTCAGGGCCATGAACAAGATATTTAAGCTTTGGTTTCCTGTAAAAAAATGAGAGAGAGAGAGAGAGAGAGAGAGAGAGAGAGAGAGAGAGAGAGAGAGAGAGGGAGGGAGGGAAATACTAGCTATGCAGGACTTTTATGAAGGATAAAAATCTAATGTGTAAGGAAAATGCTTGGCATGTAGCACTCAAAGTAGGCACCATATACATATTTATTTGCTTCCTTTTTCTTATAGACTCTCCATAGTATGGCATCATAAAATCTGGCAAACAGATTCTATGCTTCACATAATTGGGTGGTAGGTGGAAGCGGGGTAGGAGCAGTGGGTAGACATTAAACCCAGCAATGTTGACAAATAGGAATAAAAGCATCAGGAACAATATTGTATACTTGTCCATGGGGATACTTCAATATATTTGCATAGAGATATGAGATTTCCGCAGTTTCTTCACAAAGTTTTCCCACTGGCACCTCTTTAGTATAATTTGCAATGTGTTTCAAAAGCTAAATTACTGCCTGGCATGCTAAAATGGAACCTTTGCTTTGGGATCAGGCAGCATAACATGAATAATAATTTGTCCTAAGATATCTTCCATTCTTCCAAAGTAAGTACTTTCTGTTATTAACTCAATACACCTCATACTTCCATTTGAGAGGGAAAATCATCTCATTAGCATTTGAGGTGCCTGTCAGTCTTCTTGCTTCTCCATTTTATAGTTGAAGAGACCAAGAAGTCTACCGGTACATTCTGATAAATGGTCTGAAGTCGCCCTGGAAAACTCAGGATCCAGTTATACAAACTCTAGTCTTCATGAAATTTTAACATCCAAAGCTTCATAAAAGAAAGCGATAACAGCCGAAGCTGGTTTGGCTCAGTGGTAGAGCATCGGTCTGCAGACTGAAAGGTCCCAGGTTCGATTCTGGTCAAGGGCATGTACCTCGGTTGCGGGCACATCCCTGGTAGGGGGTGTGCAAGAGGCAGCTGGTCGATGTTTCTCTCTCATTGACGTTTCTAGCTCTCTAGCTCTCTCCCTTTCTCTCTGTTAAAAATCAATAAAATGTTTTTTTTTAAAGAAAAAAGATAGCAATAACATTATACTCAGCATCTAAAATTGGGCTGTGGTAAATGGGTTATACATGGCTTTGAATCTTCTCTTGTCAAGGAAGTAAGGCAGAGCAGCTTGCATGCACTGGAGGGGTAGGTGAGGGTGCACTGTATATATAAATATTTTTTTTTCATTTTCATTGAATGTGCATGTAGATTTGAGTATGTGTGTGGTGAATGGCCAGAGCTAGAGAACAACTGATCAGAGAGAGACCTAAACCATCATGTTTCCTTTTGTTCCTACCTTCAGGATAATGTATTAGTTAGGGCAATATTGAGAAGGCTAACCCCTATTTTATAAAACTACTGTTTGGAATTCTGTACCGTTTTTCTTATTATAAAAATAACTTTGCTTTCTAACCTGCTTTAGCCTGCTTATTTAATGAGAAAGATAAATTTATCTGTCTGACCTTGTAGGCCAAGACTAGATATGCCCATAATTTCAAAGCCATGTCAGGTGCATTTTTTAATTGGATAGAACTGTATTGTTTTCAAGGCCAGCAGCGAGATAACCACTAAGTGCATGTATGGCTGGTTCTCTAATAAAAAGGGAAGTTCTGCTTGTAGCTTAGCTTAGAATTTGAATTCATTTTCTCTAAGCCCAACATGGTAAATAAAGTGTGACTCCAAACTCTCTGGCATTGTTTGGTTATTCCAGTTCTCTGTACCAATTTAGGCTATACCAAAATAATAATGGGCCTCTAAAGTTTAATGGCTTACACAAAGGTTGATGTTTTGTTCCTTTTACCTGACAAGGCCCAGCTGGGAACTGTTCCTGGGCCTCTGTGTCTGTATAGTTATTCTCTCCTCAGGACCCAGGCTGATCAACAGCTATTACCTGGAATGTTTCCTGTAACTGGAAAAAATGGAGAGCCCTGGATGGTTTTCCATCAATAATTAAAGTGCAACATACATCACTTGTCCTCTTAGTTTACTGAGCAGAATTGGTGATGGTTCCCAATCAGGCTCAAGGGCTTGAGGAGGTGCAATGCTGGCATGTGCCCAGAAAAGAAAGAGAACTGGAATACATGAACACCAAAACTTGAGTTTTCACTGACAGCTTAGGGTCATTATTTCTTTCCTGATTTTATATAGAAATGCCCCCACCTAAAAGAAATATCACTATTTTCAAGATATAAAATTTCAATCACTTATTTCTAAACCAGCTCTGTCCAATAGAACTTTCTGCAGTAATGGAAATGTGGGTTTTTTTTGTGTTTTTTTTTATTTTATTTTTATTTTGCATTATCCACTAAGATAGCCATTAGCCATGGATTGTTATTGAACACTTGAAATGTGGCTAGAGTAGTACTGAGGTACTGATTTTTAAAAATTTTATTTAACTTTAATTAATTTAAGCTTAAATTTAAATAGACATTGATGACTACAGTATTTGCCAACATAGTTTGAGACTGCTGAAATTACACTACAGATTTATTTAATTTTTTTGTCTATCAGCAATAATAACAATAGCAATATCTACTCCTTATATTTGTATTGCATTCTATAGTTTTCATAATGCTTTTATATATACCACTCACCTTATGTAATTATACTAATATCTGTAGGATATAGATAAGGAAGGTTATATTACAATACCCATTTTATAGATTTGAAAACCAAGATTCTGAGTTTAAGTGATTTGTTCATGATAATGGGACAACTAGTGGTGCAGGTACTAGAAACCAAGTTTCTAGGCAGAAATATGCCTTGTTTGACATTATATACCCTGCTCAGTACGAGGCTTTTCCCTCAATAAGTAATTGACTAAACACTTGAAACTTCCGAGAACTTCAAAGAAAAGCATTTTTCTTTCCTTTGATGCACTTATTTTCATAAGCATTTCCATAGCACTTTTTTCAATATTACACATTATTAATCATAGACTAAGCTTATATTTATCATATTCTTTCTTGAATTGGTATCTGTCAGTTTCATCTGTGAATTTCTTTGCTTTTAACCCACTTAAGTTGTGAGCTTCAAGTTTAGTAACTTTTCTTTTTTTGGTAACTTCCTCAAATCCAAGTAGAGTGATTATTATTTCAGTTTGCCTAAGAGTGAGGGATTTACAGGATACAAGACTTTAGTGCTCAAACCAAAACAGTCCCAGGCACGCTGGGATAACTACTCACTCTGCACAGGCTGAGTTCACAGGTTGAGCTGAATTGGATATGAAAATAGCAAAGATGTGTTTCAATCACAACTTTTACTATAGTCACCTGAATATTATAGATACTCCTTATATGATTTATTTTAATTTTATAATTAAAATAATAACATTTTGTATATGCTGCTTTACATCCAGATAGCAAACTAAGGAAATGGATTTTAAAACTCTTTTATGCCACTAGACCTTTCTTTTATATTTCTACATCTGGTTTGAATGTTATTTCAAAGTCAAGAGTAAGGAGCAATTATGTATTGCTGATCTTGGATGTAACCGGCATTGTTAATACCATACGCAAGTACACACACACACACACACACACACACACACACACTCAAATGATGAGCCATTCTCAAAAGCTTCCATTGACTTTAGAAAAAGTATTCTGAAGTTCAAATGTTTATTTGATGCTTTTCTCATTCACTGAAATAACCACAACCTTCCATCTCTCTGGGGAACAAGGCCAAGATCTGGCCTTGTAGTTTTTGAAGCCTTTATTCTTACAAGCAGGACCAAGCTTTGATTTTGATCTATGGATTTCTTTTGGGGGAGGGGCTCATTCTCTATCGTGCCCTGAGTCTCTGAATGGCTCAGTAACTACAGCATATTGATTTACACAATTTCTTCAAATGAGAAAGTGCCTTTTGAATAGCAATAAGGTAACTCTTTGCCCACTTCCTGAATAACAATCTCCTTCTGCCTTTGTGTGCAGAATAGTAATGTCTTGAGTGTTTCTCATTACAATAGGCCGCTTCACTAAATTCCGCATCTACCACCTTGTGAACTTCACTCGCTCATAAGATGGCCAGCATTTTACCCAATTTTTTTAAAAAATTGGGGGTTAAACTGATTTATGTAAATCAAATGTTTTTGCCACACATCTGCAAGGGTGTTTTATAAGACAGTTTATGCGGGGTAAAGAGGAATTTATGCAGGGTAAAGAGGGATTGAATCACCCCTCCCTGCAACATCTGAGGTCATGTGAATCTAGACCTCTTTTAATTTTTTATTTTACTGATAAGAAATTTTAGAGATTTTCTCTTTCATTCCTTAGTAATCTTCAATGTGCAATGGTCGTTAATACTTTAACTTGTTTAGCTTATTCCCACTGCAACGCCCAGAACAGGATCACAATTAGCAGGTATGTCATGCATATGACAGTTGGACATCAATGATGGAGAAAAAAGATAGTGTTGCCAGGATTGCCTGCCACGAAGTTGGTAGAGGCAGAGATTGCTTTCTTAGGTTCTTTCAACCAATCCTTAGTGCCTATGGACATGAATATGGAGATGGGAAAGGGAATTGGAGAATGTCAGGGCATCTTAGGCCTAGGCCACATCAGAGATGCAATCAGAGTGGAATTTTTTAAGCAAAATGAATCCAAGGAATGTAGAGAATTCAGTTGAGGAATAAAATTAAGACCCATCAAGGAGGCAGCGCTGAAGAGTTTGGCATTTAAGCATTTGTAATCATAACTCAAACCCTCCTTTGAGTTCAACTGATGCCCAAGCTAAACCCCAAACCAACCGAGCCAGAATCACTCAGGTCGGGCAAATTTAAATTTTTTTTAGGAATTCTGTGAGCTGGTTTTTATAACATCCATTATTAAAAATAAAGCTACAGCTGAAACTGGTTTGGCTCAGTTGATAGAGCATCAGTCTGCCAACTGGAAGGTCCCAGGTTCGATTCTGGTCAAGGACATGTACATTGGTTGTGGGCACATCCCCAGTAGGGGGTGTGCAGGAGGCAGCTGTTTGATGTTTCTCTCTCCTCGATGTTTCTAGCTCTCTATTTCTTTCCCTTCCTCTCTGTAAAAAATCAATAAAGTATATTTAAAATAAATAAATAAATAAAAATAAAGTTACATAAACTTACAATTAAATAAATTATATTTTAAAAGGTGTTAAATATACAAAAGCCCATCACTTCCTAATTATTTTACTATTATCTAAATCCTTGCAGTTACACCGAAACCGGTTTGGCTCAGTGGATAGAGTGTCGGCCTTCGGACTGGAAGGTCCCTGGTTCAATTCCGGTCAAGGGCATGTACCTTGGTTGCTGGCACATCCCCAGTGCAGGGGTGGGGGGGGGTGCAGGAGGCAGCTGGTCGATGTTTCTCTCTCATCGATGTTTCTAACTCTCTCTCCCTCTCTCTTCCTCTCTGTGAAAAATCAAAAAAAAAAAAAAAAAAATCCTTGCAGTTATGTTTAGTGTGTCTAGATAATAACATGCTATTGTGGGATCAGTAAGTCAGGTTCACAGCTTGAAACAGGCATGCTGAGGTATTTACACTATGGAAATGGGCAAACAGTACAAATCAATATGGTGGGGTTTTCTCCCCTTGAAGGATGCTAGTTGTTAAACATTTACCAGCATATCACTAATCACAACAATCCCATATTTGAGGCAGTCTAATTACAGAATTATGAATGACAAAACCCCAGCTACTAAGACACAGGACTCAAGCAAAAACAGGGTCTCCTGGCTCCTGAACGAGGGCTTTTTTGCATGATCTCACACCGCCTCTCTACGCATACATGAGAAATACTAAAGCTCTATTTCTATCTCAGCCAGGCAGCCCAGACGAAATCAGATTAAAGAGGACCTGTGCATTTGGTGAGGGTCTGCACCCTGCCTTGTAAATCTCTGCCCAGAGTGGGAATTGTGTGATTCTAATACCCAGTTGAATGAGGACCACTTACTGTAATCCCTAGGGGGTTGGAGGGAAGCATTGGGGAGCGCTCTTTCACAACTACAATTTGCAGTCTGTTGTAAAGTACTTCAGTTTGTACTCAGTGTAGGATTTGCCCATGTGTTTTTCCAGCTTGGTAAAGACTAACGAGGGACAGGAAGTTCTGAGTCCAGGCACCTGCTGAAATTGGGAGCAGAAGCCCTGACCATTTAGAAATGGATTTACAGAGATGTGGACTGAAGTCACAGCAGGAAGTCTTCAAAATAACTCTCAGAGAAGCTTCTTTGATGAACTGAGGCAATTCAGCAACTTTTGCAGTGTGCATTCATAAATCAGCAGGATTTACAGGCATTGCAAGATGACTCCTACTCTATGCAGTTAAAGAAAAAAATGGTCTTGTTGCAGTAGCAAGACCATTAAAGATCTACTGCCAGTTATTTTGCTCAGGTATCCTGCATTTTAAGGGACGATTTGATTTTTGTTGTTGAGTGTGGGTATGCGCAAGTTTAAAAAGGCTAAATATTGAACCACTCCAAAAAGAATCTAGGGGAAGTCATTTCCCCTAGAGACTATACCTTAGAAATTCTTGAAGATTTAAACGTGTTCTTTAAAAAAAAAAATAACTTTAGATTTTTCCATTACAGTTGATGTACGATATTATTTTAGTTTCAGCTGTATAACATAGTGCTTAGACATATAACTTATGAAGTGATCACCCTAATAAATCTAGTACCTATATGGCACCATACATAGTTATTACAATGTTATTGACTATATTTCCTATGCTGCACTTTACATTCCCATGACTATTTTGTAACTACCAATTTGTTCTTCTTAATCCCTTCACCTTTTTCACGCATCTCCTAAACCCCTTCCAATCTGGCAACCATCAGATTGTTTTCTATACCTATGAGTCTGTTTCTGTTCTATTTGTTTATTTATTTTGCTTTTTAGATTCAACATATGGCTTTGTATTTCTCTGTCTGACATTTTACTTAGCAATATGTCTTCTAGTTCCATTCATGTTGTTGAAGATGGCAAGGTTTCATTTTTTTTAATGGCTGAATCATAGTCCACTATATAGATGCACCATTTCTTCTTTATCCATTCATGTATTGATAAACTTAATTTGTTTCAGATCTTAGCTATTGTAAATAATGCTGCAATGGGCATATTGATGCACATGTCTTCTGAATTAGTGTTTTTGGTTTCCTTCTAATAAATACCCAGAAGTGGAGTTGTTGGATTCTTCTTTGTCTCTTGTCATATCCTTTGTTTTATTTTTTTTAGACAGAGAGAAACATTAATGTGAAATAGAATGATTGGTTGCCTTCCATATGCACCCTAACCCAAGGATAAAACCTGCAACGTTTTGGGTTTCCTTTGAATAAATAACCAGAGTGGAGTTGTTGGGTTCTTCTTTGTCTCTATTTATATCCTTTGTTTTATTTATTTATTTATTTTTAATTGATTTTATGAAGAGAAAAAGGAAAAAAATGGGAGAGAGAGAGAGAGAGAGAGAGAGAGAGAGAGAGAGAGAGAGAGAGAGAGAGAAACATTGATGTGAAAGAAAACATTGATTGGTTGCCTCAGGTATGTACCCCAAATCAGGGATTGAACCCAGAACCTTTTTGGTATATGGGATGACACTCAACCAATGGAGCCTCCTGGCTGAGCTATATCTTTTGTTTTAAAGACTATTTTGTTTGGTATAGAATTGCTACCCAGCTTTTTTTGTCTTTCCATTTTCATGGATATATTTTACCATCACTTTACTTTCAGTCTGTGTGTGTCTTTCAATCTGAACTGTGTCTCTTGTAAGGAACAGCATATGTAAGGAATTTGTTTTGTTATACATCAGCCACCATGTGTCTTCTGATGGAAGCATTTAATCCATTTGCATTTAAAGTGATTATTCTTAGATATTTATTTACTGCAATTTTATTATTTATATTTTTATATGTCTTCTTTCTTTAAAATATATTTTTATTGATTTTAGAACCTCACTGGGGATTGAGCCCACAATCCAGGCATGTGTCTTGACTGGGAATCCAACCAGTGACCACCATGGGCCATTGCTCAACCACTGAGCTTGGCTTTCTTCTTTATCTTCTTATTGGTTTGGTGATGATGAACTCCCTTAGATTTTACTTGTCTTGGAAGCTCTTTATATGTCCTTTAATTCTAAGTGATACCTTTGCTGGATAGAGTAATCTTGGTTTTAGGTCCTTAGCTTTCATCACTTTGGATATTTCTTATCAGTCTTTTTATTCTGTCCTACAAAGCTTCTGTTGAGAAATTAGCTGATGGTCTTATGGGAGATCCTTATAGGTAACTAACTGCTTTTCTCTTTCTGCTTTTAAGATTATCTCTTTGGCTTTAACCTTTGGCATTTTAATTATGATGTGTCTTGGTGTGGTCCTCTTTTGGTTCATCTTTTTTGGAAACCTCTGTGTTTTCTGGACTTGTGTGTCTATTTCTTTCTTCAGGTTAGGAAAATTTTCTGACAGTTTTTTTTTCAAATATGTTTTTAACTTCTTGCCCTCTTCTTCTTCCAGGTCCCACATGATGTGAATGTTGGTATATTTGGTATTTTCCCAGAGGCCTGTTAAACTATCTTCAGTTTTTTGGATTCTTTTTTCTTCTTCTTGTTCTGATTGGGTGTTTTCTGGTACCTTATTTTCCAAATTGCTGATCTGATCCTTCATATAACCTACTGTTGATTTCTTCTAGTGGATTCTTCATTTCAGTAATTTTAGTCTCATTTCTGACTGGCCCTCTTTTATGTTTTCTATTTCCATTTTTATGTTTCCTATCTCTTTGTTGAAATTCTCATTAAGATAATTGAGCATCCTTATAACCAATGTTTTGAACTCTGCATGTGGAAGATTACTTGTCTCCATGTTATTTAGTACTTTTTCTGGAATTTTGTTCTATTTTTCCATTTGAGACATGTTCATTTTTCTCCTTATTTTGGTTGTTTCCATGTATTCCATGTTTAACTGCCAAATACATGGAAACAACCAAAATAAGGAGAAAAACATAATGATTCATATATATATATATATATATATATATATATATATATATATGAATCATTATGTTTCCCAGTCTTAGAAAAGTGACCTTATGTAGTAGGTGTCCTATAGGGCCCAGTGGCACAGCTTCTCCAATCACCCAAGCAGGGTACTTCAGATATACCCCTCCCCCCATGTGAGCTGTGTGCACCTTCCTGTTGTAGTTGAACCTTGATTGCTGTTGGCACATCAGTTGGAAGGATTACCTCCAAGGCCTATTGGCTATGATTATAGTAAATAATCTGCTGTGCAGGGGCCAAACCCATGAGGTAGGATTCCCTTCAGTGTAGCTCTGGTACCCACTGAGATCCCCCCTTGAATATGTCACTCATGTAGGTGGTTGGGTGGTGTTCTGGCATGGTCTAAAGCTGTCCCCTGGATGGCTGGCTCTGGGTTCTCCAGTTAGGTGCAGGCCAAAGTCATCTGCTGCCTGTGCCCTACCCAGGACCACCCAGCATGAGCTAATACAAAGCAATCTGTAGATGGCTGCTATTTAAAGTCAGTGAATCTAAGTTCATGTGCCTGACTTTTAAGAAAAATGCCTGGGCCAAAGCCGGTTTGGCTCAGTAATAGAGCGTCAGTCTGTGGACTGAAAGGTCCCAGGTTCAATTCCGGTCAAGGGCATGTACCTTAGTTGTGGGCACATCCCCAGTAGGGGGTGTGCAAGAGGCACTGGTCGATGTTTCTCTCTCATCGATGTTTCTAGCTCTCTATCTCTCTCCCTTCCTCTGTAAAAAATAAATAAAATATATTTTTTTAAAAATGCCTGGGACTCCAGCAGCCCTCTGTCTTAGCCACAATTCCTGCTTGTTTTCACAGGTAGAAGTTATGGGGACTTCTCTACCTGTGCTGGAACTGTGGGCTTGGGGTCCTGGTGTGAGGTTGTGAACCCTCCCTCCTCAGTGGGTACTCCACAGCTGAGATATTTAACTGCCACACCTGGATGAGGGACCAGCCTGTTGTTCAGCATCTTATGTAACTTTCTGTATATCCTTAGTTTTAGGACTTCTGTTTAAATACTTTAGGCAATTTTCAATGATGGTGTTGTATAGTTTAGTTGTAATTTTGATGTTATCAGTGGACCATACAGAACTGTGTTTACCCATTTTGTTTTTTTGACCAGGAGCCTTTAATGTGTTCTTTTACCTGTGAAGTGAGAGTATCTAAGTTGAATCTAAGATGTGAATGTGAATCACCTAGAGAACTTCAGAAATCCAGATGCCTTTGTCCCATCACCTCAGAGATTTTGACAGATGTGGTCTGGCCTGGGAGTTTGGATCTTTAAAAGCTCTCCAGGAGAGCCCAGATGGTATGGCTCAGTGGTTGAGTGTCACCCTAGATCCAGGAGGTCATAGTTCAATTCCCAATCAGGCCACATGCCCAGGTTGTGGGCTCCATTCCAATTCAAGGGTGTGCAGGAGGCAACCGATCTTTGATTCTCTCTCATCATTAATGTTTCTATCTCTCTCTCCCTCACCCTCCCTCTTTGAAATCAATTAAAATATAATTTTTAAAAATACTCTGGCTGCTTACCTTAAATTAAAAAACAAATATTAAAAGCTCTCCAGGAGATTCTCATGGAAGATCAAGTTGGAAGCCATTATTCTGGAACTTTGCTTCTCCAAATTCAGTGGCTCCATGGATCAGCAGCATCTGCCTCATCAGAGGGCTTGTTAGAGATGCAGAATTTTACCTCAGACATACTGAATCAATCTGCATTTTTTTTTTACAAGGTCTCTAGATGATTCAATTGTGCAGCCAAATTTGAGTCTGTCTCTAGAACATAAATAAACACAAAGAATGCTAGAAGCTGATCCATGAAAGATATATCTGTCTTCCTCAATTCAGGCTAGAAGTGTTTTTTGTTTGTTTGTTTGTTTGTTTGTTTGTTTTCACTCATTCCCCATATCCTTCAGGTACTAAGTCCTGTTGATCTTCCTTTAAAATTAATCTGTCCTGTGTTTCATAAGCTGTTCCTCCTAGCCCCTTCTATCTTCCTTCAGGGATACTACTGAAATAAACACTTTCATTACCTCTACTCAGAAACTTTCAATGGCTTTCTCTTTTTCATCATTTCAAACGTGAATTTCTCCATCTGACTCCAAGGCCATCCCGCATCTAGCTCCAGGTGACCTGTCTAACCTGATTTCCCCCATGTGTCTCTGATGCCAGCTGGTCTTTTCAGTAAGCCACCAGATGCCTGCCAGTTCCTCTTTTTCTTGGTTTCTGGAAAGCCATTCACTTTCAATCTTGTCTCTGCCTCTCCAAACCTCATTCATCTTCCAAGGCCACTTCTTTAGCTCTGAATGCCTCTAGCACTTAGAATCTGAATTACTTAATTATTAGCTTCACATCTCATATTGCCTGGAACCATCTGAGCCTGAATATATCTCTAAGAGTTTTACAGAGTATTTTTAAAGAAACTATTTACTGTAAAATAAAACATAGATGCAGAAAATTCAATCAAAGCAAATAAAGCAAGTATCTTTATAAACACCACACAGATCAATAAACACAACCTCAAAGTGGACCCTAGAACCTTCCATATGTCCATCCTACTCAGAAACTCTTTCTTACTTTCCTCATAAAATAAAACCATTATTTTAACAATTTTTATTAAAATGTTTTTTATTAACAATTATTTTTTAAATGGTAAAATAGATAACTACTATCTATCTCCAGAACATTTTTACCTTTCCAATTGAAACTCTGTACTTGTTAAACAACAACCTATCCCTCCACCCTCTCAGGCCTGGTAACACCATTCCATCTGTCTCTATGAATTTGACTACTTTAGGTAACTCATATAAGTAGAAATCACAGTGTTTTCCTTTGCACACTCCTATGCAACATGACTTTGTAGTATCTTCCATCAAGAGATGAAGACTGAGTCTAGCCTGATTTTGTAACTTGTTTGGCAATGACCTGATGTACTGGAGAGATAAAGTTTGGATTCACTAGTAGAGAAGTGATGGGTAAAACTATGGAAGTGAATGGGAACTCTGGGAGGCAAAGCATTTTTATTAGGTGTAGTAGATTAAATTAACCATCAGTCATGGAAGGTATATTTGTGTGGAGGCTCTCTTGATTTATGTTTCTATTCCCTTTTACTTCACCCTTCCCGATTCACTTTCTTATAATTGCTAGAATTATCTTTAGGAATAGCCAAACATTTGGAGGTAAATCTGGTGATTAAAGTGGATAATTGGTCAAGACAATGACATTTGTTCCAACACCAGGTAAATTTCCTCTTTCAGTGGTGGTTGTTATAACCTGTCATTATTCTTTAACTCATTCCACATCTACTTCATGTCAGAAATCATTCTAGGAGCTTAAAATTTGGCAGGGAGCAAGGAAGAGATGACTTTTATTCCTACCGATCTTATATTGTAATGAAGTTACATTATGAAAATTATAAACAGATATATCAATAGGGTAAATTCAGAAAGAGATTCACAAGGTGAGTAAAACAGGAGGATATGACTGGTTCGGGGTGGAGGTTATCCAAGGAAGTGAAATTTGAGCTGACACCCAAATAACAAAAAGAAACTTCAAAGGGCAAGCTAAAGAAAGAGGGTCCCAAGCAGAAAGATCAGCAAGTGCAAAGTCCCCCAGGCTTGGAAACAGGTTCATTCAAGGAAAAGAAGTTAGCATGACTGAAATAGGCTGATTGAGAGGGAGAGCAGGAGAAGAGGCAGATGGAGAAGTAGACAGGGGTGAGTCCTGTTGGCTGTGGTAGATTTTGATTTTAAGTTAATGCAAGAAAGAAGATGTCCTTGGACAGTACCAAGATCTGAGCTACATTTTGGGAAAGCATTTTGTGTACTATGTGGAAACTGGATTATGAGGAAGCAAGAATGGCCACTGGGTACAGTTAGGGAACTGTTAGAATAGTGTTAGGGAAAATGACAGAGGTTTGGAGCAAGGTGGTAGCAGGTGCATGGAGAGAAGATAAGTTTGGAAAACAGAAACCAATAAACAGAAGAGGCACTTTCAGTTTTCAGAACTCAATAGTATGAGCTTCTTAAATGAAACACGCCCTTAACACACACATACTATAAATACACAATGAAATAGATATTATTAAAGATGAAATGTTTACCTCATTTTTTTAAACTTAAGTGGTGAGAAATGGGCAGTTGATTGAATTATTCCATCTCCTCAAATGCTTTGGAGACTATAATGTTTCTAAAGAAGAAATGATTAGATAGTGAAAGTTTTTAAAGTTTCATTTATAGGCAGACTAAAATGGCAAGTAATTTTCCAAGTAGACTATTCCCTCCTTCTTTAGAAAAATTAATGCTGTTCAATTGACGTTATTATGGTAGAAACCAATAAAGAAGTCAGTGTGCTATGACCTGGATCAAGAGGTAGTTGCTGTCTATACTGAATGTGCAGGCAGTTGAGTATACTTTCCATAGAGTGACCTCCCTTTTGAGAGTGTGTTTTCTCTCCATGATTTGCTTTATGGTTAATTTAGTGTCATTTTGCATTTTACTCTTGAAACTCAGCAAACAGTGTATCTGACATAATTACTATCATAGAAAAATATTGTGATTAAAGCAGTGGTTCTCAACCTTTCTAATGCCGTGACCCTTTAATACAGTTCCTCATGTTGTGGTGACACCCAACCATAAAATTATTTTCCTTGCTACTTCATTACTGTAATTTTGCTACTGTTAATGAATTGTAATATAAATATATGTGTTTTTCATTGGTCTTAGGCTCTACAGCAGCGGCTCTCAACCTGTGGGTCACAAGGTTTTACGAAGGGCCGCAGCATAAGAAAGGCTGAAAGCCACTGGATTAAAGCCATTTCACCTGAACACAACCTCACTTTTGTGTATGTCTGCCTTAAATATCGAATGAATCTCTTCATGAGAAAACAGCAGACAAATCCAAATAAGAGGAACAACCAGCCTGTACTTTTCAAAATGTCAAGGTCATGAAGAACAAAGGCTGAGGGACCATTCCAGTTTAAGGAGCTAAAGATAAATGCCAACTACATGCAGTATTTGATCTGAAACTGTTTTCTGGATCAGAAAACAAATGCTATAAGGAATATTATTGAGAGAGCTTAAGTAGTTTGAATATGGACTGTCTGTTAGCTAATTATACCAGTAACTATTTGTACCAATGTAAAATAGTCAAGATTTAATCATTATTTTATAATTACATGTTTAAAAAGTCCTTGTTATTAAGATATGTTGCTGAAATAATAAGACATAAAAGATTGTGATGTTTGAAATTCTGAAGTGGTTAATCAAGAAACAAACAGGACTTTGTAAGTATATGCATAACCCTCAGACATGGGCAATTACGTTGTTAAAGCTTAGAGTGGGGGGTGGGGGTGGGCTGGAGGTGACTAATGGAGAATAAGGGATATATGTAATACTTTCAACAATAAAGTTTTGTGTGATTTTTAAAGAAACAAACAGGAAAAAATACATAGAGACATAGAAAAACATTTGGTAAATTTAGACAAAGAATATACAGGTATTCATTGAATTTTTGAAACTTTTGTGAGTTTGAAATACAGTTTAAAGAAAATGTTTTATTTTACAGGTCACCTTGTAGACCATAGCTTATTCCTTGGGCAAAGGTCAAAATCAGGTATTTCTCATTGTGACTACTCATACAGGAGGCAGCTGTCCCAGTATAAAGAGAAATAAGTGTCCTGGAGCCACAGCAGAGAGTTCTGGAATCGTTTATCCACAGCTTTCAGGTGATGATATCAGAAACTCTTCTCTCACATGTACAGCCCCAGCTCTGTTTTCTGGATTGTTTCAGGATCTAGCCTTTCTCCATCTATTGATGGTGAAATGGCAACGGGTATTAGATCTCAGCTCAACAACCTCGGTACTTGAGTTCTAGCTAAGAAAGAATGCAGAGGCAAGGCTCAAACTATAAGAGAAAGGCTAGTTAGAAAATCACAGAGGTAGAAGTGAGCTGTAGAAGAAATGTGCTCAGGAAATGAATTACAGAAGCAAAAGAAGGACCCTCGGAGCTTGAGAGAGAGATACTCGTCTTGTGAGACCAAAGAGAAAGAGGGAGGATAGAAAAGGGGTGTGTGTGTGTGTGTGTGTGTGTGTGTGTGTGTGTGTGAGAGAGAGAGAGAGAGAGAGAGAGAGAGAGAGAGAGAGAGAGAGAGAGAGAGAGAGGGAGGGGGGGGGAGGAGAGAGAGAGAGGAATTTTATCGGGAGGTCTCAGGGGAGGGTCTCAACAGACTATTCACTAGTTTTCCAGCTGTGCCTCCTCAGAGTCCTGAGGTGCTGCACCAGGGCAGGGGGATCATTAGTCAATGCACCAGGTCCTGATATCTGTCTGATTTTGCTGCTTCTCTGGGCCTGGAGCTGAAACATAGCTTAGGCCTAGATGTCACCCATAGGGATTAATGCTCAAGGCAGTGGTCATGTGAGGGCCTGTAGTTTTGCCCATTTCTGAGCTCCCCAGGCTCGCTGTCCCTGTGACCCTCTCTCTGCACCTGGCCTATCATTCCTACTCAGCTCATGCCTATCTAACTATCTTTCTGGATGACTGCTTTCTGGTTTTCTCCCCTCAGCACCTCTTTTAATGACTAAGGTCCTGTGTTCTCCTCCTATTATCACATCTGATTTTAGCACCCTTGTTCTGGAAAAACTGACTGGCCTTCTTTAAGGAGCATTACGTGGTGATTGAGGTGCTGGTCTCTGAGACATGGAAGATACGGCCCAAGGATGGTGCAGCTGAAAATGATGTGGGGAAGTGTGTGGAGGGGGGTGGGCTGCTTAGAAGCTGCAGAAGCCTCATCCTAGGAACTTTCCAGGCATGGCATTAGGATCCAGAACAGCTGGCTTTCAAACTCAACAGTTAAGGACAGAGCTCTCTGACCTGTGCCCACTCCCTTGACTTCTCTGGGCTTCATTTTCCTCATCTGTAAAATGATTGCTGACTACCTCCCAGGTCAAAAATAATTATGATATTTCAAACTTTCCAATTTAAATCTCTCCTCATGACACTGCAGGATGTTGTAACCTGATGATCATCCATGATATGTGAAATCATGAGTTAATTATGGAAACACGTGTTGATCAGATTCTATGTGTTCAGACTTGTTTACAGGGATTAAAATTCAGAACCCTAAGTCCAGCAGACCTACTTTCAATATTTCTGTTCTTCCTTGCTATGAGAATTTGGACAAGTTATGTAACCCGACTAAAACTTTAATTACCTTACTTGTAAAATGAGATCTATATTGATGCTTATCTAAAAGGGTTATTGAATAGATTAAATGAGATAATGCATATAGTGCCACCTAATAAGCATTTATTAAAAATAGTATTTCTAATTACTATTAATAATGTTCTACTATGAAACAGAATATGGAAAACATCCCTTTCATCCAGAATATTCTAATTAAAGTTACATGAGTGAATTTAACAACTGGAAAACAGTACAGAAAGGCAGAAATTTAGTGATAAAAAATGTATGGCAGAGACAAACAAGATTTCAGTAGATGAAAGACTATGGCCAATTTGGGCTGGAATAGGACTTATTACTAGCTCAAATATATCAAATATTATTAAGTATAAAACAACTTAAATATATATATATATATATATATATATATATATATATAATCTTTTTATTTTTAAAATGCATTAAATGCAAAATTAAAACATGGACACATCTAACTTGTAAAAATAATTGCAATACAGATTTAGGAAAAGTCTTCTTTATTGTCTAACCAATATCACTCTCTGCTATAATCACCATAATTAGCTGGAATGAATTTGTTAAAATTTTGTTCTTCTATTTATTTTTGTTTAAATATTCTAAAGCTGCAAAATACTATGCTCAATAGATGCAGAGAAGCCTGGTCAGTGAGGGAACAGGCCACTAATTTACGTTACATTAATGTCTATTTTTATGTTCAGCCTATTACTTACTTTTTAATAACAATACATTTAAAACAATTTTTATACCTTTATTTTTGTAGCTACAATGTCCTTTTAGATTTGTTTGAAAAAAATGGGTGTTATAATAATTCTAAAATCTTCTTCTGTTTGCCATATGAACTGTTTCTTTTTTTAAAAAAATGTTTTTTATTGATTTTAGAGAGGGAGAGGGAGGGAGGGAGAGAGAGAGAGAGAGAGAGAGAGAGAGAGAGAGAGAGAGAGAGAGAGAAATTCTCATGAGAGAGAAACATCAATCTGTAGCCTCCTGCACACATCCTGGAGAGGACTGAACCTGCAATCTGGACATGTGCACTGACCAGGAATAGAACCAGAGACCTTTTGGTGCACAGAACGATGCTTAACCAATGAGGCACATTGGCCAGGGCTAAATTCTGTTTCTTAATTGTTGAGTTTGTTGCCCCTGAATTTGATCCCCCACTTAAGTGACTTCCTGATTTCCTATTGACCTGAATCTGAATATTATGTCTGTTTGCCATGTCCCTCCTATGAATGATTATGCTGGATGATGGGGATCTGCTTCTAGGTGGAGTGGGCTGCAGCCACTCCTCCAAGTTTGAGAGGTGAGATCAGGCACAAGATGTGTTGTTAGGCAGGGCATGCCATCTTAGGAGCATGAGTAATTTCCAGTCCTTTTGGTCACCATCTTCCTGCGTGTTGTCTTGCCTCTCCCACCCAGATGCCAGATTCAGTCTGTTTGGACTAAGATAGTCCTGTCAAGCACTGTCCAGCCCTGCAGAAGAGTGGAAGGGGACAAAGGGTCCATTTTTTAATTTCTCTGTTGGCAGTGATTCAGAGGCTCCCTCAACCAGGTCCACTCATTCTCCAATTTTTGCTTCCTCTGGGCTCGGAGCACCCCTGATGGCCCTGAAGGCAACCCATATTTTATAGGTCCTCTCCTTAATTGGTTTCACTTTTTATGGTACAATGTCATTTTCATATGGTCGACCAAAAATATCTCTTCTTGTTTTTTAATCTGATTATATAGATATTTGTTTTTAAATATATATTTTTCTTATAATTTCTAAGATTGTGCAATGGGGAAAAGGAAGTTACAGAATATTGTAACAGAAGCCTCTCTCCTTCTCAATAGACTTTAGAAACTGTTTTAAGTTTTTTTTGTTTTTTTTTCCTCAAAGAGCACAGGAAATAGTGTTGCATTTATTTATTGCAAAGAGTTATCTTTATAACCCATCAGGATTATATTTCAACTCCTTAAAAGCATATTGCAGTATAAAGATGCTCTTGTTAAAAGGGAAATCTTTGAAGAATGCCAAGGGTTATTCTGGCAGAAATCCACAGTAAACAGAGGTCTGACTCAAAGAGATCCCAATAAGCAGTCTCCCGGATGAATGACACTGTGAGAGGAGGCTCAATTCTGCATCTGCCAACAGTGCGTGCGCGTGTGTGTGTGTGTGTGTGTGTGTGTGTGTGTTACGCACGCACTTGTGTTGGCTTTTAATAGAAAAACTTTAATTTGCAATTTCATGTTAATTAATGATCAGATATTTGTCAAGATTTGAAATTCAATTAGGGAATAAGTTTAATGAGAACTTGTATCTATCCCATGAAAGAAAGATAAAATGTAACTTCTACATTACCTTCATACCATATAGAAAATTGAGCATTAAGATTTTACTGTTTTGTATATAAAGTTGAGATTTCAAAGGAAACCTCTAACAATTTACTCTGACTAGCAACAGTGTATGCTTCCCTCTTGAATTCACTTCTATGCTTATTCATTCTTATACTCATTGTGTTGCTTGCTTTCTGTTTTGCAATGAACCACCACAACTACTAGGGACTTAAAACAATAACCATTTATTTAGCTCAGCTGTTGGCTGATGTTCTTCTGTCTGGTCTGGGCTTGGCTGAGTTCAGCTGGGCTCATTCATGCATCTGTAGTCAGTCAGTGATTTGGACTTATTGGTTTAAGTGACAAGGGCAACTGGTCTGACTTCTCTACATGTCTCTCATCATGCAGAAGACTCTTGTCTGCTCTGTCACTTGGAAGCTGAGTTCCAATATCAGCAAGAAGACAAACCTTAAAGCATGAGAACCCTGGAAGCTTCAGTAGTCTCACTCTTGGTAATATCCTATTGGTTAAAGTCAGTCACAAGGTAAATAATATATTCAAGGGTGAAGGATTAAAAGAATCGTGACCATTTTGCAATCTAACAAGTCATACTTTAATTTATTCTATTAATCTAGTTTATCTACATGCTTAAAAATTTCTCCACAAATTTGAAGTTATTAAGAAAAAAATATCATGGTGAAGTTACAGTAATTATATTGTAATTTTTTATCCTAATTACATGTGTAGAAAAACTGAGTTCCAGACCCAGTTTACCATTTTTCTAATCAATTTTATTTTGGGCAAATTATTTAGGTTTGGAATTAGGTTTTTTAACATTCACTAAAATAAAGGGGTTGGATTGGGTAATCTAAGTTCCCTCTCCTCACTCCATTATTGGTTAAAAGAAATTTGACATAAGATGGATAAAAGCAAACAGCTTTATCTTGAAGAATTTACACACAAAAAAAATTCCTTTTGCATCCAGCCAGTATTGGAATTTTGATTCCAAGAATATGAGGTTTTTAAATATTTCAAGATTTGGACTTTAGATACTTATTCTCCAAAGAAAAACTTTCATTGTCTCTCAAACTCTCTCCTATCTTTCCACTGAGTCTTTGACCAAAGTCCTATGAAGATGTTTGGGCTGTACCTTCTTGCCTTGCTGCTCTTTAATTAACTTTGACCTCACTGAGGTAGTCTGTCTTATACCTTCTTTTTGTTCCTAGTAGCTAGCAGAGTGTCTCATGTTGATCATCAATAAACATCAGTTGAATTAATAGAGTAAAATTTACTTGATTTTCCTGAGTAGAAGAGGATGCTTTTTTGAAGAATATAACAGCAGATATTTTGGAAAACTGAAAAATAGTGGTGGCTATACTCTAGCCCAAGTTACAGGTTTTTTTTTAACTTTCAACAGGAAAGTGATTTGACTTGCTATGGCCGTGACAAGGGGAAGGCAAGTTGCTCTATGAGGTGGAGGAAGACTTGTGTTCTCCAGGACACAAATCAGAGACCCCAATCTGCTTGGAATAAAGAAAACCTCTGAGTTCCAACAGCAAGAAGGGAAGCCCGAAAGCATGAGAACCCTGGAGGCCTTAGCTAGTCTCACTCTTGGCATCACTGATCTAGAACATTAAAGTCAGTCGCTTAAACCACAGCTCTCTAAGGTTGAGCTTAGAACTGGGGCCAGCCCTGCAGCAGGAGGGAAGCAAAGCCATTTGGGTAGCCCTGTTGGTCTACATTTGCATTCTCCAGCCCATTTCCCACCAAGAGAGAGGGAGGGAGGAAAGGGCTCTTTCGTGGTTACCCTAGAAAACCAGCATTTGGATGATGAGCAGGTGATCAGACTTTCTTTTTTTAAGTCATTGACTTTACATCCATTTTTCTGTCTTGGGGCTTTGGCTAATATCTCTAAAGATAAAAGATGGAAATAATCAAACTCGTATTGGACTATGGGATTCCTGGCATTTAATTTAAATAAACAGCAACAACAATAAAATAAAATAAAAAACACCAAAAACATTAAGTAGCAAAGAAAAAATTCTTGTCATTTTCACTGACTCACAATAAAACTACTAAATTTAACGCAAGATAACTTATTGATTGACTCAGTAAAGCAGGTACTAAAAATCAGTCTTGCAGGAGGGAAATATATGATTTGGGGAAAATTATATTTGAGAGAGGCATATTCATTTTAAACCTGTGTGACTAGTAATGACAATTTGAGACCTACATTTCTGATTAAAATTAATTTGGCATGGCCTTACCAAAGCTAAGGAAATGCAATAGAAATCCTCATTATCTCCCTCCCATGGTTATTCTGCAATTGATTAATTAGCCCTTAATTTTCCTGAATAATACTCCTGTGAGTGAGGAACCTGGTCAAGCACTGCCATCTTAATGAGGAGGAACACGAGGCCATGGGATGTAAAATGATCTCTTAAGTCACAGAAGGAATCCATAGAACTCAGCACAGAATGTGCATCCTCCCAGCCTCTCCTGTGCAAGGAAGGGCTTTTCCTGAATAAGCAGATGGCTGCTCTTCATTCTCCACCAAAGGCAGCCTTTTTCCCTTAAAGCTGGGAGGTAGACTCTGCACCAACTTCTCGGCAACGTTTCATGCCCAGCAGCTAGGATGCCATGCAGTATTTACAGATCTTGAATATTTGCAAAGGGTTTGAAAAGAAGAGAGAAAAAGGATTGTATAGACACAATGATCTTTATATTCTAACAACCGACTGCATCTGAGCTGCTTACTGCCTCTACGGGGATCTAGAAATTCTGAGTTGGGAGCAGGTTCTCAGAGCATTGTGCAGGGGATGCATTGTGGTTGCTCAGTCAGTCACATTCTTTTTAAACATTGTGAAATGGCTCTTGCAAAACCATCTTAAGGGATTGAAGTAAATGAATGTTGTGGGGGATATAATATACTCCTTGGTCCAAAAGCCTTTATTTCGGGATTAAGAAGACCAAGAGAAATTATTATAATCGGAATAAATCCGCAAAGCTGGAAGGAGTGCGTGCTCTTAATAAGTTGGCAGACAGACCATGAAATCCCTTCCGAGCCACGGGAACAACTTGGCTTCGCAGCATTGCCTTCATTCAAATTCATGGCAGAATGAATCACCGGCGTTTGAAGTACCACAGAGCATGTATGAGCATGACAGGCCCAGAAGGAATTACTGGAGGCACGAATCCAAGCTTCGTGTGGCAGGGTTGCTGAAATCCACTTTATTTACTTTTGAGCCATTCAGAGGGAAAAAAGAAAGATAGAAAAGTACAGTAGAAGCAGATGTTCCTTTTTCAATCTTTTCAGCAAACACTCAGGGCCTTTGGCCATAGCTGCTTCCTGTGGTCCACAGAAACTGTCCTGATACTGAAGTTGGTGGCCTGTTGGATAACAAACAACATGGGGAGATTGCTCCAAGGGTGCTCAAGGTTTGGACCTTTCTGTAAATCCTGATGTCTGGGGAAAAGAATTGTCAAGCCCCAGTTAAGAGGACATGAAGTTAAGATCCTCTGATCTCCGTTAAGGAATCAAATTGTCTTCTCCGCTGTTATGGGCTAAAATGTGTCCACATCCACCACCTCCATTCATACGTTGAAGCTCTAACCCCCCAGTATCTCCAAATGTGGCTGTATTTGACAATAAGTCCTTTGAAGAGGCAATCAAGTTTAAATGAGGCCCCTAGAGTGGGCCCTAATCCAGGATGACTGGTGTCCTTGTAAGAGATTAGAACACAGAGATATCAGATGTGCCCTCACAGAGGAGAGGCCATGTGAGGACATACCCATCTGCAAGCCCAGGAGGGAGACCTTGGAAGAAACCACATCCTGAGAACTTCCAGCCTCCAGAACTGCGAGGAAATACAATTCTGCTGCTGGAGCCACCCAGTCTGTGGAGCTTTGCTACAGCAGCCCCAGCAGACTAAGGCACCGGCTCTGATCCTGCCTACTGCTCAGCACTCGCCTACAAAAATATGTAGGAGGTCAAACATATTTATTGAATGAATAAATGAATAAACGAATGAAAGAAATGGACATTCCTCTCCTTCAGTTTCCCTATTTCTCTGAAACAGGCATAGTTATAGAACTCTAAGAAGGTTGTGGTGGGAAGTACCTGTCAAGTGCTTAGGATATTATGGCTGGCACATGGCAAAACCCATAAAAGTATTTGCACTTCTGACATTTATTATTAAGCTTGCTATTACATGTCATCTTTTGGTGGCTTTAGAAATAATGATCACTGAAGTAATGGAATACATTCTTGGGCAACATAAGGATTTTACTGCATGTCTTTCCAATAGCACTCAGGTAGTTTTACTCTATTATATCTAACTAGAGACCCAGTGCATGAAATTCATGCATGGACAGGGCAGAGGGATGTCCTTCAGCCCAGCCTGCACCCTCTCCAATCTGGGATCCCTCTCACAATCCAGGACAGCTGGCTCTCAACTGCTTGCCTGTGTGCCTTCTCAATTGCCCCTAACTGCTTCTGCCTGCCAGCCTGATCACCTCCTAACCACTCCCCTGCCATCCTGGTTGTCCCTAACTGCCCTCTCCTGCCAGCCTGGTTCCCCAGAATTGCCCCCCACTGCTGACCCAGTCACCCTTAACTTCCCTCCCCTGCCAGCCTCATTGCCCCTATCTATCCTCCCCTGCAGACCTGGTTCCCCCTCAACTGCCCTCCCTTACAGGCCTAGTCACCCCAAACCTCTCTCCTGTAGGCCTGGTCCCCCTGAACTGCCCTCCCCTACAGGCCTGGTTCCCCCAAACTTCTCTCCCCTGCAGGCATGGGTCCCCCCAACTGCCCTCTTCTGCAGGCCCAGTCGCTCCCAACTTCCCTCACCTGTAAGGCTTGATTGCCCCCAACTTCCCTCCCTTGCAGCCTGATCCCTCCCAACTGCCTTCCCCTGCTGGTCTGATCGTCCACAACTGCCCTCCCTTACAGGCCTATTCCCTCCCAACTGCCCTGCTATGTTGGCCATCTTGTGGCAGCCATCTTGTGTCCACATGGGGGCAGCCATCTTTGACCACATGGGGTAGCCTATTGTGTGTTGGAGTAATGGTCAATTTGCATATCACTCTTTTATTAAACAGGACTAGAGGCCCAGTGCACAAAATTCATGCATTTGGGGTGAGGGGGCAGCCTTTACTCAGCCCAGCCTCTACCCTTTGCAATCCAGCCTAAAACAGCAATCAGACATCCCTCTCACAATCCAGGACCACTGGCTTCTAAATGCTCACCTGCCTTCCTGCCTGATCCTCCCTAACTGTATCTCTCCCCGCCTCCCAACCCCACCAGCCTGGTTGCTCTCAATTGCCCCCCTCTGCTGGCCTGGTTGCCCCTAGTGCCCTCCTCCCCCGACCTGGTTGCCTCCAACTGCCTCCCCCCCAAAGGCCTGGTCGCTCTCAACTGACCCCCCCCCCCATGCCAACCTAGTTGCTCCTAACTGCTGCCTCCCTGCCAGCCTGGTCACCTTCAACTACCCACCCTCCCCCGAAGCTGGCCTGGTTGCTCCTAACTGTCCTCTCCTGCCAGCCTGATCACTCCCAAATGCCCCCATGATGGCCTGATCACCTCACACAGTCTGCTATTCAGTCATTTAGATGTCCCTCACTAACCCCCCTGCCAGCCTGATTGCCCCACGCAGTCTGTTGTTCAGTCATCCATCTGGTTGTTTCAATCACGACAGCCCCTGGCTTTTTATATATTAGGATTGCTTTGTGGACCAGAAAAATCACAGAAATTAGAAGTGGATGAGTAAGTTCCCGTCACATCCGGTTCTTTCTTTAATAGTTGGATTAGTTTATTTTATAACTATTTGGGGTGGGAATGGTCTGTAAGAGGAACAAACTGGCATTCCTTACTTTTCCCCACTCTCCAGTCTTAGCAAGTGCCTTTGACTCAAAACAGACAGGACTTCGGCCTGGGTTGTGCATTGCAGGCCAGGGGAGAAAGGTCAAGTTCGTACAACAATGCTTGAAGTATAATGAGAAATAAAACATTCACAATTTTTGTCTTAAGTCTTCCACATGAACTAAATTTTATTTCTCAGTTACAAAGTTTCCTAACTTCATGTGATTACCCTCATTATTCCTCCCCTCAGTAATAGTCTCCCCCATTTTTGTGCTTTCTCTCTATTTCATGGGTATGGAGCCAGCCTGCTACATGCTGCATTAACCTCTCAAACCAGCCTCAAACTTGAGCTTCACTGAAAGTGTTTCTAATTTCAACCTGACTGCCTTCCAGGAGGCTTTGTTTATGCAATGGACACTGTCTCAGGGACCCATGGCCCCTCTGCCATTTCTGTTTCATCACTGCATTAGTATTAATTTGTGATTTCTCACTGTTGATTACCTGTTGATTTGCCCAGATCCTGCAGCACTTTTAGGTCAGGAGCTCCTGGAGAGCATGCTGGTGTCATTTGTGTTTTCTGTAACGTCTCCCTGCATGTGAGCAGAGTGCTCAATATCTAAGTGATGGGATGGGAGATGCTGTTTACAGGTCCTTTTCTACCTTCTACCTCCCTGCCCTTCAGGGTCACCCCTATTCTTTGTTTCCTCCCCTTGCTTATTTCCTTCTGTGCAGTAAGTGTAGCAAAACTCACTGAAATCGATACGTATGCCATTGAGAGGTAAGGCAGAGAGGGGGAGAGTTTTAAATTTTTTCTTTTAAATGCTATGTGCTGCCAGAAAAAAAGTAAACATGGTGGCGAACACATCACAAAAGAATGGATGCACTCACTGCAGCAGCCTCATAAGGAGAATTACGACAGATGCCAATGAGGAAAGAGAAAAAAGGGCACTTCTCCTGGCTCTGAAAGAAAAGGATGCCAGCCAAGAAAGCTGCTGACCGGTTAAGAGAGAAAAGAGGGTGATAGAAGCAAAGGCGAGGGAGAAATATAGCAAATATAGCTCAGTGCAGCCTCTCAGCCTCCATCCCTTAAGGAAAGGATGTTCTGTGCCCCCTTTATCCCCCCGGACACACACACACACACACACACACACACACACACACACACACACTGATTGCCCCAAGTCCTGGGACCCAGAGACAGTCAGCTTAGGCACGAGGGCTGGCTGTCCCCACAGTCTCCTCTCTCACAATTTGGAATTTTCTTCTGTGACCCAAAGCCAAAGAATTTTCTTCAAGTCTTTTTCCAGTGTGCTTTTAATAGAATTGTAGAACTATAGGATATTAGAATTACAAGCAAGTTTGGAGATTTTCTTACTCTTGTTGTATTGTCAATCATCGAATGAGATACAAGACGCCTTAATGAGTGCATTAATTAGGAGCCATTTATTGCTCGAGGCCCAGAGGGAAGTGTCTCTTTCCAGATCTCTGAGCCCCGAATTAGAGGAAGTGTCTCGTATTTATACTTTTCAAGCCTCTTTGTTTGCAGATATTGCAAAGGGCTCTGTGTGAGTTATTGTTACAGACAGTTGTAACCTAATGAAAACTTAATGAGTTTGTACTTGGCATAATTATTATCAGTATTAGTCTATTACATTGGATGGCTAGCTTGCAAGGTCAAACAGTTAAGTTTATCTTTTTCTATTATTTGAACTAAAAACAAAGTCATTTTACAGAATAACAAACTGTCTAAAGTGACAGAGTTTATAATGACCGAGTTTACAGGACTAGGGACTATCTAACAATAGCAGGGGAATTCAAACAGCAGTTTTATACAAGATGGAAGTGACTATGCTTCACTATAAACCCTTCATTTGACAATGCCCAGTAGCACACTGGGACACTGGGATGGGTGATTACATACCTTATACCAACCAAAGCTTAATATTTCTATATTTGTTTTCTAGTACACTTTTTTTTTTTTTGTATGTGAATCCTCACCCAAGGATTTTTTCCCATTGATTTTTAGAGAGTGTAAGGGAAGGGGAAAAGACAAAGAGAGAAAATATCTATGTAAAAAAAAACAAAACCCACATCAATTGGTTGCCTCCCACACACACCCTGACTAGGTCTTACCTCTATCTGGGTAAGTGCCCTTGGCAAGAATAAAAGTGCCCTTGACAAGAATAAAACTCGGGACCTTTCATGATACTGACCGAAACTCTATTTACTGAGCCAAACCGGCTATGGCTCTAGTATACATTTTATTGAACAGTATAAGTATCATAGTTAGATAAAAATGCACAAATGTAAGTGTACAGCTGAGTTTGTATTTCACAAACTGAATATATCATACTTATATAATCATCACTCAGTTAAGAAATATAGCATCCCTCGTATCTCAGAAGCCCTCATTATGTCTGTTTCCAAGGGTAACCCCTTCTCACCTCAGGTAACCTTTATCCTGATTTCTTTTTTGAAATTAAACTTATTGAGTGACATTTGTTAATAAAATTAAGTAGGTGTCAGGTGTACCATTCCATATTACATCGTCTGTATATTTGCATTGTGTGTTCTCTACCCAGAATCAAATTTCCTTCCATTACCATGTATTTTACCTCCTTTACCCTTTTATACCTCTTCCCCATCCTCCTTCTCTTCTGTGAGTGTCTAATAGGATGATTAGTTTTCTTGTTTTTGAAATTTATATAAACGAAACCAAACAGAAAGGCCTATTCTATGTTTGGCTTCTTTGACTCAACATTACATTTGTGAGATTTACCTATGTTGTTACATGTAGCAGCAATTTGTCAATTTTTGTAGATGTATAATATTCTATTGTGTGAATACATACTTTATTCAATCCCTTTATCTATGATACTTACTGGTGGTTTCCATTTGAGGCTATTATGAATAGTGTTCTGAATATACTGTATGCTTGTTGTTTTGTTTATATTTATGTTGAGTATATAACTCAGAGTGGAATTACTCGGTCATAAAATATGCTTTGTTCCACATTAGCAGGTACAGTTAAACATTTTCCCAAAATGGTTGCACAAATTTATACTCCCACCAGCAATGCATAAGCAGTCCCATTATCCCACACTTGGTACTGTCTGCCTGTCATTTTAGCTATTCTGGAATGTGTGTTATAGTTTTGTTTTGAGATTCAGCGATTTGGAGTAAGTTATAATGCCTAGTTCCAGAGAAATCTACCAATCTGGAAATACATAATGCCCAAAGTGAAATAATACAAAAGGAGTATGAGGCACTTAAAGGGCTTACCCTAAACTTGGGAAGATAAGGTATTTAAACATGACCCTAACCAGCCACAGTGAAGTAATGAAGTGATTGGGACCAATGTTAAATGTTCCCTTTCTCTTTTTTGTAATCTTCACCAAAAGATATGTTTTTATTGATTTAAGAGAGAGAGAAAGGGAGAGAGAGAGACAGAGAGAAAAGCATTGATCAGTTGTCTCCTGTAAGTGTCCCAACTGGAGATTGAGCCCACGTCCTATGTATGTGCCTGGGCTGGGAATAGAACCTGCCACCTTTTTGGTGTATGGGAGGATGCTCACATGAACTGAGCATTCTGCTGGGGCTAAATGTTCTCTTGATGTTTGTTGAATGTTGGGTATAAATTGTTCAAGACAAACAATAGAATCAGTCCCTGAACAGATGATAGAGTCCTGGTGCTGGGGAAAGGAATGTAATGGGACTTCAGCTGGGCCTTTGGTGCAAAATGTTTGCAGGTGAAGAAAACTGTGTTCACGAGGGTTCCTTTTTCTTCGTATCCTCGCCAGCACTTGTCATTTGCTGATTTGTTGATGTTGGCCATTCTGACAGGTGTGAGATGGTACCGCATTGTCGTTTTGATTTGCATCTCTCGGATAATTAGTGACTTTGAGCATATTTTCATGTGCCTCTTGGCCATCCTTCTGTCTTCTTTTGAAAATATTCTATTTAGGTCCATTGCCCATTTTTTAATTGGCTCATTTATCTTCCTTTTATTAAGTTGTATAAGCTGTCTGTAGATGTTGGAGATTAAACCTTTATCAGTGATAACATTTGCAAATATGTTCTCTCACACCGTGGGCTTTCTTGTTGTTTTGTTGATGGTTTCTTTTGCTGTAAAAAACCTTTTTATTTTGATGTAGTCCCATTTGTTTATTTTCTCTATAGATTCCATTGCCCTAGGGGCAGTATCAGTGAAGAAGTTCTTTCGGCACTAAAACATGCTCAAAGTCACTAATTATTGAAGAGATGCAAATCAAAACGACAATCGGTACCATCTCACACCTGTCAGAATGGCTATCATAAACAAATCAGCAAACAAGTGCTGGCAAGGATGCGGAGAAAAAGGAACCCTTGTGCACTGCTGGTGGGAATGTAGACTGGTGCAACCACTGTGGAGAACAGTATGGAGTTTCCTCAAAAAACTAAAAATGGAACTCCCATTTGACCCAGTAATCCCACTCCTAAGAATATATCCTAAGAAACTAGAAACACCAATCAAAAAGGATATATGCACCCCTATGTTCATAGCAGCACAATCTACAATAGCTAGGATTTGGAAACAGCCTAGGTGCCCGTCAGCAGATGATTGGATCAAAAACTATGATACATCTACACCATGGAATACTATGCTGCCATAAAAAAGGAATTCTTATCATTTGCAGTGACCTGGAACATCATGCTGAGTGAAATAAGCCAGTCAATGAAAGAAAAACACTACATGTTCTCACTCATTTATGGATAATAAGGAACATTATAAACTGATGAACAAAAAGATAGATACAGAGACAGTAAAGAAACAAACAGACTGTCAAATTATAGCAGGGAGGGTAGGGAGATATAGAAGAGATAAGAGATCAACCGAAGGACTTGTATGCCATGCATATAAGCATTACAATTGGACGAAAAACTCTGGGGAGGGAGGGCATGTTTGGGAGTGGGGGTGGGGTGGGGATTGGTAAGGTATGTACACATATAATACCTTAATTAAAAAGAAAAAAGAAAAACGAAAACTGTATGAGTCCGTGTGCACATTTGTGAGCTAATATTTTATTATCCACAATCCCCTAACTTGCTAACACCTTGAGAAGAGTTGAGATTACGTCAGAGGCAAAAGGTGCAGGGATCAGCTCATTGAATGCTTCAAAGAATGAGTGCCAACCTTTATGTTTCAAACTGTCCTCTTCTATCTCTGACTTCAGACATTTAGAACCAGAGCAAAAATGTGCTTTGAAATTTATGGATTGTGCAAAATCTATTTCTCACCTCAGATTTTAAAATAGTAAATCTCTCATTTCTTATAGACATTTAAAAAGAAGAAATGTTATTATAATTAGATGTCACTAAAAAGGTCTTTATGATGCTTTTATCTTGGTGGGCTTTTTTAATATATTTGATCTTATAAATAGGGAATTTGACAGAGAAGGCTTCTCACCTCCAAATGCTAATTTTCACTTTTTGTATTTAGAAAACAATACTTTGGGCAACACCTTCTGCTAAGAAACTACATTTCCCAGCTTTGTTTATAACTTCATGTATCCATAAAACTAAGTTCTGGCCAAACTAATATGATAGAAGTACAATTTGAGTCTTCTAGAGACAGTGAGATTAAACTTCTTCCTTCCTGCTACCTGGTATGTGGACATAATGGCTGTAACTCCAGCAGCCACTTTGCCATGAGGTCATCTTTTTGAATAGGAGCGAAAAATAAAGCAAGAAATACAGCAAATAGAGGGAAAGTTGATTTTCAGTTGTCATATATATATATATATATATATATATATATATATATATATATATATATATATATAAAATGTGAGTTTTAGCCAGTGCAAACTAATTTTTGTTGTTAGCAGTTGAACATGATTCCCCACTGATGCAGAGTGGTAGAAATGTGTAATCCATACTTTCCCAACCTACAGATAAAAAAAACAATAATGCATTATGCTCATTATGGATGTCCAGGCCAGCAAGCATCAGCTCACACAAGCTGGGAAGAAGCTCTATGATATGGATGTGACAAAGGTCACCATCTTGAATTCGGCCTGGTGGACAGAGATGGCATCTGTTCAACTGGTTCCTGACTATGTATGACCGTTTGAATGTTGTCACGCAAAATTGGGATCTAAACTGAGTTCAGCTGGCTAATTCTAAATATAAATTTTTTCAACACACAAAAAAAAGGATGGCCACAATAGTATCTCCTTTACCTTCACTCTCTACAGTGTGAATTTGCCATTCCCATATCAGGAAATAGAATCCAATTTCCTTCCTCTGAATCTAGGCCACCCTTACAATTCACTTATGACCAATGAGAAATTGCTAAAAGCCTTGAAGTGTGACTTTTCAGGTTGGGTCCAAAAGGTGATGAAACTTCCACCTAATTTTCTTGGGACACTTGGTCTAAGGGAACCTGACCCCTACATAAGAAATCCAGCTCCCCTCAGACCGACCATTAGGCTGGAAGCACCAAGCTTGATGCTCCAGTTGACAGAACCGTGTGAGGCCAGTCTATTAGCCACTCCTAACCTCCAAACATGTGAGGGTAGACCAACCCATACACTGAGTCCCACTGAGAGGTGAAATACCCAGCCATACTCTGGCTGAATTCCTGACCCACAAAGTCCATGAGACATAATCAAATAGCTGTTGCTTTAAACCACTAAGTTGTGGGGTAGTTTGTTCTGTAGCAATAGTAACATCTCCACAGTAGCTATTCACAAACATTTACTTATCCAAGAGCCTGGCAGCTCTGTGGGAGCAGGGCCCGTGCTGCTCACAGCTATGTCTCCAGTAGCCAGCAAAGGATTTGCTATGTCTGTAGGTGTTCAGGAAAGATAAAAGTGTCCCAAAGTCTTAGCATAGTTTTAAGCAATTTAAAGCTTAGCACTGCACAATGACTTCTGGGATACCCTGTATTAAATGAACAAGGGATGAGCTCTTTCAACCGTAGCCACTTGTAATGGAATCTGACGCTTGCAATTTCAGTCACAAGGAAGTAACTTAGAACTAATTTCTTTCAGGCTTCTAAACTGACCAGTCTTATTCAGAATCTTCTAAAGAAATGACAAAATATATTATAAGTTATATTAATATCTTTCAGGAGCTGAAATAATTTAGTAACACTAAATGTCAGAAAGTAGCTTCAAATTAAAACTGGAAGAAAAAAAAAACCCCACAGTGATTAAAGGAAGACAACTCAATATCATTAAGAAATGAGCACTATTTCTTATTTTCACTATCCTTTTAATAAACTCATTAACCCATGTAATATATCTGCCAGTGGATATTACAGAAATTTACAATAGTTGAATTGACTCACATTCACCTTAAACCAAACAGAATAGGAAAGACCAGCCTCATTTACATAATTGTTTTGGATTCCCTACTCAGAAATGATTTTCTGGGTTGTCTTGTCCAAAAAAATTTGTAATTGAAACTAGAGGTTTCATTTTTCCCCAACTTATTTATGATAAAAATCTAAACTGTCTCATGATGTTACATCTTGCCTGAAATGTTTTATACGTGTCCTGATCTTTTGTTGTAAGATGATTCTGACCACCCTAAATTAGAATGTGAATATGACATCTCTTTATTCCTTCGGAATCTTTCTCTGAAGGTATGTGAAAATGCTACCAACCATGAATTCTCTCATCTAAGGTAGGCCTCAAGATAATTTCTTAGGTAGCCATTTCGCAAAGGTGCTCAATAAATCTCGGATTAAATTACTCAATAAAGGTCACGCAAAAGATGGATCATATTGATTTTCCCCTTAAAAGGCAAGAGTCATCTCAGATACATGACCTCTTACACACTCAGAAGCCATCTGTGATTGGGAAATTGCTCACGTAAAACTCTTTGGAACTTTCTAAGAATTATTTCTCAGAGGTGGTTTCAATTAGTGTAAAAAGTCAGGACGACCATGACCCATTAACAGATACCCCCTAAAGCTTAGTTTATTATTTCCTACGTACGTTATATGACCAATTTGAACTGGTGTATGTGTGTGTAGGAGAGGTGTTCCCTAGTCATTGTAGTCACTCTGGACCTAAGGATCACAGAGGTTCCATTTATTTTCAAGATCACAAAGACAGAACAAAGGGCACATGGCAAATTGTGCACTGGCTCGTGACACTTCTGCCTGGAAGTGATGCCTTGCTAATATCCTTACACTTCATTTACCTGCCGTGCCAATTTTCAGAAGGTGTGGAGAAGTGCAAGCCTCTGCGAGCCTGACAGGAGACCAGACCAGAACAGTTGTGCACAACTATAATGACCAGCACTAACTAGAAGGTGACCCAGGGCCTCACAAAGAACCAAGCAGTCTCTCATCAAGAGGGAACAAAAATTCCAAACTTTCTCAGTTGAGACTGAGTTCCAAATGCCCAGGAGAAGACAGTTAAAACAAAATTTTAGATAACTCCTTTGAAAGAAAAGAGTTGATTTGTATTTGCAATAATAGTATTCTGTATCTGGTAGGACAGTGATCGGCAAACTGCGGCTCGTGAACCACATGTGGCTCTTTGGCCCCTTGAGTTTTTAGCAAAGGCCAACTTAGGAGGACCCTAATTAAGTTAATAACAATGTACCTACCTATATAGTTTAAGTTTAAAAAATTTGGCTCTCATAAGAAATTTCAATCGTTGTACTGTTGATATTTGACTCTGGTGACTAATGAATTTGCCGATCACTGTGGTAGGAACTGTGGCCCCCTCAGCTAACTATTGTACAATACTGGATAATCTACCAGGCATTCTTAAATCTGAAATGCTCAGAGTCTTGCTACCCAAATATGGTGTGGGGCCAGCAGCATCAGTATCACCTAGGTGCTTGTTATAAATGCAGATCCTCAGGCCCCTATCCAAGCTTTATCCAATCAAAACTTGAATTTAACAAAATCCCTAGGTGATATGTGTGCACATTAAAGTTTGAGAAGCAGTGGATTAGGCCATCTGGAGTATGCCTATGAAATCAATGATACATAATGCTGGAAATTACATAATTGAGAGCCAAACATTTAAAAAAAAGGTTTCTTTTTTAAATTTGGATTTTCAAATTGTCACAGAGCTTATGACTCCAAATAATTAAGGCTGTTAAAAAAAATTAACGGTGTTGAATCATAGAGGCAAAAACTCTTGTAGTTAAGAATTTTATCTGCATAGTTTTATCTGGTGCACTTAATAATTTAATCTGCTCGTTAAGTGGGCTTCATGCCACTAGCATCTTATTTTCCCAGTTTTGAAGAGAATGGCAGTTATGTGTTATAATTAGTGGACTTCAGGGGAGGTCAGAGGGACACTGTGCCAAGCACAAACTCCCATCCTATTTAATAGAGACGGAATATGCAAACTGATGGTCACTCCGCAACAAAGATGGTGGCACCCACAGCCAATAAGGAGGGAACATGCAAATTGATGTGACAAAAATGGCAATGGCCATGCTGGGATACTTGCATCATCACTGCCTTGCCCCAGGCGCTTTGGGCCTCTGGGCAGCACGTGCATGCAGGTATGTTGTGGTCAGGGCACGGTGGGACACCTGCTATGTGCGGGGGGGGGGGGGGGGGGGCCTGGGGGTAGAGAAGGGATGGCAGAGTTGGAGGGGGCTACAGGAGGGTGGTAGGGCTGGAGCAAAGGAGGAAGATAACTCCAGCCAGAGCAAAAATGGAAGGTGCTCTGGCTGGAACGAAGGCAGAGGGCTGGTGGCCAGGCGAAGGCCTAGGTCTCAGATGTCAGAGGGAAGCTGTGCCAGCAGCCAGGGGAAGGAAGGCAGGCCTATTCTTGCATGAATCTTCATGCATCAGGCCTCTAGTATCATAATATTGAACAGTAAGAAGTCCAGGTTTCTCCCACACATCTTTAGATATCTAGTCTTCAAAGGCAACTGCTTCCAACTTTATGAGATGCATACATTACCATAGTTTATCCCAGATTCCACTCACTCTGGGGAGAAGATGGTGTTTTTGTGTATGGAAAGGTACCCCACTATTAACATTATCACAATAGTATGTATCAGAGGTGATAATGGCTTTTGCTATTTTTTTGTTTTTTTGTTTTTTTTCTTAAAACAATATTTCTTAAAACATAAACATAAGGACTGAAGTAAAATGAGAGAAAATAATTGCACAAAGTTATTTCCTCCCTGAATTTCAGGAGTGGGGGTGATTCTTAGTAAGTTTCAGCCAATATAATCCCAACCAGCTAGGAAAAGGTAAACCTTATATGGTGCTCAACAATAATGCCCAGATTTGTTTACTGATGGCTGTGAAATAATTTTACTCTACATAAATTTCTTAATGAAATCACCACCTGGAGAGAGAAAAAAATAGAAACAAATTGTCATACATTCTGTGGCTCTAACATAAATGGGCCAACATTTATCCGCCACAGTTTTATGATGCATTTTCCTTTAAACCCAGCTTGGTCTCAAAAATACTGCAGCTAGATACTGAAAACATTTAATGAGAAACATAAAACACGTGCAGATAAGGTAGGAAAATATATGCGGATTCGTAGCCACTACGAGCTGCCTCGTTTATCATGCTTAGACGATAATTTAGATGTCTTAACACAGTTTTATTCCCAACTGTTGGTAGTAATTTTGCTGCTACGTCCAAAATAAGTGAGTTTCATCATCAATAGATAGGTAACGGTAGTGCTGCTTCTGGGTTTAGTGCCATAAAAAACAAAACTGTTTTACAGGAAAGTAAATCATGTTGCCCAACTAAAATATGAGAGACTGGACTGAGCAGAACTCCTAAGCAAATCCATTTGTTTTTCTCTTCTGTTTAAAAACAGGTGAGTTTTGGAAATATCTGATTCCTGATCTGACCTTCAAGAGGTGAATTTAATTATAAAGGAATGATGGTCGTTTTTCAGCTCATCTGACCAAAGTTTAGATATTTTAATGCTCTTAACATAGTTATATAACCAGGGCATTCAAGGCATCTCACAAGGACAGAAGAGCTCCTCTCCCCTCTTCATTCCTTTCTCAGTCCTGCTTTCAATTACAGGCTTCTCAAAACCATTTAAGAAACGACAGAGGACTAACAGGCCATTGGAAAGCCCAGACCAACTGCCCTGGGACAGAAAGGTGCACTGATTCTGTTTAGAAAAACCTGGGGAATAGCATGTAGATCATTGCCACTGAGTTGGCTATTAGATGGGTTTCTTCTCATAGTGTAATGAATAGTAGCCATTTTTTAGTGGTTAAGAAAACCCAATGTGTAGTCTGATTTTAAGTCTCTGTGTTTCCTGTGTGTGTGTGTGTGTGTGTGTGTGTGTGTGTGTGTGGGTGTGTATTTCTTTCCAGGTGGAGTATCCTTGCAAAGTCCCATCTTATCCTCTGTTTGTTTTTGGCTTTTATTAATTTAATTTTATTGTTGTCAGTATTACAAATGTCTCCCATTTTCTACACCCAACCCCCCCACCTCCCCTACCCCAGGCCTTCCCCATGCTATTGTCTGTATCCAAAGGTTATGCATATGTTGTTTGGTTAATCTTTTTCTGTTCCCACCCTCTAAACACCTCTCCTCAAGGTCTATTATTCTATTCTGTGCATTTATACCTCTGGACCTATTTTGTTTGTCAGTTTATTTTGTTCTTTAGAGTCCACTTATAAGTGAGATCCTGTGATATTTGTCTTTCGCTTAACATAATAATTTTTTCGCTTAACATAATAATTTCCAGGGTCATCCATGCTGTCTCAAAGAGCAAAAGACTGTCCTTTTTCATGGCTGCATGGTATTCCATGTGTAAATGTCCCACTGCTTTTTTATACCTTCATCTACCAAACAAAATAGGCAGTTGAGCTGTTTCCAGATCTTAGCTTTCTGGAAACCAATTCCAGCATGTCATAATTAGAAGAGTTTTATCAAAAGGTTGATGAAGCTTGGGGATTCAACAAGGGCTGAGTCACATATGTAATCACCAGTTGGAACCACTGACAAGACACTTCCCCCAAACCTGAATAGGATGATTGTTTGTTGCCAGACAGCTCAGGGCATCTTAATCTACATGTTATTGCCTCCTATTGGTCAAACACCTGGACAGCTGTAGGCTATTCCCCAATCTGACAATGCTTCTGTACCCTAACCTCTGAAGTGTATTATCTCCACCTTGCCTTAGGAAAATTTGTGTTAATAAAAAGCAGGGATCCTGAGACAAGGAGAATGAAGAACTAAGAAATAAGAAGAAGTTGAATCTTTAGATCCTTTAGCTGAAGCTCCTCTGACACCCAATGCCTTTAAAAATTATCTCTCATCTTTGGACTCTTATTTAATGTATACACAGCCTTTCTCCAGATTGCTGAACCCTTCTTAATGCTGGGACAAGAATCCTAGTATTTGCTATTGTAAATAACCCTACCATGAACATAGGGGTGCATTTATGTTTTCTGATTAGAGTTTCAGGATTCTTAGGATATATGCCCATAAGTAGAATCTCTGGGTTAAATGGCATTATTATTATTATTATTTTTTTTTTTTTGAGGAACCTCCATACTGTTTTCCACAGTGGCTGTATCAGTCTACATTCCTACCAGCAGGACTAGGGTTTCCTTTTCTCCACATGCTTGCCAGCTCTTGTTGTTTCTTGATTTATTGATGGCAGCCATTCTGATAGGTATGAGGTGATACCTCATTGTAGTTTTAATTTGCATCTCTCTGATGATTAGTAACTTTGAGCATTTTTTCATGTGTCTATTGGCCATCTGTATGTCCTCTTTGAAGAAGTGGCTATTCTGGTCCTTTGCACATTTTTTAACTGGATTGATTGTCTTACTGGTGTTGAGGTGTATCTTAAGAAAGAAAAGAGTTAGAGGTATGACAATATCAGATGTCAAACTATACTACAAAGCCATTATAATAAAAAAGTGGTACTGGCAGAAGAAAGGACATATAGACCAATGGAACAGAAGAGAGGTCCCAGAAATCAATCTACACAAATATGTCCAATTAATACTTGACAAAGGAGGTAAGAGCATACAATAGAGTGAAGACAGTCTCTTTGATAAGTATTGGGAAAATTGGACAGGTACTGTATTTTTTTTTTCTTTCTAGGTAGAATGTCTTTGCAAAGTCCCACCATTAAAAAAAAAAAAAATGAAACTAGACTACCAACTTACACAATACAAAGAATAATCTCAAAAAGGATAAAAGATTTAAACGTAAATTGTGAAACCATAAAAATCCTAGAAGAGGACATAGGCAATAAAATCTCAGGCATGTCATATAGCAGTATTTTCACCAATATATCACCTAGTGCAAGGGAAACAAAAAGAAAAAAATAACAAATGGCACTATTTCAAACTAAAAAGCTTCTGCACAGCAAAAGAAACCATCAACACAGAGAAAAGGGAATCTACTGTATGGGAAAATAACTGATAAGGATTTGATTTCCACCTTATTCTCTCTTAATAGTTATGATGTGCTCTTGGCTAGAATGACTTGCATAATGTTGTCAGATTATAGCTTATTTTCAGAAAATTAGGTGAGCCATCATCATTATTATCAAACATAAGTAATTGGTCAGATGTCCATATTAATGTGCAGGGCAGCTTGTCCTTTGTTATTGAGAAAAATTTTAATTTAGTGTATATTTCTTTTAATGTATTAAGGGTACTCTCTCATAATTTCTTAACTGAGACAGAACTATTTATATTTCTTCTCTATTTTTCATCCATGTTATAAAATAAGCTTTTCGATCGAGGAACAAAAATGGCGGCGTAGGTAAACACTACTAAAATGGCTGCCGTGCAAAAGTTAAAAAAAAACACAAAACTATAAAACAAACGTCTATCTCCCAAAAACCAAACGAAAGCTGGCTGAGAGGAAGCCCTACAATTAGACTGAAAGAGAAAGAGGAGAATCCCGGACACAAGCGCTGAAAAACTGAGGTAGGGGGGTCAAGGATGCAGTAAGGGCTGGTTGTGGATCCAGGCTGGCGAAGGGCGGTGCTTTCTTCAACCTGAAGAGAGACAAGCGCCCAAGCTCTCTGAAATCCAGTTTCTGGGGAGAGGCTAGACTGTCTGCCATCGGCTCAGAAAGTGAGGGTGGCTTGCTTGCAGAGCTGAGATTGTTTGCTGTGCTGTGGTGCGAGATGCGGGGAGACATGGGGACACCATCAGAGATGTAGTGGACGGGCAGCCATCACTGTTGGCCACACCCTAGCCTAGTGACGCCCTGAGATTCTCTCCTGAGACTCCGCTTCTCACAACACATCCAAGCTCCAAGCAGCAGACTTTGTATATGAATGGCCCTCTCTGTTGCAGTTTAGCAAAATTGCAACCTGGGGCAAACAGATCCAAGGAGGACAGGACTGTGGTTCATGCTGTAGCTTCTGCAACAGTACTGGCCTCAAACAGTAGCTGAACTGAACCTTATTGAGACCCAGAAACCAGAGTTCTAGTGCTGAGTTTCAATCCCTCACACCCATAAGTGACACATTCAGGAGACGTCTCAGTGAGCACCAAAGCCCCATTGAAACAAGGTGTGTCTCCAGCACAGCAGTTCTTCCTTTATAGACATAGTAGGTCCTCACAGACAATTGGCCTGGAGGTCAATTCCTCCCAGTGTACCAACAGCAATCAAGGCTTAATTACACCAAGACTAAGCCCACAAAAGGATATAGCAAAGCGACCACCTCAGATAATTGGGGAAGCCGAGCTACTGACCCCTATAGGTCACCAACCACACAAAGCCATTCCATCCACACAGGGAGGCAGCCAAAACGAGGAGACACAGAAGCATGACACGAATGGGAGAGATGGAGGAGAGTAAACTACTGGACGACACAGAGTTCAGAATCACATTTATAAGACTACTCAAGAATCTTCTAAAAACCTTTGAGAAACTTGCTTATACCTCCAAGAAGCTTTGTGAGACCTTCAAGGACCTTAATGAGAATACCAAAAGAAAATGGAAAAGGACCAGCCAGAAATTAAGCATACAAAGTCTGAAATAAAGAATATACAGAAACTCAACTATAGATCAACATGCCCCAAGAATCAAACCAAAGATCTGGAATATAAGAAAGCAACCAGAGAGGCAAAAAGAAAGAAGAATCCAAAAGTGTAAGGAGCTTCCGGGACGGCTTAAAGTGTACCAACATCCAGATTTTGGGGGCTCCAGAAGAAGAGAGCGAGCAGAATATTGAAGGCATTTTAGAAGAAATAATGACAGAAAACTTTCCCTACCTGGTGAAAGAAATAGACCTACAAGTTCAGGAAGCACACGGGACCCCAAACACGAGGAATCCAAAGAGGAACACAACAAGACACATCATAATTAAAATGCCAAGAGCAAAAGACAAAGAGAAAATCTTATAAGCAGCAAGAGAAAAACAACTAGTTACCTACAAGGGAGTACCCATACGACTGTCAGCTGACTTCTCAACAGAAACTATGCAGACCAGAAGAGAGTGGCAAGAAATATTGAAAATTATTAACAACAAGAACCTACAACCAAGATTACTCTACCCAGCAAAGCTATCATTCAGAATTGAAGGTCAGATAAAGAGCTTCACAGACAAGAAAAAGTTAAAGGAGTTCATCAACACCAAATCAGGATTACATGAAATGTTGAAGGGTATTTTTTAAGAAGAGGAAGAAGAAGAAAAAGGTAAAGGTAAAAAATTATGAACAACAAAAAGGCATCAAATACATACCTAGCAATAAGTGAATCTAAAAATCAAAAGAATTAAAAAAAAAATCTGAAGAACAAAATGGTCTGGTGAATATAATAGAATCAGGGACATAGAAAGGGATTGGACTAACAATTCACAAAGGGAAAGGAGTCTGAGGGATGCGGGAAGAGATTGGACAAAAATCTTACACCTATGGATGAAGACAGTGGCAGGGGTAAAGGTGTGGGGTGAGGTTGGGAATCAGGTGGAGGGGAGTTAAGGGGGGGGGGGAGGGAGGAACACCTGTAATAATCTGAATAATAAAGATTTATTTAAAAATAAATAAATAAAATAAAATAAAATAAGCTTTTCTGTGAATGTTTAACATTATTTCCTACACTTATATGTATCTTCATAAAACTTCACATTTGTTTAGAGTTGTCTAATTTTTCCATGAAGCTTAATTTATTCATCCCTTCATTCAATACATATTTATCAGACACATTTCTAGTTACTAAGGATACCTGAGTGAACAAAGTACACAAAACTCCCCCCCGCCAAAAAAAAAACAACAACAACTTACATTATTTCAAATTGTTGCAACTTTAGGCGACCTTTTAAAATAATATTCCTTATCTTATAAGACCAATCTATTTGGTCCCTTCATGCATATGTCCAGCATTTACAAATAACATTTATGGACCATTTCTTTTGTGTCTAGTCACTTTATATTGAGTGCATTTAATCCTCACAATAACTCTAGAAGGAAGTTACTATTAGGATCCCTAGTTTACATATGAGAAAGTTGAGGCTTTCCAGGGAATAACAAAATTAGATTTCCCGTGGCTCATAACAAACATTTCAGATGATGCTTTACATATATTTGACCAAAGGATGGCCTTTTTGGAATTCCAGTTCAGCTTGGCCTAAACACCAACAACTTGTAATAGGGCCTAGAACAATCTAGGCATTTTATGGGGAAATGGGAATGTGAAAAGGATGATGAAAATTTTATGAGTTTAGGGTGATGACTTCACATAACAGTGTTTGGTTATTGGTCAAGTGTGGTTGTCTCATAAGGTGAGAGAGCTGGACAGAGACACTAACTCCCTCCACGTTGGGGTCTCAAGCTGAGGTGTCCCTGGGATCCAAGTCCATCAGTAGTGTTGGAGAGTTACAGAAACTGGAGGAGAGTTGTGGGGGTACGGGCTGCCCTGAATGTGATGTTAAACCGGGGGCACCCAAAGCCCAGAGAAGCGCGAAACTAGGGCGCCTGTCCCTGCAATGTGCCTGGGCGGCTGCACCTGGGAAAACTGCACAGGATTTGGAAAGATGGACGATACCTTTGTGTGGGTGAAAGCCGTGTAAAGTCGCGGTGGGGGAAATGAATCACTGAGCTCCCCTTTCCTCTCACTCTATGGCCCCAAGATTTGTTTCATCCACAAGGTTCCCACAAGCTTCTCCTGCATTCCCCACTACCCACATTTCCTCCCCGCCCGCAGGGCGCGCATGCGAAGAGAGATTCCAGGTGCAGCCGCGGGGCATCGATCGATTCGGTGCTCGGCTTCTCCACTGATCGGCGCTCCATTGAGGCTCCTCGTGCAGTTACTTCCGGTTTCTGGCTCCGTTTCCGGCTTCCGGTTGTTTCGGACTCCGGGGCCGCTCTCAGGTGAGTTTGAATGTGTTCTGTCCCGCTGTTTCGGTCCTTCAGGCCGCAGGTTGCCCCGCTGCCCAGCGTTCCCTTGTGGGAGCTCCGAGTGGACCGGGCGGCGCCGCGGGGCTGGAGGCACGGGCCCTGGGTCCGCGGAAGGCCGGGCCAGCGGGCGGGGGAGGAAGGGAGGCTGCCGCGCCGCTCCGGCGAGGCCTCCCCTCTTAAATAATTTTAAAAAGAAAAGTTTTATTGGGCAAATGGAAAAATATTATCACTTGGTTAAAAGTGGATAAGTATGAAAATAAATTTACAGAGTAAAATAATGTTAAAAACCTTACTAGGTACTAGTCAGTACTTCATCAAGCATTGTTCTTTTGTTTAAAAAAAGAGAGCTAGCAAGAGTTGGAGAGCTTTAAAGACTACTGCCAAGCTGATATTTTCTGGCATCAGGGAATGAAAGAGACCTGAAAAGTTAGTAACACTTGTGTCCTAATGTCACACCAAGAGTATGAGTTAAGTCTTCCCTGTTTATAACAGAGTATTTTCTGTCTCTTCAGGCTGTTTGGACAATTTAACCCAAAAGATGGATATCAGACCAAACCATACAATTTATATCAACAATATGAATGACAAAATTAAAAAAGAAGGTGAGTATGCTTTAAAAAGATTTGTTCATAGCCAAAATGTGCTTAATTAATGCTGTCTTAAAAATTGTACTGCTTCAAAACTTCTCATTTAGTTACCTTGCTCAGTGCCCAGAATTTTGGTTTATCCCTATTTGGGTAAGGCTTTTAAGGCTTAAAAATAAAAATAGGTAAGGGCTGAAAAATGATTTCAAATAACTTCTTAAATCAGAGAGCTAAATAGTCTGATGTTGTTAAATGTATAACTATCAATGAATACATGAATGGTCGAGAAGCACTTAATTAGTTGTCGTTTTATGAAGAATTTTGTCATTGTTTCGTTCACAAATAAGTTGTTTCCCCTTTTATTTTACACAGAATTGAAGAGATCCCTGTATGCCCTGTTTTCTCAGTTTGGCCATGTTGTAGATATTGTAGCTTTAAAGACCATGAAAATGAGGGGGCAAGCTTTTGTTATATTTAAAGAATTGGGCTCATCCACAAATGCCTTGAGACAGTTACAAGGATTTCCATTTTATGGTAAACCTATGGTAAGTTGATTTCAATATTTTGGCTTTAATCTCTACTTATGGTATAGTAGATATATAAATATACACTTGAAATTATAGTTATGCTTTTTGCTTTTAACTGTGTGTTGGAGTTTGGGTTTGTTTTATTTATCTTTATAGAAACAGTGTTAGAGTTTTTCATTTACTTCCTAATTTATGACAGTTCATATGGACAAAAACAAAATAGCTTGAGATGCAGAACATTTTTTAAAATAATGGCAGTACAGGCAACATTCTTATTTCAAAATAACTGTAAATTAATAATAAATTAGAAGAGTAAAATGGAACCTATATATATATATATATATATATATATATATATATATATATATATAAATTTACAAAAACCATGGGTCAAAGAGGAAATCTAATCTGTTAGATTTAGAAAGTTTTAAAAAAAAAACATGCCATAGTAAAATACTACATGTCAAGCTACACAGTCTAGATAAAGCAATAATCTAAGGAAAACTCAGACTTAGATTAATAGGTTTTATTAATAAGTGAAAATGAAATACTTATGCATAGAAAATTTTGAGCTTAGCAGTGACATGAGGAGATTCATATAGCTGCTGGATAAAGATTGGATTGTAGGAAGGCCAGAAGGAAAGTAGTGAACTCAATGAGGAGACCCTTGGTGTGAAAGTCAGAGATGACAGAGGATTTAATCAGGAGGAGACAGTGTAAAGCAGGGGTTCTACTTGTGTGAGTGAGTACACAGTACCTGGATTCCAAAGTGATTTTCTTCTGGAACTGAACTGTGATGGGAAGGCCCAGCATTTAAAGGACCCTGGTCCTCATTCTGGTTCTGCCTGTTTTCAGTTTCACCACCAGTAAAATGTAAGCAGTTTGGATATTTGTTTGGTTTAATTCAGAGTTCAGCAAAAAGTCCACAAATAACCAGATAATAAATATTTTAGGCTTTGTGGGCCACATACAGTTTTCTTAAAGTCCTTTATTTATAGGCCGTACAAAAACAGGCCAAAGACTGGAGTAGACCCGCAATCTGTAGTGCAGACCACTGACCTAATCCCATTATTTTATTTTACCATCTTGCACAGAAAGGTTAGTTGCTTATCTAGGTTATACTTAATATAACCTGTGACAGCACAGGACTTGAAAGCTAATCTCCTGACCCTCGGTATTGAGATTGTTCTTTTCCTGAACTAGGAATCAGCATATTAGCAGTAAAGGGTCAGGTGGTGGATATGTTTTTTAGGTTTTATAAGCCAGCTGATCTCTGTTGCAACTACTTACCTATCTTTATAGCAGTAAATGTAGCCCTAGATGGATGCAAATAAATGGGTGTGAGTTTGTTCCCTGAAGACCTAATTTACAAAACTAGGCAGTGTTGGCTGTGCTCAGTAGTTTGTAGATCTATACCACAATGTTTAATTGAAGAATGAGACTTTTGTCTATTACTAGAAAAAATTTTCTTCTCATCCTCTATTCGCCTTCCCTTTTCCCATCACTTCCCACCTGGTTGGGCACAGTTTGTGTGGAAAGGCCCATCTGTGAAAACGGATTGTGTGTACATATCCTAGTTTTCAGTAAATTGGCCCTTTCTGAAACTAGCTTATCTAGTAATATGAAGGACTAGCATAATTGAGACCTCAGTTGGCAGGAGCATAGACTGGGCTTTAGGTTAGATCTAAAGTTACATTGATATGAAGGGGCAGTTTTTCCTTCAGGGGTGCACATGCAGTGCGATTGAAAGTTTGTGGCCCATGCACAGAAGTCTGTTTTCAGCTCTCAAAAGAAATTTCAATCGTTGTACTGTTGATATTTGGCTCTGTTGACTAATGAGTTTGCCGACCACTGGTGTAGGAGAATGCTTCCCATCCAGGGCTCTTGTGTGTTTTGATTGTTGTGCTTTGATATGTTCAGAGATAGAGTTTCAGCTCTTATGGCTCCAGGGAAGAAATGTTTCCTTGAAGCCCAGGCTGCGGTTTTGTACACTGTAGGTAACAGTTTAACTCGTAGCAAACGTTTTGGGAGAGTTAATTGTATTGACGCTGGCTCTGTGATAATGCTTTAGGCCAGGGCCTAAAAACTACTCTAAGTGTGGCACCCATGCCAGTAGTATTACCCACACCTACTGCATTGGAATCTGCACTTTTACAAACTCTTCTGGTAATTGGAATGAAATGCTGTCCTAGACCGATGTTTTTCAACGCTGGCCTGTTGTCTTCCTTGTGCACACTGCTCCTGCTGGCTGTGGCCTAGTAAGAATGAGCCAATGGCCTGGTTGCACAAATTGTGATGCCACCCTTTGGTTTCCTTTCAAAGCATTTTAAGTTCAAGTTGATGGAACTATTATTTAAGAATAAATAAATAAATAAATAATAATTTTTTAAAAAAAGAATAGAGCAGATTGAGAAGAAAGTCTTTCCCAATTTTTGATGCTTTGACTTTGGAAGTAACAAATGGCACATTTCATAGCTAACTGACACATATTGACCCTTCTACTGACCCTGCTAAGGGATAGGAAACTTTCTTTGTTCTAATGCAGTTCTCTCTATTCTTTTATTAAATGGAGAGAGTCAGTGATACAGCTGATTCACAGTCAGGTTTTTCTAATATGAAAATCTATGTTTTTTTTTCTAATAAGCACAGTTGAACCTAACTTTGTATAAGTTGTTAACCATAGGCCACAACTTATTTTTATTTGGCACTCAGTACATTTGACGGATTGCCTTATGGATGGGTTTAAAACTATCTTGTAGTGTATTTGGATAATGAAATTTGAAATGCTAATGACTAGTATAAATAATCTTGAGCATAATGAAAAATAACTTGTTTTTAAATAATTAAAACAGCGAATTCAGTATGCAAAAACAGATTCAGATATAATATCTAAAATGCGTGGCACCTTTGCTGACAAAGAAAAGAAAAAAGAAAAGAAGAAAGCTAAAACTATGGAACAGACAGCACTGACTGCTAATAAGAAGCCTGGTCTGGTAAGATGGACAAAAGTTCTTTATTTTCTGGTGTTAAATTTTGATAGTGATGTCTTTGAGGTGCATGCATGCACATGTGTATGTTTTTAAAAGGTGGAGTTTTAAGAAGCTGGACTGGTTGAGTTCTAAAGTTCCAATTTTAATGTGTAAATAAATTAAAAGATAAATTTTTACATGTGCAGATTTATGTTTGACAGTTTTATTTGAATTTGTATGACAGTTCATCATTCATAGAATATATTAATATCTATTGACTTATTTCTCAAGTTCCACTGCCTATAAACGGTAGATATTATCTTTAATCATGAGTACTCCACTCAAACCTGCTTTGTTGGAACAATTCAGGAATTCAAAATGTAAATTAAAATAGATAAAAGTAAAATTATCCAAAAATAAGTATTTTTAGATTAAAAGTGATTAGAAATCAGTTTCACAAAGTATAATGCTTGACTTTTGTCTTATTGTTAAAAAAAAAAAAAAAAGCTAAGAAAAACCGTTCCCTTGTTTTTTCTTTTGTATATTTCTTCATAACTTTAAGGCATAGAAATTAAATTTCATGACATAGTATTTAAAATTTAGGGTTAGACCTTTAAAAAATACTTGACAAGCCAAATACATGAATGTTTGACTCAGAGCTAAGATGTAAATTCTTAAAGTAAAATTAAATGGAGTAAGAAATCTGTTTAAATTAATGTTATTTTTATGTAGTGATTATAAATATAAACACATGCTGCTTTTTTTTAGAGGGATTGAAATTTTTAACTGTTTCTCTTTCTTTTGTTTAGGGAGCACCAAATTCAGTTAACACCCAAGGAAATGCAACGCCAAATCCTCAGGTAGTGCTTTCAAATAAAATTTCATATAAAGCAATAGCAACAACATACAACAACCTTCATGTCTCCAAAAACTAAAAATAATTCCATCTGTAAGATATAACATTAAATTATATAGCACTTCCGTGTAGAAACTCACTCGGAATATTTTAACCTCCTTTAGGAGGAAGAAAACCAAGATGGCTTTACTAGTATTCCTCGCTTTGGCTATTGAATCAGTGAGGGAATCAGAATGACAGATTTGAACTGTGAGGGCTGGGAGCAAACATTCTGTAGTCAAGGGCTGTACAGACACATGGCTTGAGGAAACCAGCCAGGTGAAGGGCTCGTTTCTATTCCAGGTGGCTTTAGTGTTAAACCGGCTTTTCTAACAGACTTACACAGAGTTGTTTCTTTTTTACCTTTGCTCTTTCCTCCTCTGCACAAATATATTTAAGTCTCCTTATATTGATACCTTACAAACTCCTCCAGATCTCCTTGCTAAAGGCCTCAGGGAGGAAGCCTCCAATATGTACTCATGGTTTCCTTCTTGTCTTATGTTGCTGGGTCTGACAACATTCTGTTTTTGAAAGTTATATTTTGTTTTTATTGTTGATTATTACAGATGTCCCTCATTTCCCACCCTTGTTCCCTCTGTCCCCAGATCCCGCCCTCCCTGCCCCTTTGCCCTCACCACATTGCTGTCTGTGTCCATGGCTGTGTGTATATGTTCTTTGGCTATTCCCTTCCTTCATCCAATTCACCCCACCTGACAGCTGTCAATCTGTACCATGTATCTTTAATTTAGAGAATTCCTTATATCATTGAGGTTTTGCTGCTTTGATTTTAAGTTATTTGCATTTTCTTATCTCCTTTCCTTCTTTGAACCCTTATAACAATTATAGTCTAATTTACAAATGCTAGCACTGAATTCTCTAAGCCTTAATTTGTTCACTTATTATTCTTTACACTTTATCTTTTTCCCCCTATAAAATTAGCCTGAGAGGGAAGCTTGTTCTTATATATAGGATGATCTTCCTATAGATCCTTATTACCTGAGGATGGGGTATCAAATAGTTTAATATGTAATAACAGGGCTTGTTTCTACTTGTGGATAACTAGACAACATGTATATCTCATTTACTTGCAACAAACATTAGAAATCACCAAATACTAGTGTTTCTCAGTTTTCTTAAATGCTGGGAGGTAGTAAGCAGTAATGCAGAGAATTGAATATCACTGTTCTTACTTGGATAACAAGCTGAAGGAGGGTGATATTGCCGCCTTCTCTAGTTTTGTTAGGATCTGTCAATTATGTAACCCAGATGACAGAATCCTTCATTTTGACAAAATTTAAATACTGGTATAAATATTTTTAAATACTTAAAACTGATAAGATTTAGGGTTTGCCAAATTTGTGTTAAGTGATTTGGATGTCTGCTTAGTTACTGTTAGGTTTATATTCCTCTGGTCTTGGTTTTCAGCTATAATGTTTGATGCCAGCAGTAAGGTTTCATAATCCCTAATAAACTATGCAGTGTAGCTCTCTTGAGTTTAGATTTTATGTAAGAGCCAAATGGTTTACAATATTTTTTATACTTTGCCATTTTTTCTTTTTAATAGGTCCCTGATTACCCTCCGAACTATATTTTATTCCTTAATAATTTACCAGAAGAGACTAATGAGATGATGTTATCCATGCTGTTTAATCAGTAAGTTTTATTATTAAAAAGTCTGTGTTCCAAGAGCCTTCTGATAGGACAAATAGCACTTTCATGGGTTGAATCCATTTGTGTACCATACAGCAGTAATTTCTTACAAGTTCGTTGATTTGGTTTGGGATTAACCATGAATTAAAGTTAGTTTTCAAATTTAGCAAATCAAGACATGAATTACCACTGATGTTTGAATTACGAATTCTAATTGATGAGTAAAACTGAAAACAAAGCTTTGATATAGTGACAAGAATATAATTAGCTTATATTATTCTTGCAATTCTGGTGTTAATTATATTTTAAATATAATATTATTAATTATCTTTATCCTACCCAGGATTGTTGGTAGGAAATAGTACTTTTCAGGAAGTTGCTTAATAAGTTTAAACACAGAATAAACATTTATGTATGTATTTACATATATATAAATAAATTGTTTTTCTTCACAGGTTCCCTGGTTTCAAGGAAGTACGTTTGGTACCTGGAAGGCATGACATTGCATTTGTTGAATTTGAAAATGATGGACAGGCTGGAGCTGCCAGGGATGCTTTACAAGGATTTAAGATCACACCATCTCATGCCATGAAGATCACCTATGCCAAGAAATAACATTTGGGAGACTTGTCTTTAAAGGACTTGGTGTTATTTATAGTGTTTGTTTTCATAACAATTGGTCAGGCCATTTTAATAGTTGGGGCTGGAGGAAATGCAAGTAAAATTTTTGTGTAGGTTTTAAAAAATTACCTACTAGTGAACTATGAAATATGAAAGCCTTAATTTTGTACAATAAAGTTTTATACATAACAGTTCATTTATTTGTCCACTGTCGTATTGTCAAATACTTGTGCTAAGTCTAAAACACGTGTGAAGGTATATAAAACTGCAATAGGATACTTTTCTGGTAGTAGTTTGGAGCAGCTAATGAGAAACAGTAAACCATTTTAATAAAAGCAAAGGAGAATTAGATCAAGTCCTTGATTAGATTTTCTGTAATGTTATTTTGTATGCATATGAACTGGGCAGGAGCTAAATTTGATCTTCATATTCTTCAAATAAATGAGCATAGTATTTTGCTAATAGTAGGCATTTCACAAATCTTTTCAGTTTGAATAAAGGCCATTTAGGACTAACTACTTCCTGTTTCTGGGAAAACAGCAAAAAAACGCTGTCTGCAAACTACATTTTGGGCTCTTACCCTCTTGAGGCAGCACTGTTCTAAGGAACACCTGTGTGGTTAATATTGAAGCTCTATTGAAATACCTCAAGGTAAAGATTTTACAATCTTCAATCTTTTGAAAAAAATAAGCTGACTTACAAAGGGCTACCAATCCTAATCTTGCTATGTTTTTGTAAGTCTTAAATACCAATGTTCAAATATTGTATTTTCAACTCTTAAGTTCTTTAGATTTGACTTATATCTAAGGCCATTGATCAGACCCCTGCTAGTAAAACCATGGGTATCTAAAGAAATGGACAGTTTTTTTATGGATATAATATATTAAAGTGACTAAAAAAATTATTTTTAATCCTCACATGAGGAGAGAAGGGGAGAGAGAGAGAGAGAGAGAGAGAAACATCTATATGAGAGAGAAACAGATCAGTTACCTCCTGTATACCCCAACCAGGGATCGAACCCGCAACCTAGGTATGTGCTCTGACTGCGAACTGACTCTCCAAACCAATTGAGCCACACCAGCCAAGGCTAAAGTGATATTATTGATCATTTTTTTCATATTCCTGTTTTAATATTTCCTTGAACAAAACTACCACTTGAAATTTTTATTGTATATTTATGGGCACTCATTTAGATTTATGTAGATTACCATATCACTCTTGTCCATGTATATGAAGTAAAAAGGAAAATAATTCCTTTTCCTAAAACTTTGTCACATTCAGAGTCTGACTCATGAATAGCATCTTTAACCTAGATGTCAAGTTTATGTACTTTATAAAATTTTACAGTGAGTTATTACAAAAAGGACCATGCTCTTTAATGGTATAGCAATGCTAGTTGCTAATTACATTTTTTAACTGCTTATGCTCAGTAGATGTTCTTAACTTGTCCCAGAACAGAAAACATTTCACAGACTAGCACTCCTTGGGTGGCTGGATGATGAGGTAGAAAGGTGTGTTGTGACTAGTGGTGTGAGGAAGAGTTGGGGGAATTGGAGAAGGGGGTTTTTGTAGGCCTTTTAAGGATTTGTTTATACTCTGTGAAGTGGGAGAATTATTGGATGATTTTTTAAATTGAGTTATTTACATACAATAAAATTCACCCATTTTAGTGTTCAAATTGGAGTTTTGGCAATCATGTACAGCTGTGTAATTATAAGATGTAGAGAATTCCATCATCCTTCAAAGCTCCCTGTGTAGTCTACCTTTCCCCAACCCCAGATAACTAACCACTGACCAGCTTCCTATCACTATAGTTGTGCCCTGTCTAGAATGCTTTTGAGGTTCATCCCTTTTGTATGGACCAGCAGTTTCTTTTGCCAGTGGATGGGCATTTGGGTTCCTTTTGAAGTGAAAGAAGTGGCTATGAGCATTCACTTAGTTTATGTGGACCTTTGATATGTTTTATTAGAACAGCGGTTACCAACCACTGGTCCATGAGGTTCGAAAGGATGGCAACTGCTGCTTTAAGGAAACCTTTGGAGCAACTGTTGCCAACCGATGGTCCGCAGACCACTGGTTGTCTGTGAGGTCCAAAAGGTTGGCAACTGTTCTATTAGAAGATTTTGAGTGACATCTGATTTACTTTTGGAAGCTTTTTATTTTGGTACTAGAGGTCCGGTGCACGAAATTCGTGCACAGAGCAGGGGTTCCCCCAGTTCTGCCTGCACCCTCTGCAATTCAGGACCCCTACACCTTTTTCTTATCTAGCTAACCTCTTCACATTTAAAAAAATTAACTGAAATATCACTTACTCTAGGAAATCCTCTTTGAACAAATGTCTTTACATCTGTATTAAGTATTTTCATAGTATACCATTCTTTTTCTTTAACAGCTACTTAGAGTGGATGCAATGTGGTTTTCATCCTTGCATCTGAATTTTTTCTTCTTGTAATAGCAAAGCTTATTCAATTTACATTTTCCCTTCAAGGGCTTATCTTTGGTTTAGTTTATAGTTGGCTCCCTGCTTTTTTTCGAGCAATAACTTTGGGTTGTGAGAGTAAGCCTCACTTGTAATCAAGCCTGTAGGTCTCTATATCTGAATATTTCTGTAATACCTATCACTTTAGCCTACCAGAGATTGTGTTCATTTACAGAGAATAACAAATGTCAACTGATCATTTGATCTTCTAGTAATATTTTTTAGCAAGATGTATTATTCTAGTAATTTATTACAAAACAGGCGTACAGAAATAAATTATGTTGAACAATAAAGAATGACTCAAATATCAAAACATATTACACTTAGGGCCTCCCTTGTCCTGTGCCTCAGATATAGCATACTACACATGGAACTCAGCTTCCTTTAAAATAGGAAGGGATGCCATACTCATGAAGCAGTTGATTCTGTGCCTTTACAGAGGGGTGAGTAGGGGCTAAGGGAATTTGAGGAAACCCAGACAGAATTCTCCTCCTAAAAGATTATGCTAAGCTGGCCACCAGGACTCTGGGCATTTGTCCAATTAAAACCTGGACACACAGCAATAACAAAGGCACTGCTCTCCTGCGAATGCATAAGGATCAAACCCCAGCCTGCAGGAACTCATCCCCACAGTCAGGACCAGGCCACTGGGTAGACCTGGGCTGGTGCTCCTAACTCTGGGGAGAGGGAAACTTCCCCTGGCTGCAGGCTAGAGGGGAACAGGTCCATAGCGCAGGTTGGTCAGCAGAGTGGCTTCTTCGCCTGGGATTGCAGGGCAGCTTGGCCAGGCTCTGCCTGGCCTGTTCACCCCATGATTGCAGGTCAGCTCAGCTTGGCCTTTTTGCCCCATGATCACAGGGTGGCTTGGAGCTAGGCTCTTCGCCCTGTGATTTCAGGGTGGCTTGGACCTGGGCTCTTTGCCCCGTAATCACAGAGAGGCTTGAACCCCGGCTCTTCGCCCCTCAATTGCAGGGCGGCTTGGACCCAGGCAGGCGGCATCACCGCCTGCTCAGGTCCCCATCTCAGCTTGGATCCACCAGTGGCTTCAGGCACTGCCCCTTCCCTCTCCCCCACCTCCCCTCCCACTCCTGCGTGCCCATGTCTCCAACTCCATTGGCCTCATAGGGCCTCTGCCTCTGCCACCTGCATATGCAAATTTACCCACCATCTTTGCTGGGTTAATTTACATATCACTCCTGATTGCCTGTGGGCATAGCAAAGGTATGGTCAATTAGCATTTTTCTCTTTTATTAGAGTAGATAATTTCAATAGATACAAAAGTGACAGAAATAGTACACAAAGCTCTCAAATATTTCTGAACCATTTGAGAGTGTATTGACCTGATTCCTCATTATTCTTTAAGTATTTGAATGTGTATTTCCCAAATAACAAATATGATCAGCAAAATCAGGAAATAATCCAATGTTATCCAACCTAATTCAAATGTTGCTGATATTTCAATAATGGCTCAAGAAACTAATTCAGGCTCATGTGTTGCAGGTAGTTGTCATTTCTCTGTAGTCTCCTGTCACTTCTTTTTTTTAAAATATATATTTTATTGATTTTTTTTACAGAGAGGGAGAGGGATAGAGAGTTAGAAACATTGATGAGAGAGAAACATCGATCAGCTGCCTCTTGCACACTCCCTACTGGGGATGTGCCCACAACCAGGGTACATACCCTTGACCAGAATCTAACCTGGGGCCTTTCAGTCTGCAGGCCAAAGCTCTACCCACAGAGCCAAACCGGTTTAGGCTCCTATCGCTTCTTAACCCTGTCCTTATCTTTCACAATCTTTTTTTTTTTCCCCCCCCCCGAGGCCCAGGTCAGCTTTATTACATAACAGAGCCTAGTGTCTGGAACATCAAAACTAATTGTTCCAGACTGTGGAATCTCAGAGGGAAAGCAGAGGTGGGTGGGAAGAGATCAAAGAACTTGTGTGCTATATGTATAATTCATGGACATAGACAATAGGGTGGTGAAGGGCTGGGGCTGGGACTGAGGACGGGGCAGGCTAAAAGGGACCAAAGGGGGACATGAAATACTTTAAAAAATAAAGATTTGATTTAAAAAAGAAAAAAAATAATACTCTAATTGTTCCAAAGTTTAACACAATTTGTAATATATTCAATAGCTTCTGAAAAGCATTTCTAAATTAAGAATGAAGAAATATGTCCATAATATATAATCAAATAGGAGTTAGCATCAAATTCCATCAGGCCCACACTCAGCAACATCAGTCTTTTTGCTTTCTTCAAAATCCATTGTACCCACTGGGTTGTGTTGAACAACTGGGCAGGGGATGGAAATGCCCATTTCTTTCCAAACTACATACATGCTGCCTACATTGCCTGGAGTTACTTGCTGTGAGATACATTTCTCTGCATGGGAGACAGATCATGTTGGGAGTGGGTCTGGTGCTCAGGTGCTTGTTTTGGGCTCCCTGGAGCTCACTGAGCACCTTGGTTTTCTTATTGTTTCCTCTGGAACACCAGCTTCTTCAGTCAAAAAATGTTAACTGGAGCACCAAAGTTTGCTACTGATTCCAGTGCTGACTCCTGGAGTCCACCCTTCGGGCTGGTTCTATTTCTGTAATCTATTTCTTTGGCTGTGTCGAGTGTCCTAGTCTGGTCTTCACCTTCAGGTGATAACTTCTCCAACTTCTGCAGGGTTCCAGAATGTCCTCCTTTTGTTAAAACATCCAATAAACTACCTGCCATGACATATAGATAATCTTGACATGTGGCCAAAAACTTGTCTTTGCTGAAATCTCGGGGGAGATCAGATTCTTTCCCTTAGGTTGACTAGATCAAATCAGAATTGTCCCTGGTGATACTAGCAAATGTGGAGTCATGGATGGTGCATAAGAACTGGAGGGCTTTCAATTCAAGTATAACACCAGAGTTATTTTGTTCCTTTAATCTCCTTTGAACCCCTGCAGAGTATTCCCCCTGGAGCTTTCCAGTGGTCATGTCTTGTCTCCAAGGGCAGTAGCCACATTAGCCACCTTTTCCTACAATGGGATCCACAGGGTGAAGTTCCAGCATTGTTCCATCTGGTTTTCTTCTTTCAAATTCACACTTGACTATTAATAAGCTATCAGGCCGAAACCGGTTTGGCTCAATGGATAGAGCGTCGGCTTGGGAACTGAAGGGTCCCGGGTTCGATTCCGGTCAACGGCATGTACCTTGGTTGCGGGCAGATCCCCGGTAGGGGGTGTGCAAGAGGCAGCTGATCGATGACTCTCTCTCATTGATGTTTCTAACTCTCTGTCTCTCTCCCTTCCTCTCTGTACAAAATCAATAAAATATATTTTAAAAAATAAGCTATCAGGTCAACTTCCCTCCTGCTCTCTCTTTCCAAATTATTGCTCTTAACTACCTTCAAACACATTTTTCTCTTTGTTTTCCTCTTTGTCTTTCTCTTTGTTTTCCTCTTTGGGACTCAAAGGCTTGTGTTCCCATCTTGCCTGAGTCCTCCCTTTTGGTGGCAAGCAGCTGCCATCCTCCCCTCTCTGCCTGTTGTCCATTCGGTCTTCCTGCTTTCGACTCTTCTGCAAATCTGCCATGAAGTCTGTGCTCTGCATCAGGCTCTGAATTCTCTCCTGGCTAAGAATGATCACTCCTAAGTGCAATAGCTTTGTTGCAGCTTTATAATAAGTGGTCTCTGGTTTGTTGTAAATCATAGCATCAGTACACCTAAACTTGAAGTTATCCTTCAGTTCTGTAGACTGGTAGTCATTGTTCTTGGTCTTTTCTTTCATGGTACTAAAATCTATTGGGTGGTTAATGATCATGAAGTAGCTGGGAGAAATAAAGTCAGTCACAGGAAATGAAAAGAAAGTACTTGGGTCTTTTATTTGCAACTGTCTCATCAGTTGACTCAAAGAGGTGTGTGTTCTACTTGTTTGGCTAAGGAGCTTGAGAGGCTTCTCAGGAGGCAAGTCTAATCCTGCAGGGACCTGGCCCTGAAGGTCTTTTTCTGCCTCATTCTCCACATGATCCAAATCCTGCTTCTTTTTAATCCTCCTTCACACGCATCTGTGTTTTCTCCCTTGGACCTACTTCTTGTCTTTCTCTTTTTCTGAGTTCTGTCCTTGTGTTCGTCATGATCCTTCTTGTCTCATAGAGGTTTGAGTCATGCCCTGAGCTGCAGGTGGAGAGCTTGTTGACATCTTTCCCTCCTACCTGGAGGACCAGCTTCAAGGGCTTCTCTGCATGTTCCTAGTAGAGGCAGGTATTTGTTTTGTAAGACCTGTGCTTCCTGCCCATATCCGACCAGAACCATGGTGCCTGCCCCTCGAGCCAGGCCCTGCAGCACCGCATCTGGTCAGGGTCAGGTGAGAAAGGGCCCAAGTGGGGTCTGAGAGAGAGCTCCACGCCCTCCAACCCAGCCTGAGCTCCTCATGATCTTAATTTTATAGAGAAGATCTAGTCTAGTCCTCCCCCTAATTTGAAACTTTCCACCAGTCCCATTAATCTCAATGCATTTACTGACTTGCCCAACCTCCTTGTGTGTAATCAAACTTTAGAAAGCAAGGCTTTAAGAGGGAGGAAAGGGAAGGAAAAAGGAGCTAATTCTTCTTTGAAGAAGATGTGATCAAACTAGGCTTTCATGACCTTCTTTACCCATCTGTGGGAGAATCTAGGAGCATTTGGAGGGAACAGTGTTGCTATCTATCTAACATAGTGGTTCTCAATTTTGAATTTGACTTTCGATTTTGGCTGCTGCTGGGAACCAAACCCAACATGTCATAATTACAAGACTTTCATCAAAAGGTTGGTGAAGCTTGGTCTTAAAAAGGGCTGAGCCACACATATAGTTTACCTGTTGTAACAGCTAAACAGCACTTTTCCCAAACTTGAATGGATTGTTTGCTGCTAGACAGCTCAGGGCTTCTTAATCTGCATGTTATTGCCTCCTGTTGGCCAAACACCTGAACAGCTGTAGGCTATTCCCAAAACTGACAATGCTTCTGTAAACCCTACCCTTTTAAGCCCTACCCTTTGAAGTGTATTATCTCCATCTTGTTTTAGGTCAAATTGTGTTAATAAATGGCATGGGTTCTTGAGTCAAGGGGTAGTTTTAGCTCCTTTAGCTGAAGCTCCTCTGACCCCCCAATGCCTTTCAAAATTATCTTTGGTCTATGAACTCCTTAATCTTACACATCAGCTCCTTTCTTCAGATTGCTGAAACTCCTTGTAATGCTGGGACAAGAACCCCTGTAGGCTGCATATTAGAATTATCTAGGAAGCATTTTCAAACATTTTCTAATCCATACTCTATATCAGTTAAATCCAGGGTGAAACCCATTCATCAATCAGTTTTAAGCTCCTGGGTGGTTCCAATGTAAGTCAAGGTTAAGAAATAACTAACAAAGTAGATTTCTATCATCCCTTAAAAGTATATTATAATGATTAGATCATTCTTTCAAATTGTGTTTTTCAAAGTCTATATAAATACAAGGTAGTAAAAATTTGTGAAAGGCTCACATGTCCATTTTAAACTTTAAGGCTTGTCACAACCTACAAGGCTCTGAGTGATCTGGCCTCTGCCCTTCTGAAGTCGCCTCCTGTGACTCTCCCTCACTTGCTCTGTGCCTGCCATACCAGCCGCTCTCTATCTTTTGAAAATGCTGAGCTTATTTCCACTTCAGACCTTTGAGTTTATTAACTGGGTTGCTTTCCCTTCAGTGAGTGACATTCAGGTTTCTGGCCAAGATGTCTCCACAGACAGACCAGTTTACCAGACCACTTCCTGCACTCCAACCAATCAATCCATCATAGGACCATGACAAGCTTCCCGGTCACATTGATCACATGTGGCATGCCTTTTTTATTTGCTTGGTGGTGTTTTGTCCCTCAATGTTACAATCAAAAGCTCCATGAGGTGGAGATCTTGTCTATCTTGCCCATCACTCTATAATTAGCCCTCAAAAAAACTTAGTACTCATAAATAGGTGAATACCTATTTTGAATAAATGCATGAGTCCCCTGAAATAGTATGCTTAGGTATATACATGCATATGTCCTTTTTTTTTTTTTTTTTTTTTTTTTTTTTCCAGGTGAAAGCCCCTAGGTTTTATCATATTTAAAAAGAGGTTCATTCTTCCAAAATTAATACACACTGATTAAATTATTAGGGCAGAGACTCAGTGGTCTGGCCACCAAAGCATGGTCTGCAGACAAGCAACTTTGATATCACTTTATAGAAATAGTCTCTCTTACCTCATCCCAGACCTCCTAAATCTGAATCTACATTATGACAAGATATACAAAGGGTTCATATGAACATTAAAGCTTGAGAATAATTGCTAAAGGGCAAGTCAAATAAAGGAAAATGTTTTAGCTAGAGCTCCAGATTCTTCATTAGGTCTTTGTTGGATACATTTTCCAAAGACAAAATGCTTATTAAATACCCAAACAGAAAATACAGCAGATCCTCCCCTGAAAATCACACTGCACCATCCCTCCCCCATCCATGCACAAACAAAACAAGGAAACTTTACTACAACCCCTCGCCTCCCCCACACACACACCCCAATTAATCAATTTTGAAAATCCTATTGTAAATATATTTTGCTTTTTTCCAGTTTCTTCCTTCGAGAATTATTTTGTACAAAATTAATTGGTAAGTTGAATGGTTGGCCTTCATTTTTTGAGGTGGATGCATTTGGGGGCTGGATCAGAGAGGCAATGCTCTGAAATGTCATCATCCACCAAGTGGGCAGGGCATCCTGACAGGGACCTCTAGTCCATAAGCCATGGGGCAGGACACTTTATCAGAGAGATGCCAGCTCCAAACGCTATATAAAACTAGCAACCTACCATCTATCTCTGCTAATAGAAAGTAAATCTGTGAGACTAGAGACTCTTTTATTCACTCCTATGTCTCTAATGGCTACAACAGAGCCTGGCACAAAGTAGGTACTTAGTAAATTGATTGAATGATGGAGCCAGGTATTGTGCTACAATTATGGTGGCTTCCAGCTGTGCCACACTTTCCATGGGAAAGAAGCTCTGAAGCAGGGAAGGGGTGGAAGTGGTAAAACAAACCTCTAGCTTTGCTTCCTTCTTTAAGGTCCATAATCCTTGAACATTTTGAGACTGACTTTCAAAAGTCTCAGATAAAGTAGGGGGAGAAAAGATTGTTCTATTTTTCCAACCCACCCATCTCTTCCTTTTCCCATTAGTAGGGTCTGAACGTGACTCGTGTGGTACGATCTATGTCTCACCCAAGACAGACACAATTTCTAAGAATCCTATCATGAATGACTTCTAAACTCCGGCATCCTTTCGTTTACCTATTATATAAACCCAGATAGTCAATTGGATTTGTTTAAATCAAAATCCTTTGGACCAAAGATGTAGCTCTCACATTTTCAACAGATTCCTACAGTTAGCACATTTTTGTTCAGAGGTTGAAAGAATATGAGAATTGAACTATTTTTTTTTTTTAATAAAAAAAAGATCTAAAATTCTAGTTTGTCAAACAATGTCCTGCTGATGCAGTAAACCACAACTAAAGTGGTATTAACAATGATGGACCAGTTGGAAATCATTTGTGTGTATATATATATATTAAAAAAGACACAGAACTTGAGTCTCTTTGGAAAATCAGATGCTAAGTAGCCCCTGGAGCCCAGTAGCTGTTATGAAAGCAGAGGCACCATCCCATTGGCCGGGGGGATTTACCCAGATGTCTGGCTTTCACATAAAAAGGCAGGAACCACTGAAGTCAGTTTCCACTTCCACTCAAAGGGCGATAGCATAAGCAGCAAAGAAGGCGATGGCAAGACTACTGTTACTTTTCCTTCCAGGTCTTGTGGCCATAGGCGCTGTGCATGGAATATTTATGGACAAACTTGCCTCCAAGAAGCTCTGTGCAGATGAGGAGTGTGTCTGTAAGGACTTTTCAAATGCCTTTTATTATATTGTTACTAAATAATTGAGAAACTAGCCACTAACAGCGCAAAATCTGATTGTTCTTTGAAGTGAATCTTCTTGAAGTGTATGTTAGATTGGCGTTGTTTTATCCTGGTTTGTATCTCTAGAGAGTTAACCATAGAAAATTTGAGTGGCTAAGATTCTGTTGGATGCAGCTTTAATGCTTTGCATTTCTTACTCCCTTTGAACTGATCAGAAGCTGTGAATGGGAAGGTGTTAGTCACTCTGATTTCCTAGTTTTCTGATCTGCTCTGCCTTTTTTGCTTTTTTAAAATCTAGGAATCAAAAAGGTAGTCATTCGATATTTTGCTTTGTTTTTCCTTCCAGATACTATTTCTCTGACCAGAGCTCAAGAAGATTACAATGCCCCAGACTGTAGATTCATTAACGTTAAAAAAGGACAGCAGATATATGTTTACTCAAAGCTGGTAAAAGAAAATGAAGCTGGAGAATTTTGGGCTGGCAGTGTAAGATGAGATTATTGAAAATATATACACATCTTGACATATGTTGCTCTTAATTTTTTCCTCTATTACCTATCGTCAATGCATTTTACATGTTTAAAACTGGCTGTTAAGAACAATGTAGAGATTGTAGATGCAAGTACAAAAATTCATGTATATTTGTTTTTATGGTATTTGGAAGAAACAATGACAATTTTATAACAGAACCAAATGCAGGCTTATGTGATGTTTTTGCAAGAAAAACCAGGCAGATGCATGGGAACTTGAGACTCCCGAAGAGTCTGAAACCTATTAAAAGTTACTTGGATTAGCCAAGTAAAGGGATATATGTTAGCAGTCGGTCTATGTTTTAATATTTTTAAGGAAACTTTAGCCCCCTCTTTAATTCCAAAGAATTTGCTTTTTTTTTTTTTTTTTAATAAATGTGTAGTATGGGCCCTGGGGAGGGGTAAAGCAGGACTGATTTACTCTGATTTACTGCCCTTGTCAGTATGCCACGGATAGATTTTCAGGTAATGAAGAACTAAATCTTAAATTTAATCAAGTGTCTGTTCATTAAAATTTTTAAAAACTGAGAAATGCAAGTTCTTTAAAATAAAAGTTTACTTTAAAAAATTTACTGACTTTACTTATTTATGATTCCAAAATGATTTCAGGCAGCTCACAAGATTACAGAAAATAAAGGCATGCTGATGTAGTGAGACCAGTAAGAGACTGGGCCACAGAAGAATAGACACACAACTTCTGTGGGTTGACTTAATTCTATAAGTGAACTTAAATTTAAGTCTGAGTCCCCAGAATCCAGAGTGAAATGTAAGGCATTGGCAGTTATGTCATCCTCACAACAGCAAAGGGGATTCCTGAGGGTTTCTGGAGACTCTCATCCTCTTTCCCTTGACTGTTCTGTTTCTGGGCACAGGTGTATGGTGATGACGATGAGGATGAGATGGGAACGGTGGGTTATTTTCCCAGAAACTTGGTGGAGGAGCAACACGTGTACCAGGAAGCCACCAAAGAAGTCCCGACCACGGTAAGTGTCTCAGAGGTGGCCAGAGAAAGACTCAGTTCTTGGCATAATGCAGGCTGGTATTTAACATGCACCATGTAGCTCATAACATATATGGAGCAAAGCCCCAGGTTCCCATGGTGACTTCTGAGACAAAAAGGTTTGGGAGAGCATCCATACCTACTATCAAGGTTGAAAGAGTATTGAACTTTCTCCACTGACCTTCTCCCACTTTTGTTTTAGTTGAAAGTAATTCATGTCACAAAGAAAGAAACCAAAATAGTGTCATCTGACTCTTACTGATGGTCACATATTTATTTGCTAAAGACTTGGGCTGGGGAAAAAATACATCATCTGTATTTAATAAAATCAATACATTTTGGGAAAATCTTTGAATACCTTATTTTTTGTGGTAGATAGACTCCACTTATGTATGAAAAAATAAATTACACTCTTTCCAATGCCCTTGGATCTTGTAAAGCCAAGACAGAATTAAAAGATCCCCTTAGAGCTACTTTGTAAGATGGATATTTTGAAACAAAATAATTTCAAAACAAGTGAGTACCTAACCAAATGGGACTCACTTGTCATCACCTTTTAGCATTGAACTTGAATGTGTCAAATAAGCATGCATTAAAAGTGTATTTGAGAACCTTCATTTTAAGTACTTTTACTTTAAAGTGATAATTATGTCATAATCTTTGGGTTTCAAGCTTTACTTATTTTAAGTCCAAATGAATCTTTGATTAGGTACGATTTTAAATAAAGAATCTACATCTGTTTTCTGGCCCCACCTCTCAGTTCATTCTCTTTTTCCTTTTGTTTCTGTTTCAGGATATTGACTTTTTCTGCGAGTAAGAACTTAGACAAATCTGAAAATAAAAAGAAAACATCAAAATTATGAAAAAAAGGCAAACAATCAAGAAACTCCAAATTCTATGTATCTTACTTTGGACTTTGGTTTCCAGGATTTGTTACCTTACAGGAGGATTAGGGTTTGGGGCCAGAGAAGGCAGAAAAGGAAGGGCTTCAACTCAGTCTACCTTTCTGTTGGCTTGGTTTCAATGCAAGTGGGTGATTGGAAACAAAGGATTGCTTGTCAGCCTTCTCTTACAGGGGGGTGCTTAGAGAAGATGGTTCATCCATAGCTACTTCTAAATAGTAATTCTTCCCGGCTCTCTGGCTCCCTGTATAAGCCTGGTAGATCACACAGGTGTTCCCTTTGGACATGCTGTTTTCTTCCTACTTGACTTTCTTGAAAATTAGAATGCTATAATTTACTCAAAGGCAGGGAGTACTCCAGGATTGTCGTTACCTTTAATCTTTGATTGATGGCTTTGGGTTGTGAAGTTGTGGGGGGTGGGGGGGAGGAACTATTTGGACTCATAGATGTGTGAGCGATGCTTTTAAATTTACTTTTTTAAAGTCTCACAAATTATTTAATTTGAATAAAATTTTACCCTCTAAATTAGGGGTGTCGAACTCAATCAGAGAAGGGGCCAAAATCTAAAATCCAGCCTAAATCGCGGGCCAAATGGTTTACTGAACAGTCATAAACTGACAATGTCATAAACTGACAGCGGAGTGCAGTGATGACAGCGCGGTGCGGGCCACATTGCAAGGCCTGGCGGGCTGGATTTGGCCCGCGGGCCTTGTGTTTGACATATGTGCTCTAAATGATCCATTTACCCCTCTCCAAATTTTAAATAAGTATGTGTGTACATAGTGGGGGGTGGGACAGTTTATAAAATATTTTTAATGAAATAGTTTCCCTTTAATATGTGTTACCACTTGGTGTTATTCAAGCTTTAAGGGGAAAGACACATAAAAACAAGTCTGTAGGTTATTTTCTCCTGTTTCAAGGTGAATTTCCTCTCTCTTCCTGTGCAAATTCCCTGGTCAAGGACGATGTGGCAAGGAAGTCTGGTGAGAGACGCAGTTTGGGTGGCTCCAATTGACCCATAAGTTTTCCTATATTTAACTGGAAATCTGCTTTGGTTTTATATTACTAATGTAATTCCTTTGATGTAGTCATAAATATCTGTTCTTTGTCTATTTACAATGTTAATAAAAATGTCTCTACTAGACTCAAAAAAAGTCACCATTTTTGAATTTAAATCTATTTTAAAAAACATTTTTACTTTAGAGTGTAGAAAGTCATTGCGAGGGGGTGGCGGGGGGGAGGGAGGGGAAGGCTCTGGGAATGGGGTATGTTTTTCAGTTTTCTGTGGACTGGTCATCCCACAACCGTGAAGAGGGGGCCATTTAAGGCAAGTTTTTGTGTATTAAACAACTTTAGAAAACTCTGGCATATTTCCTATGCTTAGAAGAAAGAGAAGTCAAAGGTGCCGTCATGCACCCCTGCCCTGAGATAAATGTGGGCATTTATTGCTTCTCGTGTTTACTGGTTGAGGAGATTCTCGTGCCCTCATGGATCTGATTAAATACAGGGACAGATTAAGCTCATCTGTGTGGTATTTAAACAAATCTCTGAAGGGAGTGGGTATTTCAGCTCTGAGAGGAGAGAAGAAATAGGAGCTAGCTCTAGGAAAAAAAAAAATCTCATTTCTTCAACCATCAGCCTGATCTATCTGAAATGGTAAACAAAATGAGAGAAAAAGAAATTACACAGGCTAATACCATTCCACATTGTACCCTTGAAATGCAATTTTCGTGACTCAAAGGCCTTCCCACGCTCTGATGTCGTCTCGGCTGTGTCCCCTACAAACACTAGGACATATCAGCAATTCAATCAGGAAATGACATATTGATCACATGCTTTATATAAGGACCCTCTCACCCATCATTAACTGAGACAGAGAATGCTCCCTGACCCATGATTTAAATATTTTTCTAAATGGAAATGACTTTTTTGTCACACTTGAGCAATTGTTTTAATCATTTTTTCTCAAGCATGTGCTATCCCAAAGCCAGGGTGTGTGGGAGGTAAAAAATGAGGTGGTGCTACTAATAGCTCACCCTGCTTTCCCACCGCTCATCTCCTGTTATCCTCCCTCTCCCCTTTCCTAGCTGCTTCACCATGTGAATTTATTCTGGACACAATAACCAGGGAATGTTAATCTGAGTGATCCTCTGTAGACGTGGAAAAAATAACAAAAATAGTCTTCCTGCTCCTTCTCATCCCTGGTGCCTTATGACTCCATAGTGATTTAAAGATCTTTTTATCTGCTTCTGAGTCTTCAGATGCCACAAATGGATAAAGCTGAGCCTTGACCTCCACAGATCACAAGCACACACACTGGTTCCTGGGAAGTAACCCTCAGCCACACTCAGAGGGTCAGCAGGGAGAACGGGTCAGCTGGACAGAACCACAGGAAACAGCATAGGGGTCGTTAACTTGTGTGCCCAAATCCTACTGATACCTGAAGCAGAGAGAGAGAGGATCCTGGGTTGTTAACTTGTGTGCCCAAATCTTACTGATACCTGAAGCAGAGAGAGAGAGAGGATCCTGGGGAAAAGGAAGCAATGGTTTTTGAGCAGGGACTGTAACCCAGCTCCTTAGATGAGGTTCCCCAGAAGTAGACCTTGAGATGAGGATTTAGGTAGAGTGATTTATGAAAGAACTAGAAGCCCGATGCATGAAAGTTTGTGCAGGAGTAGGCCTTCCTTCCCCTGGCTGCCAGCACCAGCTTCCCTCCAGCACCCGGGACCCAGGTGGCTTCACTCCAGCCTTGGCTTTGTCCAGAAGGACATCTGGAATGATGCCTGGAAAGATGTTTGGTCTAATGGTCTAATTAGTATATTACCCTTTTATTATTATAGATGGCTCTGGGGAAAAGAGGAAGAAAAGAGGAAGGCGAGAGGAGCAGCAGGACAGGCCAACAAGTGTGCAGCTCTACAGTGCTGGTCTCTGCCCGATCCCACTGGGCTTCAGAGAGTTATTATCCTCAAGGACTGCCTAGCCAGAGTCTAGAAAGCTGAGCTTCTGCTGGCCTGGTGGTCACTGCTATAGGGGAACATTGTCTCCCGGCAGTAATGGCCCTCTCATCATATGGGCACCGCAGGCTGTAGCTGGCTGTAGGTGCTGAGAGTGTGTGACAGCACTGAAAGGGCATTCAGGGGCCCAGAGGTCTGGGGAGCACTGACTGTCTGCTATGGCCGGGCTGTGCACAAGGTGGTTTTCATATCATTTCATTTTCCCAGCAATTTGTGGGCACCCAGGAGCCCTTACTATAACCTTCCTGGGACCAGTGAAAGCTACTCTGGTCCCACATCTCCTCCCAGATCCGTCTAACTGGTGTGAAAGTTAGCTGTAGTGAGAAACTTCAGTGGGACCAGGGTGACATCCAGTGGTGAGCTTGAGATAGGGCCTACAGAGAGATTTCTAAACCAGTCAGCATCCCAGGGTGTGAGCGTCCTTCACAGCACTCTGGATCAATCATTACTATAGGGCCGGCTCCTCGGATGGATTCTGCATACTTCACCCCTCCCCTGCAACACACACAATCTTAAAACCTGCTTGTCACGTGGCGGAGAGAGGGCTATTCATATGCCTTTATCGCTGACCTTAAAAGACATTAAACCGCTTTGAAAATTCACAGGTTAGAGGAAAGCTGACATTTCACTTTCGGATCTGTTTTGCATGTTTGCCTTGGATGTGGAGCCCTGCAGAGTTTGCAGATTGTTTTACTTGATCTAATCCATTTACAGAAAAGCAGCAATAGCAACCTTGAGCTCAGAGAGTAGAAACCTCTAGAAAACAATTAGCAGGGCCCCAGCTCCCCTCTAGGGGTGTCCGGGGGTGGCTGAAAGGCATGGGACTCAGTTCCCCAGATCACTTACTTATAAAGCGTGGGAGCAGGCATCTGCAACTAGACAAGCTGGCTTCCAGAGCGCAAGCTCTCCATGGCCCCGCGCTGGGACATGATCTAATTCATTTCACAGCCGGCTGCTCTACAGGGGCCATTTGATCCCATTCCCTGCCTCCTCCTGGGGACATTTGGCAATGTCTACAGACTTTTTATTTATATCCTCATCTGAGGATATGTTTTTATTGATTTTTTAGAAAGGGAAGAAAGGTGGGGCGGGAGGGGGGGAGAGAAAGAATAAAAAAAAAAACACACACACACATTGATGTGTGAGAGAGAGATACATCAGTGGGTTGCCTCCTGTACATGCTGGAACTAGAAATCAAACCCACAATCCAGATATATGGTGCCCTGACTAGGAATCAAACCTGCAACTTTGGGGTGTATGGGGTGATACTGCAACCAACCGGGCCACCCAGCCAGAGCTGTGGGAAGACATTCTTGATTGTCACAATGGAGGGGGGCAGTTCTGGCATCTAGTGGGCGGAGGCCAGCGATGCTACCAAACATCCTATACACACACGAGAGCCCTGACCAGGAACGACGGAGACCAATGTCAGCAGGTCCACTTGGGAGAGCCTGCTCTCTAAAGGGTGATATTAATCAATGGGTGACCTTTGAAAGAATGGCAAGTACTAGAAAGGTCAAAGCAATTACGTGGCTGTGTTTGTTCTCCAAGTTCAATCTGGAGTATAATTTTTTTTTGTAATGAATCATTAGGTAGAGCTGGAAAACAGATCCGGAAAAGCAGGTCTGTGCACGTTTATCTTGACACACGTACACCACGCCTTCTGCGCTGGCACACAGCACAGAGACAACCTCCATCTTGCAGCCGGCTTACAAAGGAGCGTCAGCAATTCCCTTTCTCCTGGATTTTAAAGGCAGCCCCTTCGTTTCCGGCTCTAGTCGTGCACCCTCTTACTCTGGAAGTAACATTTCCCCCATCGAATGCCCTTCAGCAGTTCCAGGAGGTCTGGGCTCCTGAAGGGCTGACACAGGATGGGGGCCTAAGGCTATTTGCATTTCTCCCCGCATCCTCTAGGAGACTGCTTAATTGCTTTTCAAACAGCTATCTCGTCCTCCCAGCTTTACAGCTTCTTCCAGAAGATGATTACAATGTCCTATTATTTTTCAAGCAAAAATAGTGCTTCCTTCCAGGTCCGGTAATGTATGCGCTGTCAATGTCAATAGCGCCTGCTGCCTTCACCTGGCATGGATCTCTCTCCCATCATCCCCAACCCCCCTCTTTGCTCTTCTCATCCCCGTCAACCTTTCTGGGGAGCGCTTTCTAGGCACACAGTTATATTTATAGTCTCTGCACAATTAAAATGTAACGACTAGCCCAATGCTGACATTTCTCACTCATTAGAGGAAGAGTTTAGGTAAACACTAATAACTAAACGTGCTGTGTACGTTCCAGTGCATATTTCAGTGCTGAGGAGGAGGAAAGATACCAAGCCGTCTGTCCTCTTCCATTAGAATCGTGGATTGTTTGTTTGAAAGAGATCTGTAATTGAAGATATAAAGCCTAATTGGAACTCCGTTACTTTATCCCACACTAGAAACAGAAATGAATATTGATTTTCCCCCCCATAAAACCTAACTTAACCCCTGCTGGTTATGGTTCCTGAGCTTGAATAGGCCTGATACAATGTACTTTTTTTGAAATTGCCACTGAATTTCAGTTTACAAAAAGGAAAGCATCCCTGCCCTCCAGTGACCTGGCAGTGCCTTTTTTCAAAAGGAACAATCTGAGTAACTATTCCAACTCACCCTCAGGTGGGAACGTATGCATAGGTGACTGGGGTCCGTCAGCCAAAGGATTGGACTTATACGGGTTTGCCCACAGTACTTAATTAAATTTGACAGAGCATAAACTAAACACAGAGACAAATATTAAGATGCACAAATCACACGTGGTTTATTTACCAGAGTCCTGGTGGTTTCCAGAAGCCTAGGCAGGTCACCTGGAGATCCGCGCCGACAGACACACACACACACTGGACAGGAACACACACACTGGACAGGAACACACCGCAGCAGCGTCTGGATCACAATCAAGGCCTCAGAAGTTTGGCTCATGGGCAGAGTGACAGCTCACTTGGGCAGAGCTTCACGCAGTATCTCAAACGGAGAGAAGGGAGCGGAGAGAGCACGGCGGGTGGAGGAGCCCTTCATGGTCTCTAACCTGGTGCTTCAGTGTCCCTTCTTTTATGGCCATTTTCCATGCCACCTGAAACTCTTTGCCCGATGGCATTTATAGTCCCTGGAGTTTGCTCTACTCTTCCAGGGCAGCCTGAGAGCAGCCAGAAATTAACACCTCCTGAGAGAAGCCCTTCACCAGGGACTGAAGGGGGTTTAATATATCAGCACCTCCACCCTGGGAGGGAATCACTCTTAGGTGTGCAGTCTACAGCGTCTCCCAGAGATCCCCAGTGAAACTGAGCTCCGGGTGCCTTCCTGGAGAGCACACCCTTCGTAGTGTTATATTGTAAATCAGCTAACTAAAAGAACAGGAGACGCCTTAATCAATAGGCCACATTAATTTGGAGTCTTTTATTTTTATGCTAGTACTAGCAGGCTCAGAGTAGAGTGTCTCTGTCAAATTTTGGGCCCCCGAATAGAGGAAGTCTTCCCTATTTATATGTTTTTTAGCTCTTTATCTCCTAAATTTGGAATGAGACTTCCGGGCCTTCTGAGAAAGAGGTCCTGTGAGCTGGGATGGGGACGGGAGACCATATCTCAAGGCCTGGCCTGGGGCCAGCACTGACAACTCTGTCTGGGGTGTAGTTTATGGCCTCTCTGGAGTGGGAGTGATCTTATTTTTTTTTCTTATTATTTAAGGAAGCAAGTGTTTACAGAAGCCAAAATAGCAGAGTTAAAATTTTAAACAGCAGTTTTTACACAAGATGGAGGTTACTGTGCTCCAGTAGCTGTCTTCTCCTCCCTGCCTCACTTTCTCACTGCCCTAGGGTGTTCTCTACAATCGCCACCCGAAGAAATTAATTCTACTCAGATCCTTGTTTCAGATACGTTTCTCAGGAAACCTAGATTAAGGCAAAATGTGTGGCTGGATCTGTCCTTTGTTATTGTAAAAAACCATTGAAACCTGTAAAAAATTTTTGTGAGTTTATTTGAGCCAAACAATCGACATATGCCGGTAAGTGGGACCTCAATGAATTGAGATAATGCTCCGGAGAATGGTGGGTTACATCTGTATTTGTACATTGCAGTCAAAGGAAAGGGACATAGGTGGGTTACATGAAATTCATTGGTATAGACTAGAGAGGTGGCAGAAAGCAAAGTGGGGAAACCTCTGGGATTGGATAAAAAGTAAAATAATAGACACATACTTAGGTGGGTACAGGAACAATTAACATGATAATGAAGGTATTTGTCCTGGTGCCCAGTACATTAGGTTGTTCTCCAAAGGGTCCAGAAAAAGGGAAGTTACACGTTACCCAGACATTTCAAAGGGTATGTTATCATAGATGCAAAAAGACAGATAGGCCCAGTATTTAAGGTAAAGTTTGACCTTGTCAGTGAAGATACAGGGCTAGGAAATAACTACCCACCATAACTGCTTTTAAAGTTTAATTTCAGATCATCCTTTGTGGTGACTTTAGGTCTCTGAGTTTGCAAGACTGCCATACAGGCCTCCCCTGAGCTTGTCAGGTTAGCATGTGGCCTCTTTGGTTCACACCTTACAACCAGGCCCTGTCCAGGGAAGCCCAAACCAAACAGGCTGAGAGGAGGAGACCTGGCACACAAAGGTGCAGGAAGTGAAAGAAGGAATTGGCAGAGCTGTATCTTCCAAGCCCAGAGGTCCCTCCCAATAGAACTAGGCCCAGTGAGTATCTCAGATTCTGACCATTAAGATCTGCAATTCCTTCTCTATTGTAGAAGAGGCGGTGGAGGCAGAGTGGTAGAAAGGTTGGGGTTTTTCTCTCAGGTTTCCAACCCCCTCCAATAAAGTTGTTAAGAGCCCAAACAAAAAGCTTCCCCTCCCAACAGCTCAGGTTTAACTCATGCTATCCCCATTTCAGCTTGGGGTAGCAGAAGTTCCAAGCTACCTCTGGGCAGAAATCGCAGCAAGCTAACATCCCTGCCAAGAGACCAGTGTATTTGTCTCTAATTCATATTCAGAGCTTCCAGTACCATTCCCAGCCTCCAATGGCTTTCAGACTTATCACTGTGGCCTCTTACTATTCAAACAAGGCAGCTCTGAAATTTCTGGACTTTCTGGTATGAACATGACCCCGAGCTATGAAAAACTTGTAATGCAGCCTTTGGGTGTATTTTATTAAAAGGGAAGATTATGCTTGAAGCAAAGGTTAGGCAAACATTTGCTTAATGGCTTAAAATTCAGCAGGCAGGGAACATTTTCTCAAGCCAGGAAGCTGAATAAAATGACTGCTGGTGAAGGTCAAACCACCAGGTCTTACTTAAAGGTCAAACCATAATATAATGGAAAGATAAAAACAGTGTGTGTGTGTGTGTGTGTGTGTGTGTGTGTGTAAAGGGAGACTGATTCTAAGTGGAGATTTGTGCCTTCTTTTGAAGTTTTAAAAGTCTGTATGTCATGGAACAGAGTAGGGAGGGATGGAGGGGAGGGAGGGTGAGTGGGAGGTAATCAACCAAAGACCTTGTATGCATATATGTATAACCCATGGACACAGATTATAGGGTGGTGAAGGCCTGGGGTGCGGGTCAATGAGGGAAAAATGGGGATATATGTAATATTTTCAACAATAAAGAATTAAAAAAAAAGTTTGTATGTCAGATTTTGAATCACAACTTTTCTCAAAAATAAACATGTAATTGCAAAAGTGCAGCCAAATTGGCCCTCAGCACAGCCTCAAACTTAAACAGGAGGAAAATGGCCAAGAGTTTGGAGGGGATAACCTCTCCCTTCCCTGCTCATTCATGGCACCTACTCCCCCCACATACTCCGGTTTTCTGGATTGCTAAGCCCAGCATCTCATAACCCACGGGGACAGGCAGATAGGAGAACTGAGAGCCATTCTTGAGGCTGTTATGGGCCAGAAACTCTGCATTTCACAGGTGTAACCAGCACAGTGCCTTTCTTCCCGAGAAAGAGAACAAAAGAGGTTGGCAGGAAGCTGGGGTGATAGCCAGGAAGCTCCTCAAGTTTCCTAAAGCCCCATGGATGGGAGATCATTAGTATTTGCAGCAGGCTCCAGGAATGCATACCTGTCCCAGGGCCAAGTGAATGAAGAAGTGGGGATGCTGTTTGGTGCCTTCCCAAGCCTCAGCCACACTCTCCCTGGGAAGTTCCAGCACCTTTTCTCATTTCACTGGATGTAATCAAATCCTCTCAGAAGCTGGTTCGGCCTTGTTACATGGGATAGCAATGGCACTCTAATATCCCTGGATTTGACACTTGATTTTTCATGACTGAAATTTATGGCAAGTAGTTAACTTCTGTAAGATGCATTAGGACTAGTTACATTCCTAAACACTGCTTTACTAGTTGGTAAATAGTCACTGCCCTGAATCCCTTCTAGGGTCCCTTTGCTGCCACCCATGCCTCACAAGCTCCTCCCCTGGGATTATCAACCTTTACAAGGTAAATACCCAGAAGGCAATCTGTGCTCGGGACACTGCTCCATTCTGATGGGCTGATGCTCACCACTCTCAATTATACTGACCCAGTGGGATTCAGCTCTCTGCACTCCCTTCTCTCTGGGATCTGACTCAAGTCCTCACTGCCTCGGTAGCTCTCTGACGGCTCAAACATATTTTCTATATTTTATCCAGGTTTCGGGTTGTTTTTGGTGAGAAGAATGATGTACAATAAGCAGTCTATTCCTTCTGGAAGCAGGAATCATCCGTGGACTTTTTATGTGAGACAAGCGAAGCTACTGAGGGCCCAGTGACTTGCAGCCCAATGTACTCCTAACAGATAAGCTTGCTATCACTAGGACCCTGCCCTGTGTGTGACCCATGTTCCCCTGATCTGTGTAAAGGCATGTGGTTTAAAGAGAAGGAAGCTGAGCAGGCTGCCTGGGATGGAGAAGAGAACCAAAAATGGAGCAGAGTTTTGGAAAAAGCAAATTCTTCAGGGTAACCAGAGAAGTATAATTTAGATTTCTTCATTTTGGAAAGAAAAAGAGGAAGAAATCTATAAAGTGTACTAACAGGATGAAAAGGTTATTAGAGAGAAAATTTTGGAAACTACTGAGTGATAATATTTCTAACCCAAGTTAATAACTTGCTGGAAACCTAAGAGGAAAGTATTTCATCTTAGCTTTGCCATTCAGCACAATGCTGTAACTTTCCGTACATAATTTATAACCCCCAGAGCTCTTCAGATTTCATTAAAAAGTACTAAATAAAGGCTGATTCCATCCAAGATGTCTTACAGCCTGGGTATCAGAGGTAAAGGTCAGACTATGCAGCAGGAAGCCCTTGGATGTGAGTAGGTTAAAGGAGAAACATAATTAACACACACAAACACACACACACACACACACACACACACACACACACACACACACTATAGGTAGTTGGTAAGTATACTCTATGTAAATCTCATGCCCCTATGGCAGATTGTAATTTCCAAAGTTAGCCCCATCAACATGGCCCTCTTTCACGGTCTTCTCAGAATGGGCATAGTCTCCTCTAAGAGATGGGGGGTGGGACCTCTATTTCTTCCCTTTGCATCTGGGTGGACCTGTGACTACAGTGGAAGTGATGCTATGTGACTTTCAAGCATCCTATCTAACAAAATAATAATATGCAAATTGACCATCACTCCAACACACAAGATGTCTGCCGCCATGTTGTAAAAATGGCTGCTCCCATGTGGACACAAGATGGCCACCAGAAGATGGCCAGCAGGGGAGGGCAGTTGGGAAGGACCGGGCCTGCAAGGGAGGATAGTTGTGAGTAATCAGACTAGCAGGAGAGGGCAGTTGGGGGGGGGGGACCAGACCTGCAGGGGACAGCAATTAGTGGTGACCAGGCCTGCCGGTGATGGTAGTTAGGGGCAAACAGGCTGGCAGGGGAGCAGTTAGGCATCAATCAGGCTGGCAGGGGAGTGGTTAGGAGGTGATCAGGCTGGCAAACAGAAGTGGTTAGGGGCAATCAGGAAGGCAGGCAGGCAAGCAGTTGGGAGCCAGCAGTCCTGCATTGTTAGGGGAATGTCCGACTGCCCATTTAGGCCTTATCCTACTGGGCAGTCAGACATCCCTTGAGGGGTCCCAATTTGGAGAGGGTGCAGACTGGGCTGAGAGATACACACCTCTATGCATGAATTTTGTGCACTGAGCCTCTAATAGGGCATAAAGGGCGATACAACTTTCTCTGGATTTCTTGGGACTCTGGACTTGGGATTTCTGCCACATGGAAAGAAGGCCACTGTAGGTATCCTGACCTAGTTGACAGCCAGCATTGACAACTCATCATCAATATCATTATCAGTGGCTATGTGATTAGTGAGGCTTCAGTGGATTCAGCCCTCAGCTTTTGGGCTGCCCAGCCAGCAGGGAGCTGATCCCACCCAAACCTTCCCAAAGTGCAGGTTCACAGGCAAGAGAAGTGTGGTTTTCAGCACCAAGTTTAGGAGTGGTTTGTTAAGCAGCAATAAACAGCCCTCCTTTCTCACCTGTAAAAGTTGAGAGTTGCTCAGATTTCACTCATGGCCGAGCATGTACCTGAAGAGACACAGAGTCTCCCAAATGCCTTTGCTGGCCCACTGAACACATGAAAACACACTCTGGTTGTTAACAGGGCCTCCACCTGGCATGAGGCCTTTTCTATGGGGATGCTGGCAGAAGTACAGAGTGAAATTCTGGCTACACCTTTAAATGGTACTCCTTATAGTTTCCCTGTTGATGGCTTTATTGAGAGGGGAAAAAAAGAAAGTTAAGGGCTATTTGACAGAGACCATCTATCGATTCCCCAAATATGCTTTCTCCTCCTTCCCTTAGTAGAAGTTCCTGAATTTCATCAGTGCACCGAGCACTCAGTTTAAAGACTCCTGTGGAGGTATTTGTGAGGCCCTGTGGTCCCTCTGATATCAATGCAGTCTAAGACAGGTCCGTGCACCGTGTCTTTGTCCTGCTTTAAGTGCGCATGCTGTCACTCTGTTCTTTCTTCTCTGAGGCTGCATAAGCACAGGTGCAGGGATGACCCAGGCAAGCAGGAGCAACTGCACTGGGCACAGCCCTTGGTCAGTAGGGGATGGAAGTAAGAGGATAAGTGCCACAACTGTCCCATCCTCAGATGGACTAATTCAGAGCTGTGTTCTACAATGTCCCTCAGAGGGCCTTTGTGGAGCTGAATCCCAGTTGCCCAGAGCAGTAAGCAGCTCATTAATGCTTCTTTTACGGGCCTTGCTCTTTTCCCTGTCCACTTTCCTTACTCATATACCTTAATGCGAGGAATTGCCTCCCAAATAAACTGCTTGTGCCTAAATCCTTATCTCAGGGTCTGCTTTCCAGGGGACCCAAACCAAGACAATTACATTTCCCAGCATCCCTTGCAGAAGAAAACCTGTTCTGCCTGGCCTGCACAGTTATGCCATAAACTTTGGTTTTCTTTGTTTTTCTTAGTCAACAGTAGTGTGATCTATTGTATGAATTCCCGTAGCATAGCAATTAAGACTGAACTGTGGAGCCCTCCGAACCTGGGTTCTAGATTCAAATCCGGGCTCTTCCATTTACCAGCTGTCAGACCTCGGGAAGAAGAAATAAGAGATGATGATGATGATAACAGTATTCTTACTGTGGGTATTAAATGAGGAAATATATGCAAAGTGGTGAGAAAAGTGCCTGACTGATAATGTTAAATCACAAAAGTATAATTTTATCTATTCTTAATAAAATACTTAAACATTTCATGATGAATACAGAATGTGAGGATTCCTAATCCTGACGTTAGATACCCCAAAGCATGAAGGATGTGAGGTCCAAGGCAGGCACTCTGGCTCTGGAATAAAATCCAGTGAATACCAGGACTGCAATTGGGCTGACAGCACGAAGGAGACAACTCAACAGCTCACTGTCGTGAAGTGGCTTCCTGTGATTTAAGCCTCACGAAGTTTCCGCAGAAATGGGCCCAAATAGAGGTGCCGAGGTTGGAGAGGAGGAGCAAATGCTGATGTATTATGCTTCAGGTCCCAGTTGGGGACCCTCAGAAATTCCCATCTCACATAGTGGCCTCTTTTCAGCAGGAACTGGAAAAACAGTAACTATTAAAGTTAATGAGGTTCTATTGTTTTCATGGCCTGAAAACAATCATGGGTTATTTGTAATGCTTTTGACTGGAGACATTCCTGATAATTAACACTGCCTTGCCTCATTGAATCTCAAATCAATCTTAAAAAATGGGCAATTTTATTATGCCCATTTTATGGATAAGAGTATTAAGAGAGGTTAAGTAATTTCATCACCCAACTAGTATTTGATCTCAGATAGTCTGGCTACAAGCTCATGATTATTGCTGCTATTCTACCGTGAGGCAACTGTGGCTCAGAGTTTAATTTTAAAGTTTTTTTATTATAGTTCCTGAAAAACACAAAATTTGGAATTAAAGAAATTTGTACTATATTCCTAAGAGACACTGATCATCTTTTTTTTTTTTTTTTTTAATATATTCTTTTATTGATTTCAGCAAGAAAAGGAGAGGGAAAGAGAGATAGAAACATCAATGATGAAAGAGAATCATTGATCAGCTGCCTCCTGCATGCCCCCTATTGGGGATTGAGCCTGCAACCTGGACATGTGCCCTGACTGGGAATCAAACCATGACTTCCTGGTTCATAGGTCAATGCTCAACCACTGAGTCACACTAGCCAGGCCATGATCATTTTTTAAATTGTTTTCTCCTCTATGCCATACTTATTCTCCTCTTCTTTTTTTTTTAATTGAAATAAATTTCAAATAACCTAAAATTCACCATTTTTACCACTTTAAAAATGTATTTTTAGTATATTCACAATGTTCTGCAATGATTATTAACCATTTAATTCCAGAGCATAGCACCTGAAAAGAAATCCCGTACCTATAAAGCAGTAACTCCTCATTCTATCCTGTCCCCTTAAACTTCCCCCCGCCCCCAACCTCCCTCTGCCTTTGCCAAAAACTAACCTACTTTATGTGTCCATGGATTTGTCTATTATGGGAGTTTTCTATAAATGGAATCATACCATGTGCAGCATTTCTTTGGCTTTTACAGTTAGCTTTATATTTTCATATAAAATTTAAGATCAGCTTATCCATTTCTCCAAAAATGCAGCTGGAATTTTTATAAGATTTGAATTGAATCTGTTGATCAGTTTTGGGAAGATGGCTATTTTAAGAAATGCTTTCTGATGCATGACCATAAGTTTTTTCCCATTTATGCAGATCTTTTTTAATTTCTTAAACAATATTTTGTAGTTTTCAATGTATAGGACTTACAATTCCTTGACTAAGTTTATAAATATTTTATTCTTTTTGATGTTATTTTAATAGAATTGTTTTCTTAAGTTTATTTTTGTTTATTCATTGAAACTACATAGAAATATAATTTTGCATATTCATTTTGTATTGTGAAGATCATGTCATGTGTTCTGCAAAAAGGGACAGTTTTACTTTTTTCTTTCTAATCTGAATATGATTTTTATTTATATTTATATGGGAAAACAGAGTTATATAAAAAAGTTCTAGAATGAAGATCTAATATTTTGGTAAATTGGCTCCCAAGCAAAAGAGAAAGCAGGCGAGATATTAAAAAGGAGTGCTGTCCTTTATGATGGCTTTGCCACGGTTGTGAGCAGTGAGTGGGATAGGTGCTGCCCCAAAGGGTTGACTGGAGACATTCCTGAAAAGGTGAAATGAAGGGACAGAGAAAGAATCTGGTGACAGTTTTTGATGCTAAAATTTACACTTCTAAGAGCAGGAGAAGTGATAAATGTATAGTTAGTTTAAAAAACGTCTTTCTCATTTTATTATACTATTAAGGACTGTGTATAATTTATTTGACTTTGAGATTAGAGAAGACAACTATGCATAAAAAATGGTAGTGAACAAAGATATTTCCCTCCCAACAACTATTTAGCTAACAAATATTGATTGTGCTCCTACTGTGTATGGAAGACACTATTGTAGGCCCTGAGAAAATAATGGAGGAAAAAAAATAAAGTCCAAGCTGTTGAAGCATAAATTTATTAAAAGCAGAATTATGGCTTACAAAGAAATATAAAATAAGTCTGAGATTTTATTCAATTCATTAATTAATAAGAAAACCAATAAGATGTTACAACTGTTTCATAAGAGATTCCAAAAGCCAAATATGTATAGGCAGTAAGAAATGTTAAAATGATTTCCAGATGGATGCAAAGTTGATTAATCAGGCAATAACTGATTGAATGTAACTCATTTGCATTTTTATGACCAAGAATCATTTGCTTGTTATCAGTTTTCTATGCAGTACAGAGTTATAAAGTAGCTCAAAGTCAATGAAAGGCAGGGTAAAAAAAAGCATAAGCAGGCTCTGAAAGGTCACTTTAGAATATTTTACCCCCATTTCGAAGTCTTTTACAATTTTCTCACTTAACAGTCAACAAATATTTGTTTAATGAATGGATAATGATCCAGAAACAAAGAAACAGCATACTTCAAGAAGTAAAATGTAATCAACTGTGTCAAAACCTATTTCGAATGTTAATGGTGAATAGCACCAGATGTTATACTTGGTCCTTAAGTTTGGCTAAGAAAGAATTCAAATTCAAGACTCAAATACAAATGAAAGTTTATTTATAAGGTCACAAAGGTAGAAAAGGTGAGTTATGAAAGAAGTGAGCCAGCTGAGTTGTGTGGACTCAGGAAATAAGTTACAGAGACAAAAGAAAGATACTTGGAGTTTAGGAGAAAGAAAGCAAAGATATAGCTTTCAGGGGAAAAAAGGAGAAGGAAAGGTGTGGGCATGAGAGAGAGAAAAAGAGACAGAAAAAGCCTAAAAAGAGACAGAAAAAGAGACAGAAAAGGTCAATCCTTTCAGGGTTGTTGTCTCTACTGATTGGTCAATGCTAGGGGGTCATTAGTCATTGTTGCTGGTCCTGATGCCAACCAGGGTATCACTTCAACTGGTCTTTCTGCTTTTCTGGGTCTGGAGCTAAAATACCACTGAGTCCTAGATGTTATCTCTGGTTTGACCAAAACTCTGTCTCTGTAAACAGTCCTAAGGCTTTGTTCTTAGATTATTTGATGCGGTCAGAACCTCATTGTCCTGAGTGCTTAATGCTTAAGGGAGTGGTTGTGCCAGGTCTTGTATGGGAGTTCTATGAGGCTATTCTTTGATCTTCATATTCCTCCTCTAAGAGGATCTAAATTGCATGACTAGAGATATGAAAAGTGAGAGGTTCTAAATCACATGACCAACTATATTGTAGGAGAGGAAAGGTCATTCTGGGGGTGAGATCCCACCTTACTATACTTGTTTTTCCGTTTTTGTCTATTGCTAGGCACCTAACGCTTTCTGCCCTGGTGACCTTCTGTTCCTGACCTATTTTTCCTGTGAGATCCTCCCTTCCCCCAACTTGTGGGCAGAGTTATGGCCTTATAGCATCTGCTGCAGAGACATTCCCAAGACACTGAATTACCAATCAGCACAGACCAAGTGCCCTGGGTCCAGCCCCTTCCTGTTCCTTCCCTTAAAAGGACTCTCCACACTTCCACAGGTTGTTGCTCTCCTCTTTCTGTCTCCCTCAGGCAGCCTGGTTGGGTCCCTCCTCCTCTTCCTCCTGCTCTAATCTTGATTTCTACCTCATCCGTAATGAATCTCGCTTGTTACTGCAGAATAAACCTCCCTTTTAATATGTTTTGGTGGTCTCCAACTCCCGTTTCCTCCGCTTCAAACCTTATAGTTCCTACTCTACTCATGTGTGTTCAAGTGTCTACTATATATTTCAAGGAGGATGAATATTAAGACTTGGTTACTGGATTTAGTAACATGGAGCATTGGGTTTGGTAACATGGAAGCTTTGGTGGAATTCTGGGGGTAAAAGCCCAATTACAGTGGATTCCAGGGCAAATAAAAGCTGAGGAAGTATATAAAATTAGGTGATTCTTTGAAGGAATGTTTACTATAAAAGGGAGCAAAATAATAGAGCTTTAGCTAGAAGAAAACATGAGGTCTAGATAGGATATTTTAAAAGATAAAAGGTAATTCAGCATTTAGTATGCTAATAGTAACTTACAGAAGAAACAAAAGAGGGAGTAATTGTGAGAGGAAAGTTCAGGAGTAGGTGAGAGCGAAGGGGACCACCATGCAAATCCTGGAAGGCTGATCAGCTGTGTGGTCTAATTAGCATATTACATTTTTATTTTATTTGAGGTCAAAGAATGGACAATTTATTTGTTGGATATAATAATATTGACTGGAAGTGTTCTTTTTATCTCTAAATAAAACAATTACTATAATATAAATATTATTTAACAAGAGCCATCAACACATTCCATGGAACAATTTGAAGACATAATTAAACCAATTTTATGTGGTGGCCATCATTCCATTCCTACCTGGTGACTGTGCTGTCCAATATGGTGGCTACCGATCACATATCACTACTTTAAATGTAAGTTAACTAAAATAAAATGCAATAAACTAGAGGCCTGGTGCACAAAATTGGTGCATTTTGGGGCGGGGGGTCCCTCAGCTTGGCCTGCACCCTCTCACAATCTGAGACTGTTGACTCCTAACTGCTTGCCTGCCTGCCTGCCTGATCTCCCCTAACCACTCACCTGCCTGCCTGTTCTTCCTTAACCACCTCTGCCTGCCTGCCTGATTACTCTTAATCACTCATCTGCCTATCCCTAATGGCCTCTGCCTCGACCCCTGCTGCTGCAGTTTCGACCAGGACATCTGGAAGGCTGATCAGCTGTGTGGTCTAATTAGCATATTATGTTTTTATTATAGGTATTTCAGCTCCTTAGCATATAGTTAGTTGCACTAACTACACGCAAATGCTCAATAGCCATAGCTATTGCCTTGGACAGCACAAACGTAGAATTATTACCAGCATTGCATAAGACTGCATTGGTCTAAAAGAATTGATGGAGAAAAAAATGGCTAGAGTAGGGGTTCTCAGCCCATATAGAGAATGCTATTACATTTCTACACTTTGTTGCCTCATTAATTCCCCCTGCCCCCATCCCAGGTGTATGATTGTATGTGCTTCAAATCAGCTGCTCTTTCCTAGTCTGATCTGAGCAGGAAAAAGAAACTGGAGAGAGATGGTGGGTGGAAGAAGATAAAGAGGTAGCACCCAATGATGGAGAGGCCTCTTCCAACCACCCTCCAATGTGGATTAGTGAAAACTTGATAGACATGTCAGTATCTGCTGATTCTCTTTTGGCTTTTAATTCTTCTATTACTTTTTAATTACACAAGTAAACAAATACATTATCTTAAAAGGTACATTTTAAAAATTTGCCTTAACTTTTAGTGTGATTCATCTTAAACAAATAAAAACAATTTGGACATCATTTTGGGTATCAGAGATGAAAGTTATGGCAAAGAACAGAATCTTCTAGAAAAGAGATACCCTCACAGTTACCATCTATCTCTACCTGCTAAAGGTACACACAAAATCCCTGCCAAGTTTTGCTTTATAGATTCCCTTCCTTGAAGGGAATGTCATGTCAAGACTGATGGAGAGGCAGTCTTAGTGGTAACAGTGTACAAAAGATGGAGGAATGGTGGTGTGGCCAATATCTATTCTATCACTTTCCTTCACAGTAATAGAATTTTTAGTTGGACAAATTAGGTGCAGGATCGCCAAGTGAACCATACTTCCCAGCTTCTCTTGCAGTTTGGCATGGCCTCATGACAAAATCCTGCACAATGAGATGTGAGTAATGCTGATAAGTGCAACTTTTTAATCTTGCTCTTCAAGTTCACGGACCATGACCCCCCATTCTCCACTCCATGCCCACTTTCTCCCTTCTTTTTGGCTAACATATGGATGAGATACCATAATCCAGAGCATGCTTCTTGGACCGCAATCTAAAAGTTGCAACTTGAGGACAGCCTGGATTTCTGACATTGTTGAGGTGCCATACTAGCTCTGCATCACTTACTTGATGTTTTAAGTAAAACAGTCAATTGTTAAGCTACCGTACTTGTGGCACCGGTTATAACAGTCTAAATGGATGATCTAACTAGAGGTACACTGACCAGTGAGGATCCCCTGCAGTCCTGTAGGAGGTAATGTGGAGGCTGGAGAAAGAGCAGCTTCCTGGGATCAGGATTCTTTCAACTGAACACAAAAGAGTTTGCATTTGAACATGGAAAACAGAACCCTCTCTTCACTCTGAGGTGCCCATTGCAGTGATATTAGAAGAATATAAAGAAAAGACTAAGAGTGGGGCCAAAAGTAGATGAGTGATTTAAATTTCTCTATGTTGGATAGGGGATGGACAGGATATGTGAAAATAGGCTGCCCAGAAGGATCTTAGAGAGACTCTATGTTCAGAGATGATGGGTACCAGAGAATGTGAGGGTGAGAAGTGGGGATGTAAATAAGAGGACTAATTAACGATTGTATAACAAATAGTTCACCTCTACTCTCCTATTTCTCCCCCACTTATACAGAGTTGAGTCATACCAATGTTTACCCTCCTCCACCCTCTCCAGGCATATAATCAGAAGGTTTCTCTCTAAAGGAATTGAAGAACAAGTCTAAAAACAACTAAATATATTCCTATTATGGCATTTGGAGAGCCACAAGCATAAGTACACATTATTATCACTCCAGAGTTTGGTGGATAAGTAGTCTCATGCATATTTATTAAGTGATCATCCATCTTTCCTTGATTTTAAAATATTAATGAAGTCTAAGTATAAATAGACAATGGAAGAAAACCTGTGGCATGAGAAGGAAGGATTGAGTTTAACACAGGAATTGTTAACAAAAGAAAACAGGTAATTGTAAAAATGGAGGAGATCATAAAATTAACTATTATTGTCAGAGAAATTAGAGGTGACATCTCACCCATAGAACAGGAACAATATGCTATGATAATGAAACAGAAAATAATAAATTTCTGGAAATGAAATATAAGGTTGTTGATATTAAAAATATTTAGAAGTTTGGAAGAATAGTAGAAAATTCAAGGCATCACTTAAAATACAAAGAAAACATGAGAGGAAACGTTGAGGACCAATCCAGGATGGACAGAATGAAAAAAAAAAAATTCCCAGAGCTAATTAGAAATACATCCTACCTAATAATAGACAAATTGACTGTATCTCTGCTACCCCACCAGCCAATCAGGAGTGATATGCAAGTTAACCCAACAAAGATGGCAATTAGTTTGCATACACAGGCTCCAAGTGACAGTGCAACATCGCCATAGCGTTCTGCTGCAACCCCCCCCACCCCCACCCCCGGTCTCTCAGGGCCTCTGGGCAGTGTGGGAAGGTGGGGCCGGAGGGGAAAGAGGTGGCTCCAGGGCCTGAGTGGAAAGGGGCCGGAGTGGAAAGGTGCTGTTGTCAATCAGGGAAAGGAAAGCCCATTCTATCAGGAATCTTTGTGCATCGGGCTTCTAGAGACTTCAGATAAAAGGGTTCCACGGAATACTTGGGAGGAATAAGTAGTGAATGTCCCACTCCTAGTCACATTTTCTGTGCAATGTCAGAAATGATAGAATAAAGGTAAAAATCTTGGAGAGGGGTCACTATTCTTGCCAGGCACAACCTGAAACTGAAATCAGGAAGAGAGTTTACCCTCTCCAATTGCTGACAATAACCTGTCAGTATTTCTCACTACTAAACACTGTCTGAAAGCCAGCAAGTAAGGGATTCCAGCAATTGTGGTTGGAAGGATCTATAATATTCAGCAAAGGGAGTATAAGCTGAAAACAGACAGGCAAGTGCATAATGCTCTCAAACTCTTCCAATGAGGGGAGGTATGCAGTAATGAAGGCCTAAAAATAGTCACATAATCTTAGTTAGGTCTATATAAAAACTCTGGAAAGGGAGAATACTGGAGGTAGAGATAAAGGTGAGCCCAATTGTTCATATATTAGCTGAAGTTAATTATTGATGTCAAAAGGTGATGAATCAAGAAAGTGGCAAGATCATTTATTTGGAGATGTGGAGGTAATCAATGTCAGAAGATAAAAGATTAAAATTTACTGATTCTTGCCCTGGCTTGAATCAGGGCAAGAATTTTTTTGCCCTGATTCAAGCTCAGTGGATAGAGCTGTGGACTGAAAGTCCCAGGTTCCATTCCGGTCAAGGGTACACGGCCAGGTTGCACGCTCGATCCATAGTAGGGAGCATGCAGGAGGGAGCCTATCGATGATTCTCTCTCATTATTGGTGTTTCTATCTCTCTCTCCCTTTCCTTTCCTCTCTGAAATCAATAAAAATATATTTTAAAAAAATAGTGATTCTTACAATGGAATGAAGAGTGAGAAGAGGTGGGACAGGAGACTACTGGTTTTCAATTTTACCATTTTCTACTACTTCAATTTTTAGCTATGTTTGTGGATTATTTGGGAAACAAACAAACAAAAAACTAAACTAAAACTTCAAACAAAGATAAAACATTGTATGGTATGATTGCAAGAATAGGCAAATTTTATTTGGTGTTGATGACTCTTTAAAAATAATTGATTTGTTAGGAATTCCTTCATATTTTGATTTCAGTGATTCTCATTGTATTTTATGCCAAAAGATATTTTATTTAAAAAAAAAGATGAGCCTTTTTTTGGTGTTTATTAGTAGAGTTTGCTAAATAAACACAGTTGAATTTGGGAGTTTGAATTACTTTAGGAAATCAGTCTAACTAGTGAGTTTGTATTTGCATTGTTCAGTTTATTTAGGTGAATAAAAGAAGGATAAGTGAAAAGTGTAATCTAATACATGGTTTTCAGGAAGTGCAGGTAGGTATAAGAGGTCCACGAGTGGAAGCATATCAGGAACAAGCCAACTAATTTACACTTTCTATAATTCTTCCTCCCTTCCTCCCTCTCATCACTACTCTGACTGTCTTCTTCATTATTATTATTATTTATTTTTTTTCCTCTGCTCTCAGTGTTCTTGGCTAACAGTGAAAATGTAACAGCTTTGGAATTTAGATGCCTTGTGATTAAACCATCAGTTGGGATTTATGGCATCTCTAAATTCCAGTTCCAAATTCTTGCAAGAGAGACTATCTCATGGCTCAGTTTGATTTCATTGATAAACCTGAACCAAATAGGTATAGGTATCCAGGGTGATGCTGGTGGTGGTAGTGGTTCTGGTTTTGCATACTAGAAACAGAAAGCAGCTTAAGAAATAAATTAAAACACACACACACAAACAAAAACACTCCAAAGGGCACCCAATATGTGTATGCATAGACATCATTGCTGGCCCAGCTCTATCTGGGCACCTTTCAGCCTGTCTTCTTGCTATTTGCTTAGCTTATGGGTGATGTATGCATTGGAAGTAATTGGGTGATGTATACATTGGAAAAGTCTGGTGATTGTAGTTATAGCACACTAAGCTCTGTTTGAATTTTTAAACAATGTCAATAAGTTTTAAGCAGAGCAAGGTATGATTTAAATGGTGCAATGAAGATAATTTTATTATCTATTGTACTGAGGACAAAACAGATCACTTTTGTTTTTAGAGGAAAGGGAAGAGAGATATAGAAATACAGTTTTCAAAAATTGATATTTTTAAAACTCTGAGGATCGAGGCTTATTTTCATTGCTCTTATTTCAAAGTCTAGGACATAGAAAAATTTAGAGGGATTGAAAGGCATGAAAAAAAAAGTCATCTGTGAGGAAATATGACTATTGCAGACGATCTTAAACATGATTAATTCTAGGTACAGCAGAAGGAAAGAATGATTGTTGAAAGGTAACAAGAATAAACTAAAGTCTGAAATAATAAATAAAGGAAAAGAAAAATAAATATAGATTTTCCCTCAAGTTCATCCTGAAGGGAAAAAAAGCAACAACAACCCATAGTTTGTGAAAGAGCCAGAAATTTTTTAAGGAGAATAATGTGTTTCTTCTAATATAAAAATAAACTGAATACCTATAAAACTTAAAAGTAGTATTGTGCTTGTGAAAAACCTAGCAAACAGATCAATAAAACAAAGTAATGAGTTCTGAGAGCGACCCAACATTTTTAAAAAAGTTAATAAGGGAAATATCACAAATCAATGATGTAATAGTCCTAGCTTCCCATTATATACCCAATAAAATCCAGCCAAAAAGAATTTATAGAAACAAACCAAAGGGCAGAAGTAATACTTTTAAGATAAACTAGGAAAACAGTATATGAATTTTAGTTAGATTTAGATGGGGAATGACTTTCTAGCTTAAAAGCCAGGGAAGAAATCACAGTTACTCTATCCAGGGGAAAGGTAGCAGATGGAGAAGTGAGAATGACTGATTTTCATCTCCTCAGCAGGGTTGAATTGGCAGGATCAGGCCCTGCTGGCTTAATACAATGTTTCTCACATTGTGGTCAGTAGGTCAGCTGCTTCAGAAATTCTTAAGGTAAATTGTGAGTAAATGAATGAATGAATGAAGAAAAAAGAAATACAATAATTGTTTGAAGAGGTTAAAGGAAATCTAGATTCTATCTTAGACTTTAAATTTAAATCTCTAGCAAGGTAGCTCAGACTATATATTTAAACACAATATCCTTTTGAGATACTAACTTAGACATTTCATTAAATAGTCTAGAAGGAGGGGATTACAGATGTTAGAGCATTCTACTGTATTGTGACATGCCAGAAAAGTGGGTTTCCTGCATACGACCCTTCCACCAACCCCTCATATCGGCACCATTCTGACTTTGCAGCATGTAGTTGGTATGTTTTGCTCAAAATCAATTTTGCAAAGTGAAAGGAGAAATCTCTCTGTGTTGTATTTAGGAGGCTTTTCCACTTTTGAAGAAAACGCCGTTAATTATCTATCTGCCATCTGTTACCACTAACTTTTGTGAACACATTTCTGTTGACTATGTCTGGAATAACAAATTGACTCATTTAATCTTGATTTCACCTTCCTTCTAAAGTTTGAGAGGCTAGAAAGCCCAACACTATATTTCCAGGTTTTGTTGTTGGGGTTAATGGATGAAAATTAGGTTCTGCCAATAAGATGGACTCACTGATATTGGGATCACAGCTGCGTGGTGAAGGTCATCTTCCTGCACTCTGTTGGTGAGTCAGCAGATTCTCAGCATCTCTCCAGCACACTGTCTTTAGTTTCTCAGCAGTATAGACACCAGCATTTTCTTGATTTGGAGAGAACTTCAGGTAGTTTTCCCAATGAATCAGTTCTGCAATGGTTCAACAATCAATGATCCTGGAATCTCAGCCTAAAACTTGCTCCATCAGGCTCCATGCTGATTTTGTAAGCATTTAAGATCCTGTATTGAAACCTCTCCCTGCTTCACATTTGCAGGTGTTAGAACATTCTATGGTATCTTTATTTCTGTTCCTACTCCAAATCCTAGTAGATACAATAGGAATCAAGAATGTGAATAGGTCATTATTAAAATGTCTTGATTGGGTTTTTAAAATGCTAGTTTTGTTGAAGCATGTCCTTGAAGAAGCAGTAAAAATTTATTGTATCAATTATTTACTCTCAAATACATAGCTTTAAAATGTCCTACACAATGAAAGGGGAAGTAGACATAAAGCACTTTTGCTGCACATGCAAAGGTACTTGTCTAGAGGGAAAAGACTGTTAGGTTGTTTGAGCTGTGAGTTGAACTAGGCACTTTCATGAAACATCATTTTTAAATAAGATAAAAGGTATTCATATTTGGGTTCTGGGCAGACATATTCTCCAAAAGGCACAAAATGAACTTATCAATTCAAAGAAAAGTACTTGGTACTTGCTGCCAATAATAACATTTGAGCTTTCAAAGAAAAATTAAAATTTTGGGGACCTTGTATTCACCAAAGTGAGCTTGGAATTGCAAAATTTTCTCAATTTAAAGACTTTTCTGATGAAAGTGGTGGTGAAATTATTAAAATACATTTTCTTCTGTTGTGTAATGTAATTCAGTATGTTAAAACTTGAGCTTTATATCTCAGTAGCAAATATGTTCCAAATGAGCCAGGGATAATATTGCAAAATTATGCATACATATTCACTCAAAGTGCAAGAGAGATCAACAGATATAATGAAAGAGGGAAGGAAAAAAAATCACTGATATGTTTAGAGATTTGAAAAAAACAACTAAACTCTTAAAAACCCTCACTTTTCAAGTTTTATGTAGTATCAAAAACAAATATCCATGAGTATTTGCAAAGGTAAATATCTGTGTGAGGCTGAATTTTCTGCATGTACTTCAACCAAAGCAATGGATTTAAATAGGTTGAATGTAGACATGAACATGAGAATCCAGATGTCTTTTATTAAGCTCCATATTAAATATGAAAAAATTTAAAACAGTGCAATTATTCTCACTAAGTTTTTGTTTGGAAAGCTACATTACTTTTCATAAAATATGTTATGTAGGTTAATATGTAATGGCTTTATTATTAGTGTTTTAATACACAAGTAAATATTAAAACTTTTGGTTTTAATCTATAAATAAATATTGAATTATATGTCCCACTTGCACAAGAATTCTTTGGAGTCATCAATAATTTTTAAGAGTGTAAAGGGGTCTTTTGAACAAAAAACTTGAGAGCTGCTGCTGTTTTAGGACTTGCAATTCAATACTACACTTCACCAGCAGATGCCGCCACTAATACACGTTGCACACTCCCCTACAATGGCGGAAATTTGAGGCTTCAGTGTTTAGAGCAGACAAGTGACTTGTACCATTTAATGGGTTCAGAATTTTGTACATGAGTTGATGCTGAGGAAGGAGAAATACCATCTCCAAGTCCTAATCAAGCTCTAGGAGAATTTGTGAGGTGGAAAAGAAGGAAGGAACAGAAGGAAAAACAAAGGGAGAAAGATCTCAAAGTTGCAGAGGTGGGACAAGCATGGTTTACTGGCACCATCTACATCAGTGAGTGCTGGTTTATCTGCACCTGACATCCAGGCGGGGGAGCACCCCTGGATTCCCAGCTGTTAAATGAGATCACTATTCCACTGCTGTGGTTGTTCTTTACATGAAGAGAACAATTCCTTTCTGTGACCCTCAAGTTACCATGAGACTTGGATTTGACTCCTTGCCCACTATACATTACCAATTGTTCACTCAGTTTCTCTCACCAAATTCTCAAAGTAATGCTCCATAATCTTGTAGCTATGATATATACTGAAATGCCAAATCCCCAGTATCATAAAAAACTATATGCTATCCTATATATTATAATAAAAGCTTAATATGCTAACTGTCTGGTTGTCCAGTCGGCCATTCAACCAATTAAAGTGTAATATGCTAATGATATGCTAAAGCTGCTCAACAGCTCACTGTGATGTGCACTGACCACTAGGGGCAGACTCTCTGACTGGTAGGTTAGCTTGCTGCTGGGGTCTGGCAAATTGGGACTGAGTGAGATGGGCCGGACACATGCTGGAGCCCTCCTGCGGTCCCTCCCTGGCTAGCCAATCTCCTGCATCCCTCCCTGGCCCTGCAAAGGTTAGTCTTTACCTTCAGTGAGTCCTGTCCATTGTTCTTATGTATCTAGGAATACACACCTTGAAAGTGTCAAGTTAATTTTCTTTTCCAGACCCCTCAGGGCACAACCTCTCACTAGCCCATGAGACCACAGAACCTCTCATTGTTGTGTTGTTCCCCGCATACCAGCCCTGTGTTCAGACAATGTTAGTTATTAACTATCCTATACCCATCAATGTAAAATGTATTTCTGCATTTTGCTTTTATCCAATCCTAGAGATTTCCCCACTTTGCTGTCTCCTTCCTCCTTAATCTACCACCAATTGATTTCATGTACCCTTTTTATAGTTTTCTCCTTTGATTCCAAGAGCTTAAAAGACATCACAAAGCTGTCATTCTCTGGAGCATCTTCTCAATCTGTTGACATGTTTCTTCCAGATTTCTCCTCAAAATTTGGGCTCAGATAAAAATCTTATAAAACTTTTCTATGGGCTGGACATTCTTCCATGACACCTTCTACCTTGCCTTCCAGAGACCCAGGTAAGCTAGCTTGACCACAATGCCAACACTGGTCGATATCCAAGACCCCATCTAAAAGACTAAGAATTTCTGAGAATTAAACTGTGTAGTCTTCTCTGCCCCCCAGGCTCTGGCTTTTTTACTTTCCATATTTCTAATTCCTGTTCTGCCCCGTGATCTATAAAACTCAATACCTTCTTTACATTTTACCAGAAGTCCACCCTCTTGAAGTGCTAGTGAGCATAGCGCATTTACAATCATTTTAGAGGAACTCAAAGGAGGACATTGATAGAAACAACTTGGCAATGGAACTGCAAGCATCACCTTTTCCTTCCCCTCACTCGGTCCAGCTACCTTGTACCTTACTCTCTTCTCCCCATCTTCTTTTGGCTCTTGTCTCTTCTCTCATTTCTCCCTTTCCTTCCAGGATCCATACGTGTTTTTCCTTCTTTAGGAAGAAAAGCTGCCTTTTCTTCTGCAGTTTGGCAGGAGCAAATACCTCAACATTTAAGGTCTCACCATCTATCCCAATATATGTCGAGTTATATTGAAAAAACAAGAATAGCTCTTTTTGCATAATAAACGATGACATGTTTTCTACTCCATTATTATTTTAGCTTGCAGTTTCTACTAAATGGGGGTTCCCTTATAAGCAGACCTCTAGTCAAGCATTTTATTTTATTTTATTTATTTTTTTTTTAATTTATTTATTTATTTATTTATTTATTTTTTACATATTTTCTTGATTTTTTTTTTTATTGCCCCCCTCCCTCCCTCCCACACATCCCCTCCCTCCCCATAGTTTTATGTCCATTGGTTGTACTTATATGCATTTATACAAGTCCTTCGGTTGATCTATTATCTCCCCCTGATATCCCTACCCTCCCCACTGTAATTTGACAGTCTGCCTGTTGCTTTACTTTCTCTATATCTGTCTCTTGGTTCATCAGTTTATAAAGATCTTTATCATCCACCGATGTGTGAGGTCATGTGGTGTTTCTCTTTCGTTGATTGGCTTATTTCACTCAGCATGATGCTCTCCAATTCCATCCAGGTTGCTGCAAATGATGAGAATTCCTTCTTCTTTATGGCAGCATAGTATTCCATTGTGTAGATGTACCATAGTTTTTGGATCCAATCATCTGCTGACGGGCACCTAGGCTGTTTCCAAATTCTGGCTATTGTAGATTGTGCTGCTATGAACATAGGGGTGCATATATCCTTTCTGATTGGTGTTTCTAGTTTCTTGGGATATATTCCTAGAAGTGGGATTACTGGGTCAAATGGGAGTTCCATTTTCAGTTTTTTGAGGAAACTCCACACTGTTCTCCACAGTGGTTGCACCAGTCTGCATTCCCACCAGCAGTGCACGAGAGTTCCTTTTTCTCCGCAACCTCGCCAACACTTGTCGTTTGTTGATTTGTTGATGTTGGCCATTCTGACAGGTGTGAGATGGTACCGCATTGTTGTTTTGATTTGCACCTCTCGGATACTTAGTGACTTTGAGCATGTTTTCATGTGCCTTTTGGCCTTCCTTCTGTCTTCTTTTGAAAATATTCTGTTTAGGTCCATTGCCCATTTTTTAATTGGATCATTCATCTTCCTTTTATTTAGTTGTATAAGCTGTCTGTAAATGTTGGAGATTAAACCTTTATCAGTGGTAATATTTGCAAATATGATCTCCCACACCGTGGGCTTTCTTGTTGTTTTATTGATGGTTTCTTTTGCTGTAAAAAAGCTTTTTATTTTGAAGTAGTCCCATTTGTTTATTTTCTCTTTAGCTTCCATTGCCCTAGGGGCAGTATCAGTGAAGAAGTTATTTTGGCATACGTCTGAGATTTTGCTACCTGTGGATGCTTCTAGTATTTTTATGGTTTCCCGTCTGATGTTTAAGTCCTGTATCCATTTTGAGTTTATCCTTGTGAATGGTGTAAGTTGGTGATCTAGTTTCATTCTTTTGCATGTGTCTTTCCAATTTTCCCAACACCATTTATTGAAGAGACTGTCTTGACTCCATTGTATATTCGTGCCTCCTTTGTCAAATATTAATTGAGCATAGTGATTTGGGTTGATATCTGGGTTCTCAATTCTATTCCATTGATCTATTTGTCTGTTCTTGTGCCAGTACCAGGCTGTTTTGAGAACAGTGGCTTTGTAGTATAGTTTGAAGTCTGGTATTGAGATCCCTCCTACTTTACTCTTCTTTCTCAGAATCGCTGTGGCTATTCGGGGTCTTTTATTGTTCCAAATGAACTTTTGGAGAGTTCTTTCTAGGTCAGTGAAATATGTCGTTGGTATTTTAATGGGGAGTGCATTGAACCTATAGATTGCTTTAGGAAGTATGGACATTTTGATGATGTTGATCCTACCAATCCATGAACATGGTATGTTCTTCCATCTCCTTACATCTTCCTCTATCTCTTTTTTCAGTGTCGTGTAGTTTTCCGCAAATAGGTCCTTTATTTCTTTAGTTAAATTTATTCCTAGGTATCTTAATTTTTTTGGTGCGATGGTGAATGGAATTGCTTTTTTAGCCTCTGTTTCTGTAGTTTCACTGTTGGTGTATAGAAATGCCATGGATTTCTTGGCATTAATTTTATATCCTGCTACGTTGCCAAATTCATTTATTAAGTCAATTAGTTTTTTAATGGAGTCTTTTGGGTTTTTTATGTACAATATCATGTCATCTGCAAATAAGGATAACTTTACTTCTTCTTTTCCAATTTGGATGCCTTTTATTTCCTCCTCTTGTCTAATTGCAATGGCTAGTACTTCCAGAACTATGTCAAACAGGAGTGGCGAGAGTGGGCATCCCTGTCTTGTTCCTGTTCTTAGAGGGAATGGTTTTAGTTTTTGCCCATTGAGTATAATGTTGGCTGTGGGTTTATCATATATAGCTTTTATTATGTTGAGGTATGATCCTTGTACTCCCACTTTTTTAAGAGTTTTTAACAGGAAAGGGTGTTGGATTTTGTCAAATGCTTTTTCTGCGTCAATTGATATGACTATATGATTTTTATCTTTCAATTTGTTTATGTGATGTATCACGTTTATTGATTTGCGGATATTGTACCATCCTTGCATTCCTGGAATAAATCCTACTTGGTCATGGTGTATGATCTTTGTGATGTTCTTCTGGAGTCGATTTGCTAGAATTTTGTTGAGGATTTTGGCATCTATGTTCATGAGGGATATTGGCCTGTAATTTTCTTTCATTGAGTTGTCTTTATCTGGTTTTGGTATTAGGGTGATGTTGGCTTCATAGAAGGAGTTCGGAAGTGTTCCTTCCTCTTGGATTTTTTGGAATAGTCTGAGGAGGATAGGTTTTAGTTCTTCCTTGAATGTTTGGTAAAACTCTCCTGTGAAGCCATCTGGCCCTGGGCTTTTGTTTGCTGGAAGCTTTTTGATGACGGTTTCAATTTCTTCCCACGTCACTGGTCTATTGAGATTTTTAGATTCTTCCTGATTGAGTTTTGGCAGTTTGTATTTTTCTAGGAATATGTCCATTTCCTCCAGGTTGTTTAGTTTGTTGGAATAGAGTTGTTCGTAGTATTTTGTAACAATCTGTTGTATTTCGGTGGGGTCTGTTGTTATTTCACCTCTTTCATTTCTGATTTTGTTTATTTGGGTCCTCTCTCTTTGTTTCTTGGTTAGCCTGGCTAGAGGTCCATCAATCTTGTTTATCCTTTCGAAGAACCAGCTCTTGGTTTTGTTGATCTTATGTATTGTTTCTTTGGTCTCTATGTCATTTATCTGTGCTCTGATTTTTGTTATTTCCTTCCTTCTGCTTACACTGGGCTTTTCTTGTTGCTCTTTTTCTAACTCTTTGAGTTGTAGAGTTAGTTCATCTGTTACCATTTTTTCTAGTTTTTTGCAATAGGCTTGTAAGGATATGAACTTCCCTCTCAAAACTGCTTTTGCTGTGTCCCATAGATTTTGGATTGTTGTGTTTTCATTGTCATTTGTTGCCAGGATGTTTTTAATTTCTTCCTTGATTTCTCTGGTAACCCAGTCCTTGTTTAATAGCATGTTGTTTAGTCTCCATGTATTTGATTTCTTTGGATTATTTTTATTGTAATTAATTTCCAGTTTTATGCCACTATGGTCTGAGAAGATGCTTGATATGATTTCTATCTTCTTGAATTTGAATAGACTCTGCCTATGTCCCAAAATGTGGTCTATCTTTGAGAATGTCCCATGTGCACTTGAGAAGAATGTATATTCTGTGGCTTTGGGGTGGAATGTTCTAAAGATGTCAATTAATTCCATCTGGTCTAGTGAGTCGTTTAGGATTGATATTTCTTTGCTGCTTTTTTGTTTAGATGATTTGTCGAAGGGTGACAGTGGGGTATTAAAATCTCCTACTATGATTGTATTGCTATTAATCTCTCCCTTAATGTCCTCCAGCAGTTTTTTTATGTATTTGGGTGCTCCTGTATTGGGTGCATATATATTTACCAGGGTTATTTCTTCTTGTTGGATTGTACCCTTTAGTATTATGAAGTGACCTTCATTATCTCTTGTTATGTCCTTCACTCTGAGATCTAATTTGTCAGATATAAGTATTGCTACCCCAGCTTTTCTTTCCTTTCCATTTGCCTGGAAAACTTTTTTCCATCCCTTCACCCTCAGTCTGTGTGCATCTTTTTTTCTGAGGTGGGTTTCTTGTAGGCAACAGATGTAAGGGTCTTGTTTTCTTATCCAATCTGACACCCTATGTCTTTTGATTGGAGCATTTAATCCATTTACATTTAAGGTTATTATTGATAGGTACTCATTTGATGGCATTTTTATTCTATACCCATGTTCCTTCTTCAATTCCTATTTCTTTATTTTTACAGTAGACCCTTTAGCATTTCTTGCATTGCTGGTTTGGTGGAGATAAATTCCTTCAGTCTTTTTTTGTCTGTGAAGCTCCTGATTTCCCCTTCAATTTTGATTGATAGTCTTGCTGGGTACAGTATTCTTGGATTCAAACCCTTCCTTTGCATGACTTTGTATATTTCATCCCATTCCCTTCTGGCCTGATATGTTTCTGTTGAGAAATCAGTTGCTAGTCTGATGGGGGTTCCTTTGTAAGTAACTTTCTGTCTCTCTCTGGCTGCTTTTAAGATTCTTACTTTGTCGTTGTTGTTTGCCACTTTAATTATAATGTGCCTTGGCGTCTGTCTTCTGGGATTCATTTTGCTTGGGACTCTGCGAGCATCTTGGATTTGTGTGGGTTTTTTCTTCTCTATCTCAGGAAAGTTTTCTGTCATTATTTCTTGAAATACTTTTTCCACGTCTACCTCAGTTTCCTTTCCTTCTGGAACCCCTATTATTCGAATATTATTTTGTTTTGTAATGTCCCAAAGCTCCCGTAGGCTCTCCTCCTGCTTTTTAATCTTTTTTTCTAGAAGCTGCTCTAATTGGGTATTTTTTTCCATCTTGTCTTCTAGCTCACTGATGCGGTCTTCCGCTTCATCTAGTCTACTCTTGATGCTTTCTATTGAGTTCTTCATGGTAGCGATGTCATTTTTCATTTCTTCTTGGTTCTTCCTCAATTCCTGATGGTTCTTCCTCATTTCTTCTTGGTTATTGTCAAATTTCTCTTCCATTCTTTTTAGCCAACCAATAATCTTTATTCTGAACTCTTGCTCTGGTAGGCTGCTTGCCTCTGGCTCGTTTACTTCCTTTTCTGGTGATGCCTGCTTTTCTTTCATTTGTGGGGTGTTTCTTTGTCTTCCCATGGTATCTCTTTTCAGGATGTCTGGTTATGTGGTGTTCTTTCTCTTGCGTTAATTTATAGGTGCAAAATACAACACTACCATGTACAACACGAGAGGCACTTAACAGGAATGTATTTACAATATTAATAACCTCTAATAAAGGTAACCCCTAGCGATAGGCAAATTAGGGTATAGGAGAGAAGGAAGGAAGGAAGGTAAAAATAAAATAAAGAAAAATTAAAAAAAAAAAAAAAGTCAAAGAAGAAATAAAGTAATGACAAAATGAAGTTAGAAAACAGGGAGAAAAAGAAGAGAGAGAGAGAAAGAGAGAGAGAGAGAGAGAGAGAGAGAGAGAGAGAGAGAGAGAGAAGAAGCAAACTAAAAAAATGGGAAACAAACTATATATATGTGGAGAAAATTGCCATAGATCAACCAGTGAGCCCAGCCAATGCCGGTAACAATACTTGGAGATTAATACAAACTACAATACAATATCCACTATTATTAAGTAAGGTTATGATATACAGAAGTCAAAGAAACAAACAAAAACAGAGGATTTAAAAAAAATTACAAAGCAACAATAACAACACTGGAATAAGCATAACAATTTCACTGAAAAGCACCAATATTCACAATAATCAACCTTCACTCAAACAGTGAGAAAAGGATAGAAAGTAGAACCGTTTTTTTTTTGTGTTTTTTTTTTTTTTTTTTAACTAGTTAATATAGTGCAGAGAGTGATATTTATACACTTGTATCAGGGGTTGGAACTTAGATCTATGAGTATAGTGAGAGCTTTAGCAGGGGGTATACAGAAAGAATAGAGGAAAAACTAAAGCCGGAAAGGGATAGGATAAACTGGAGACTAAAAGGTTAAAGTTTAGTAAGAGAGTGATGGGGTAAAGGTCGAATTGAGATAGGGTTGAATGATGCTATAGTAGAGATTAAAATAGAATGAAGGTTACTCCCAATGTAAAATAAAGACGAAGTAAAATGGTACTGGGGAGGAAAAGAAAAAGAAAAAAAAATTGCAAAATAGCAGTAGTAATAGTGAAGATAGAGATTGAAAAATGTAATAATTGAAAAGGTAAAATCAAGTAAGGAAAAAAGAAAAAAAATCGTTTCTGAAGTAAAAGATGTAAAAAATGAAAATTAAATAAAAAATGTAAAAAATGAAAATAAAATAAAGAATAGTATAATTAGCATAAAATTGTCCAGTAGAGTTCAATCACTTCCTCTGTTATTGTATTTGGTATGCCTGGTTCTTGGATCAGAGAGTCTTGCAGTTCCCAGCTTTCCACTGCACCTCAGTTTTGTAAGGTAGTCCTTAATTTTAGGCAGGCTATATCTTAGTTATTTGTGTCCATTTATTTATTTTTGATTAATTAAAAGAAAAAGAAAAAGAAAAAAGAAAAAAAAAAGAAAAAAAAAAAAAAAGGCAGTTTGTAGTTCAGCCCTTAGGTGTCAGTGTTACTGGTTTGACCTCCCAGACTTTGGTTGCTCTGGCCCTCTTTCTCTCTGGGGGCGGGCCCTCGCAGCTCTCCCGGGCTACAATATAGGCGGGGCCACGGCCGCTCTGGGGGCGGGGCCTCGCGGCGCTCCGGGCCGCGGTGCTCTGGGCCGCTCTGGGGCCGGGGCCTCACAGCGCTCCTGGTGGCGCGCTCAGGGCCGCTCTGGGGGCGGGGCCTCGCGGCGCTCCGGGCCGCGGTGCTCTGGGCCGCACTGGGGCCGGGGGCCTCGTGGCGCTCCGGGGCCGTGGAGCTCAGGGCCGCACTGGGGCCGGGCCTCGCGGCGCTCCTGGTGGCGCGCTCAGGGCCGTTCTGGGGGCGGGGCCTCGCTGGAGCAATGGCGCTATCGCAGCCTGAACTCTCAGCCTAGCCACGCAGACTCTGACCTTTCTGTGGGTGGTTGAAGAGCTTCCTTGAATCCACCCGCTTGCTCCGATCGGGGCGCCACAGGTGCTCGATGGACTCCTCGGCTGTGGGTTTTCCAGGCCTCAGAGAAGCTGCTCCCTTCCTGGTAGGGTGGCGCCGCCTTTGCGCTGAGCCCGGAGCTCCGGGAGAAGTCGGGAGTGCTGGCCGCTTGGTCAGGAAAAATTGTCCAGCGGTAGTCAAGCATTTTAAAGAGAGTAGCTTATTGGGGAGGTGACAGGGAAGGGAGGAAAGGCAACAAGGGGTGCAACTGGGCAGTTGGAGAATTTACAAATAAATGTGCCAGAATATTCATGCACACCTGTTTGGGTGAACATATGCTGCCATTTCTCCTGGGTCATATAATAGATTTATATTTAACCTTTTTTTTTTTCTTTTAGGAAATCAGCACACTTTCCCAAAGTGGTTGTCACCTTTCACACTCACACCGGCTATGTGAGGGAGAGTGCAGTTCTTCTGAGGTCTGTATGCTGAACATTATAGAGCATTACTGTGGGAAATATAAGAAGATCTAAACAAAAGGAGAGACACACTGTGCTCATGGGTCAGAAGGCTGGACACTGTTAAGATGTTAATTCTGCTCTAATTGTTGTTCAGATTCAATGCACCAATCACAATCTTAGCAGGCATTTTTTGGCACTTCTACAGAAATAAATGCAAAAGACCTAAGAAAGGCAAAAGAACTTTGAGGGGGGAAAAAAAGTGGAGGGCTAACGTTATTTAATTTCAAGAATTATAAAGCTGGGCAATGGTTTAAACATTCTGATGCTCAGCCCATGCTGCAGGTGATTAAATTTCAGCCTCGAAAGGTGGGGCTCAGCAGCAGGAGTTTTGGAAGCTCCCTAGCCATTCTTCTGTGCAGCCCACACTGACAACTGTTTTAGGAACATATTTCATTCAACCTCTAGAGGGCAACCTAGGCTTAGGGCTGCCAAAGGAATTGCATTGCATGCGAACAGATGGTCGCTGAGACATTCTAAAGCCCCCCCCCCCCCCCCCACTCTACTTCCCTAGGTAATCAGGTAATTTGGGGGAAGGGGGCGAGAAAAAAGAAAATGGGACTGATGGTGACTACAGCTAGTAGCACTTTGAAGAAATACATTAAGTATTCATCAAACATGGGGATTGAGAACACCGTTACAGGCTTTGGATTCCATGTTGATGACAGCCTGGTATGAAAAGAAGCACTCATTACTTATAGACTCTAAAATGATCTTGGTGGCTAATAGAATTTGAGACTTGCCTGGCATTTAGAACTTTATAAAATTTGGCTCTAGATTAACCTCCTAAACTCTTCTTTGCACCTCCACATACCCTCTGTCTTAGCCACACTGGACTAATCTAATAACCATTTTCCAAATTTGACGTCCTGCTCCCTCTGGGTTCTGCAGACAGGAAATGCTCAAGCTGTCCCTCCCCAGCATGCCTTCAGGCTCTCTTCAGCCCTCAGGGCCCCCTCCCCCTCCAAGTTCTGTAACACCTCTCCTCTAGACACTATTTAGGAACTAGTACATTGCTTTTGATTGTCATACACTCCCTGTAATTTTGAATTGTTTCATGCCCTGTCTAACTGACTATAATATATAGTTCTGGGAACCCATCTTTAGTTTAATAACGCTTGGTAGTGTTTGTTTGTATATGGGTGGTGGATTGATATTTGCATAATGACAAATGTTGTGATTAGATGAGCTTAAAGTGAGCTTCTTGAGAAAAGGGCCACGTTTTACCATTTTCTCCTCAGTGCTTAGCATGCTGCTAGAATAGTGTGGGCACTTGAATGATTGTTGACTTGAGATATATGCATCCATATTCAACATTTCCGTGCTTTAAGTCAAATTTTTCTTCTCTTCTTCTTTCTCCTCCTCCTCCTTCTTCTCCTCCTCCTTCTCCTCCTCCTCCTCCTCCTCCTCCTCCTCCTCCTCCTCCTCCTCCTCCTCCTCCTCTTCCTCCTCCTCCTCCTCCTCATCCTTCTCCTTCTCCTCCTCCTCCTCCTCATTCCCCCCCTTCTCTGACTTAAGTTGACAACTTAAGAGACAACTTGTTGAAATCTGGTTCTGGGCTGTTGTTTCTCTCCTCTTTTCCCTTTTCCTTTCCTCTTTCTTTCTTACACATGCGCTTCTGTGATATGTGCTTCTGCGTATTTGGTCACAGGCCTCAGTTTCAATGGATTAAAGAGGAAATACTGCTGACTGTGTTAATAATCTATCATGGCTATGTGATAAAACCTCCATTAAAAAAAGCCCTAAACTAAGAGGCTGGAAGAGTTTCTGGGTTAGTGAACACATCAATGTGTGGGGAGGGTGGTGCCCCCCAATTACACAGGATCAGAATTCTGGAGCTCAAGACCCTTCTAGATCTTGCCCTGTATATCTTTTTATATGTATCCTTTATCAAACCCTTTATAATAAACCAGTGAGTGCTAGTGTTTCCCTGAGTTCTGTGAGCCATTCTATGGGGGGGGGGGGCGGGTGTCATGAGAACCTCAAAGCCGGTTGATGAGAAGAAGTACAGGTGGCAACCTGGGACTGCAATGGGCATCTGAAGAGGAGCAGTCTGGTGGGGTTGATCCCTTAACGTGTGGTGTCTGTGCTAATTCTGGGTGGCTGGTGTCAGAATGGAATTATATTGTAGGACACCCAGCTGATGTTCAGAGAGTTGGAAATGTGGTTGTTGGTATGAAGAAAAACCCTACACGTTTAGTGTCAGAAATTCTGTGAGTAAAGAAATGGTTTTCCTTTAGCTTCCTTATTAACACATCAAGTAACAAGGTGAAATAATGATGAACAGAAGTCATTTTTGAGATATTTGCAACAAGTCTAGCATGGTCTGCACATAGCTGTGATTTTATTGGTGACAAAGTCACAAGTACTGCCAGTACTACTCTGGTTTATCAACTTACATTCATGATTGAACAAAACATTAAATTGCAGTAGAGTTTACTGTAAATAAAGATGTAATTTCCCCCATACATGATCCTGAATCCTCTCAGTTCTCTCTAGAAACCTCTGGGAGGTTCGTGATCTCCAGGTTAAGAACCTCTCTTGTAGAATATCTTAAAAATGTATTTTTCTTTAATGGTCAAATGAATCTCTCTCTCTCTCTCTCTCTCTCTCTCTCTCTCTCTCTCTCTCTCTCTCTCTCTCTCTCTCTCTCTCTCTCTCTCTCTTTCTTTCTTTCTTTCTTTCTTTCTTCTTTCTTTTCAGTAAAAAAATTCAAATCTGCAGGAAAGTTTCCAAGTTACCATGTGGGGAACCTAGGACAAATATCAGTAGGTCTCATACTTAAGTGAGCATTGGGATCCCCTGGGGGTGGGTTGGGTCGGGTGGGAAAGGGCTTGCTAAACTCAGATTACAGAGCTCTACTCCTAAAGCTTCTGATTCAGGTGGGGCCTGGGACTCTGCATTTCTACTAAGTTCCCAGGAGATGCTGCTGTTGCTGGTCTGGTATGCCTCTTTGAAAACCACTCCCCTTTACAGAGTTTGACATTCTAACATTTTGGTGGTTTGACTTGGGTACTAGTAAGTGACAGTTTTAGGAGAGTTGAATGCAGTCAGAGTGAAATAGGAAGAGCTGCTGTGGGTGATCACCAGGCAGGGATGGGGGTGGGTGTGGAATAGAGATGCAGCTGGTGTGGCAGTTGACTTGAATGTCCTGGCCACACCTTCAGCTCCCATTTCAGTTTGCCAATAGCTATACTAGACTCCCTCCAGCATGCTGACATTTTCCCCAGCCCCAGCTTTCACACTTGCACCACCAGAGTCTGCTCAACTGCACACAGAGAAGTGACACCCTTGGAGGCAGCCATCTACCCAGCCTCTTTGTTATCAGTGTGGTCCATGGTGCTGTGGAGATCTCCAGATGGCTTGAGGCTCAGCTGCTGACAGCAATAACCCATTTAGTATTTCTCACTTTAACAGCTATTTTCACCTTCTCTTCCCTTCCCTTCCCTTCCCTTCCCTTCCCTTCCCTTCCCTTCCCTTCTCTTCCCTTCCCTTCCCTTCCCTTCCCTTCCCTTCCCTTCCCTTCCTTTCTCTTCCCTTCCCTCCCCTTCCCTCCCCTTCTCTCCCCTCCTCTTCTCTCCCCTCCCCTCCCTTCCCCTCTCCTCTTCTCCCCTCTCCTCCCCTCCTCCTCCTGCTCCTCCTCCTGCTTCTCCTCCTACTGCTCTTCTTCTTCTTCTTCTTCTTCTTCTTCTTCTTCTTCTTCTTCTTCTTCTTCTTCTTCTTCTTCTTCTTCTTCTTCTCTCTCTCTCTCTCTCTCTCTCTCTTCCTCTCTCTCTCTCTTCCTGAAATGACCTTCCTTCCAAGTAAAATAACCTCTTTGGGGAAAACCCAATCTAAGATATGCATTCAAATTCTAGCCTGTTCCTTACCCTCTCGTGACCCTGGGCAGTAGATGAAGTCTCTGGAGCCCCATTTCCTCATTAACACCACAGGAACAGCACTCCCTGTTTCCTAAGTATTGTGAAAATGGACTGAAATTGTATTCAAGAAGGACCCTGGGCCAGTGTCGGCAGAGGGTACAGGTGCTCAGTAGATGTTAATTCCCTCCACCCTTGAGGCAGGCTGCCTTCTGGTAGGAAGCTGGAAGAAGGCCGGGGAAAGGATTCATTTGTCAGATCCATGAAACATGCAAGCCAGGGGTTTCACCTCAGCCTCAGTGCCATGATATGAGTGGGCGATTGCATCTCTATTCCCTGAAAATGCATCTCTCACTCTTAGAGAACTTGACTGACAGCAAAAATGTTAGTGCCAGCCTTTGATGCTCTGAGCCAATATGCTTCTGCCCTGGGATTAAGCAATTTTCATCCACAGCACCTTCTCCCACAACATATATTTGATTTAAGCTGTCAAGGTTTGAGTCAAGACCATTACTTCATTGATTATATGACAACATTCCTCTTGCTTCTCCTTCCATCTCAGTTCAGGAAGTGGGGTTGTCTCTTTTATTATTTTGATAATTTTATAGCAGAAATATTAATGAGATGGCTGGCACTCACCGAGTTGTTTAACTGTGGCCTCTTAAATAATTAATTTATGGTTTGGTTAAAATCTATGTAAAAGAAAGAGAAAGAAAACAAATCTTTAAATTAATTTCAGAATTCTTTGCTCAGCAAGCCATTAATACCCTGTTGGAACAGAATCTGGACAAGAGACACTGATGGGGAGAGAAGGTCAGGATGCGTTGCCTCTTTACTCTCCATCCACTTTGGGGGAAGCTTTATGCAGGCTCTGACAGTGGCCGTGTTTTTAATTCATTTGCTGCAGGCAGCTACATCTGGAGGGCAAAAGTAGAATGAGAAAGAGAGAATGAAGAAATGTAAGAGAAACAAATACAAGTTTAGAGTGGCAAATTTGTTTTTTGAAATTAAATTTTAAAATTCAGTTTTTATGAGTTCAAATTCAAAGGAAAACATCCTTCAAAAATTGTATATGTAATTTGAGGCTTAGAGCTTTGGACACTGAAATAGGCTTTATCTGCATTCTATCCCTCAACTCTAACTTAGCCTAAAGAGCCAGCACAAACCCGAGCCATCCGTCTCTCTGGCTCCCAGCAGAGCAATGGAATATGACAGTGGGTCAGGAGGATCAGTGCCCAT